>NW_028086933.1:9261074-9861074 GCF_014824575.4 Sturnira hondurensis
TGGCTATCATAAACAAAGCAATAAACAACAAATGTTGGAGAGGGTGTGGAGGAAAGGGGACTCTGGTCCACTGTTGGTGGGATTGTAGACTGGTACAACCATTATGGAAAACAGTATGGAATTTTCTCAGAAAACTAAAATTGGACTTGCCTTTTGACCCAGCAATTCCACTGCTGGGATTGTATCCTAAGAACCCTAAAACACCAATCCCAAAGAACCTATGCACCCCAATGTTCATAGCAGCACAATTTACAATAGCCAAGAGTTGGAAGCAACCTAGGTGCCCGTCAGTAAATGAATGGATCAAAAAACTATGGTACATATACACAATGGAATTTTATGCTGCAGAAAGAAAGAAGGAGCTCCTACCTTTTGCAACATCATGGATGGAACTGGAAAGCATTATGCTGAGTGAAATAAGCCAGGTGTTGAAGGACAAATACCATATGATCTCACCTCTAACAGGAAGCTAAACAACAAAACAAACAAGCAAGCAAAATATAACCAAAGACACTGAAATATAGAACAGGTTGACAGTGACCAGATGGGAGAGGGGAGGGAATTTCAGGGGAAATAGGGGAGGGATTTAGAGGAACGTATATAAAGGATACATGGACAACAACTGAGAAGAGTGGAAATGGGAGGGAGCGGGGGAGCATGGGGTTGGGATGGGATGGAAGTAATATACAAAAAAACTGTAGTTGAAAAAAAAAGACACATTGGAAAAAAATACTAGTGACTTTAAGTTTCTGACATTCTTCTAATGTTAATTTTACCATGTTGTTTTACAGATAATTATAATAATAGTAATTATTACTAATCTTTATTTATAAGTTTCTCTGTGGCAGACAATATGAAAATGTAAATCAAATGTTATTACAATTCCTGTCTATGTTACAAGAGAGACCAAGAGAGAAATACTAATCTGAGTTCTGTGATAATTTGATTCACAGAAATACAAGGAAGAAAGAATGGGGTAGACAATATTTAGAGATTTAATTCAGAGAATTTTTGAATATTAATGAAAGACATTAGTACAAAAATTCATAATCAGCAAACCCTAAGTAGGACAAATATTTAAAAAATCAGACTAAGCATAAGTTAGACAGACAGCTGATAATGAAATACAAGTAGAAAATTTAGAAATGCTCAGAGAAAAAATACATGTTACCTTCAATCAAACACAAAAATAAAAATTATAACTGATATCACAGTAATAACAGGGAAGACTGAACAAAAATTAACTACTTCTTTGAAGTGCTAATGAAAAGAACTGATCTTCAAGAACTACATGCTCAATGAAAATAACCTTCGAAGGTATTAGTGAAATGAAGGTGGTTTCTTAGAGATAAAATTGGAAGAGATTTATCACCTTCAAGCTCCAAAAGGACCTACTGGGTTGGCCAAAAAGTCTGTTTAGTTTTTATTCCATAAATATATATATGGACATACACACATATATATATATATTAGTATGCATGTTAGAGATCTATTTTTAAAAACTTAATCTCACTCCAACATAAATCAATTCTCCTCATCCAACTCAGGTTGACCTCAGCATGGGAAATCTGAGGGTACAATAGGAGGAAATTCACTTTCTTTACTACTTCCTCCCTTGATTTTTTTATTCCTTTTTTCTACTCATTGTGATGCTTCCAGCATTTGCAAGGTAGGTGGGAGTGGAAGAGGTGAAGTATAGTAAATATCAGTTGTTTTGTGCAGTAGTAACATATTACATGTTCAAACAACTTCACAAGCCAGATCATTTTCTGGGCTCTACAGCAATTTACAGTTTCCTGGGCTGTCCAAAATTTTCTTTCTCTGACTCTTATAACTTACCTCTCTAATCTCCTAAGAACTCTGTCTCAAAGACTCCTGTCACTCCATGTGGTTCCTTTGAGCTAGTTTTTGTTTTGTTTTGAATTTTGTGTATTTTTACCAAGATTAACCAAGCCCAGAACCCTGGCCCAGAGCATCATCTTTTAAAAAATATGCAACTGCCCTACTAAACTCCAGAAATGTAAGTTTTTGCAGTGCAGACTTGTCTCTACTCTGCCTCCACAAGCCCTGCAACCAGCCTTCAGCTTTTAGAATTTTTCATTCTGTTTATTCTTTTTCAATTAAATTTATCACGGTGACATTATTTATAAAACTACATTAGTTCTAAGTGTACAGTTCTGTAATGCATCATCTGTGTATTGCATTCTGTGTTTACCAACAAAGTCAAATCTCCTTCTGTCACCAAATGTTTGACCCCCTTCACCCTTTATTGCTTCCCCACTTCCTGTCTTCTTGTAACCCCCCCTTCTATTGTCTGTCTGTGAATTTTTGTTTCTCTTGTTCATTTGTTGCTTTCAGTTTTATATCTCATATATGAGTGAAGTCATGTGTTTTTTTACTTTTCTGTCTGACTTGTTTTGCTTATCAGTATAGTCTCAAGATCCACCCATGTTGTCTCAAAAGGCAGCATCTCATCTTTTCTTATGGCAGAGTGTATTTCATTGTATATACTCACCACATCTTCTTTATCTAATCATTTATAGAAGGACACTTCTGTTATTTTCATGTCTTGGCTTCCATAAATAATGCTACAGTGAATGTAAGGGGACACATTAAACCAAATGAATATAATTAATATTTACAGAGCCTCTCAACCCAGAACATCAGATTACACATTCTTCCTAGTGCACATAGAATATTCTCAAAATAGATGGTGTGTTGAGACACAAAACTAGCCTTAACAAATTTAAGATTGCAATCATAGTAAGCATTTTTCCAGCCTCAATGGTTTGAAATTAGAAATCAACTACAAAAAGGAAGTAAAAAAGCCACAAATATGTGGAGATTAAAGCTCTTCTTCGGTGTTGTCCTGGTATGTCTCGTCTCAGCTCACGATATGTGGCCATTTCTGCTATCCCAAGGTGGTGTTGAGGAAGTCACTCAGGAGAGAGTAGAACTGAGAAAAGGACACACCTAGAAACTTCTGTGGCAACTGGCTCTCTCCTGTTGTTGTCTGCCATTCGTCTCCAGCTCTAGGATCTAAGTTGCCTTGTGTCTCCTCAAGGTTTTTTCAGTTTTTCACTTCTGGAACCTCTTCAGCACTGCAGTTAGTGCTCATTTACCACCTTGTCCTGATTATATTTGAATTCACTTTAACCCAAATAAAAGGGGGAAACTAATTTAGTCCAACAAGTACATTCAGTTTTGAGTTTGCATATTTTCTAAATAATGTATTCAGATTATACAACATTAAGCAGTGAGTTCATTAACAATTATAAAGAAGAAGATCAAGTGTTATCACAAGTTTTTCTATGAATTACAAACAAAAAAATGATATGGACAAAATTATCACATATGGCTGACAAAATACTGGTTTATTAGACTACTCAGAGGCAATAAGGCAAATAATTTTTATGGAGTTACTATTTTAATTTAGATTATTAAGCATATTGCTACTTCATGAAACAATGTTTGTATACAGTCACTGATTGTCAAAGAAGAAATAATGACACCATATATTTACTAACATCTCAAAGCAGTTTCACAGTTTCTTTCAGCTTGATGTTCATGACAATACTGTTACGCAGGTAGGATCACCATTTTTAATCCCTGTTCCTCTGCAGAAATAAAATGGCACAGCAGTTAATTTACTTTGTTATAAGTTCAACAAAAGTGGCCATGTAGAATTTAAACTCAGTCTTTACTCACTACCATTTGTCTTCTACCTGTCCTTTCTTAGAGTGTATTATGATCATAAAATGTTTTGATTTTTGTTTTTTCTAACACATAACATATTTTAATACTAATTGGTTTCTTTGAGAAACCTTCTCTATCACTAGTGATCCTAGAGGTGTATTTTATGGAAGATTTTTTAAAAAGATTCAGTTATCCTCTTCTTGTCAAGTGAGGGATTGAAAATGATATGATAGTGAAATTATTTGAGATAAATTTTATCATCCTAATGTGTATACTAATTATCTCATTTTTAAAACTAATTATTCTGTCACAGATACTTTCACAGTTCACATCTTTGGTTTAGTTTCATGTTGTGAGTTCAAAATTTTATATCAGATGTTTGGGCTTTAGAGAGCTCAGCTGTCATTCCAATGGAAGGTTGCTATTTTGACTTCAGAGAGGTCATTGCCATATGGGAGAAGCAATGCATATTTTGTCGAATTTCCGGCACATAATAGAAGAAAAATGTTTAAGCTGTCAGAGTTGATTACTCAGTTTTCATAGAGCCATAAATATGTGTTGGTCAGATAACAACTTGTGAAATGACAAAATAATGAGCAGGCACCAACAAGCAAACTTTTCAATAAGGTAATTACTTCCATGGTGATATGTATCGAGTATGTCTACATTCATTTGGCGGCAAGTTTCTGTACCACTTTCCCCTTTTATCTTTAAAGGAAATATCCAATCATGTGTCATATTTGTCTACAGACAAAAGGAGGTGTTTTTCAATGTGTAGGTTTCCTGTAAGAAGCAACCGGCAGCCTGTCATGTTAATCTGTGTCTGTCCATTGAAACAAAGGCTGCAGAGCACGTATGTTAATTGCAGGAGCATGAAATGACCATATAGGAGATTTTAAAAGTCCAAAATAAAAAGACTGAGACAATAATATCAGCTGATTTCAAAATCCACTTTGCTTTGTGAGAAAACAATGTCGAGGCAAAAATACTGTAATGCAGTAATAAAGGGGAATATTTAAAATATTGGTAGCTTTTCAGTCAATAATTTAATTGATTTAAAGATTGTTTGTTTAACAACTACTATATTCAAACAAAACCTGGCTTAATGTACATAGGAGGACATAAAAATGACACAGGTCACGTTCAGATGATAGTAATTGCTCAACTATTAAATATAATCCAAAGTAGAATGTGCTGTGGGTATTGTGTCTGAGTTCAACTGACTAATTGTGGGACTGATTAATAAAGTTAACTCATTGAGGTATAATTAAAATACAGAAATATGCATATTTAGAGCATACAGTTAAATATTTTGACATGTATGTATACCCATGAACATCATTTCGATAAAGACTGAAAAATGCCATCATCCCAAAGAGTTTTCTCAAACTCCTTGGTAAAAGCTCCCTCTCAACCCCCCTCAGCTCTTTCTTATCCACCTTGTGCCCAAGCAAGAGTATCTGCTTCCTTTCACTATGGATAAGTTTGTATTTTCTAGAACTTTGTACAAATGCAATAATAAAATATGGACTTTTTTCTGACTTCTTTCAATGAACATAATTTTTGAGATCAGTCTACACCATTGCCTGTGTAATTTGTTCATCCCTTTTGATTGTATGTATATTATTATTCTATTATATGTATATTTTTATGTTTCTCTTGTGTAGACAAATTATTTGGCTCATGCAGATGATACATAAATATCTCCTTTCTTCTCCTTTTCCTACACAAACTTTAGATTCCTAAACTATTTTCCCAGAGGGATTAGACAGTAGAATAATGTCTGAAAATTGTGCAATCTCTATTTCATATATATGTGGACATATATGAAATATATGTATAGTGCCATGTATATAATAACTCTCTAAAGCTTAATTTGCATGAATCCTTCTAAAGCACTTGATTTCTTCCTGGCTTATATATAATAGTTCAGCCAAGAAGCATGCAGTATATCTGTAAGGGTCTATATAAACTTTTCAGTTCATTTTTTAATCATTTAAATTGTTCAGTCTTTTTCGGTGGTTGCTTGCAAACTCCAGTGGCTGTTGTGTTCAGTAAGGAAATGTATATGAGTAAAGCAAGTCGAGAAGGCCATCATTCAAGCCTCTAGATAGTTGCCTTGTGAAATGAAGGCTGATGGTTTTTCAAGAGAAACTCTCTTTCGGGTTTCTATGTGGGAACTTCAGATGATTACTTGCTAGCAAGAAATTTAATTACCTATCAGTTGTGTGCATGTGTATTGCAGTTCTGTAATTGAGAGACACGTGTGTGTACAAACATATGTAATATATGAAATATGCACATTATTCATACATTGAAATACATATTCCCCAGCTGTTTTTTCTGACCAGTTATTGGTCAGAAAATTTTCTGACCAATTATTGGCCAGTAAATTATATGCAGATGATCAGGTATGACAATGCTTATATGAGTCTTATAGCTAATTAATATGTATTCAACTCCTGAACAAATTTATGTTAATCCTATTGATGTAAGTAATAGAGCTTGAATAATTTTTTATCTTACAAAAAACCAATAATTATGAGTTCAAATTTATCTTTACTTATTCTAGACCTAACCATAATATGTGAGGTCTTTGTTACTATCAGGATATTAGAAGGTAGTAACTTATTAACTGGAAAATACATCATGGACCCAGTCATTAGAATAATTAAACTGGGAATGCCAAGCATGCATAATATTAAGTGTAGCCATGACCTCTACCTGTTAGCAAAAGTGATTACTCAGATACCATGATTAATTTGCAAGGCTTGTATAATAGAGTTTAAATGAGTTACAGTACATTTAGGAAAAATGTTAACTTTCTAGTGACCCCGAATCAATGGTTTAAGATTTATTCCCAGTAAAAATATTGATATTCTATCATTAGGAGATAAAATAATGAGCAACTATGAATTATTTATCATAAAAATAAGAATCACAAATGTATTGGTGAGGCAACAGTACAGAGCAAGTGCATTCAGAAGCTCTACCTGCAAGGGTAGTTCTGATTCTACACAAAGCACAACTGACCTAGGACATAGACTGCTTCCTGTGAAACCCAAAGTTGTATCAAAATAATTAATTAGCACACTGAATACTTTAAGTGCATACCTAAAGTTTTCCCTTATGGATTTACTCTTTACCTTTTCTACCCTCTTAGAGGCTGACCAGTAATGGATAACGTCTCTGTCCCTCTGCCTCCCTACATTTACTAATGCAAAAAAAAAAATGCATCAGGAAATCTAGGTAATAAAATCATTGGGAAAAACAAAAATGAACTCTAAGTATATAGTTTATAACATTTGACTTTTAATCTAAGATTTTACATATAGTTACATATACATATATAATTAATAACATGAATGTATAGGTTAATGTCAGTTATTTAAAACAAAATATTGGAAAAATCATTCAATCCATACTTAGTGCCCATTATATTGAGAACATCTGAACAAAATTTATATATTTGAAATAGCTGGGTCATCCTGGATCCTTAAGTACTGTATCATGGTAAGAAATTTATGTTTTACCTATATTCTTAGTTTTACAGTGTATCACTCATTATATCCAATATACAGTTATATGACTGACATACAAAAAACACAACACAATGCGACTTATAGTCAAGAAAACAAGTAAGATATGACTATGATAAAGATACTTGATTTAGTAGAGAGAACTTTAGTACAATTACTGTACAAATTTATGTTTAACTTTAAAATAAATTATTCTTAATGCATGGAATGAAAAGCCAAAAAAAAGTATTAAATAGAATTTTAACAATTAAAAGTGTAATATCTGCCATATAAAGCTGGCAAGTCATCAGAACAGCAGCTTGGAGATGGCAGGTGAAAGGGGCAGTGAACTTGAAGGCAGGAACATAGAAATTACTCAATCCAAAAAACAAAAGATAAGAACAAAAATTAGTTGCACTGAGATCTGATAATCTTAGGATAATGTCAGGGACCAAACATATATGCTACTGAAGTTCTAGAATGAGATGCACTTTAAATATAATTATAGATAGGCTGAAAGTACTAACATGGAAAAAAGATATATTTGCAAAGTATGTAAATAAAAAGATTACATGCTAATATGAATATCAGAAAAAGTAGAATTCAAGAAAAAGGCAGTTACCAAAGGTTCATGGAAACAGTAGTAATAAAAGAGTTAATTTAAAAGTTAAATAAAATACTTAATTACAGAGTTTTAATATATTTGAGGCAAAAACTAAAGGTATCAAAGAAAGAAAATAATAATGTTAGTTGAAACTTTTAATGCCCCTATACAGATATTAAAATAAAGGGTAGACAAAATAGGTAAGGAAACAGATAATCTAAACAACATTATGAATCAACATTCAGCAAGTGCAACATTCAGCAAGTGCAAACCACACATTGCTGTCAGCGGTTCACTGCACGTTTCCCAATATAGACCTTCAGATGGACCATACTATGTGCCATTACAAGTTCAGAGATTGAAATTGTACAGATTAGTGTTGCACACAATAGTAATAAATGAGACATCAGGAACGTGACAGGAAATTTTAAAATATTATAAAACATGTATCTATGAAACTCAAGTGTCAAATAATTACAAGGAGAATTAGAAATAATTTTTAGTAACTAATAATGAAAGCTCAACGTAGCAAAAATTTCTGGGTGCAGAAAAGGCAAAATGGGGAAAACTTAAATGCTTGCATTAGAATAAAATTAAAAATTGTAAAATCAGTGCTCAAAGTTTTCCCCAAGAAAAGGTTGAAAAAAAAGCAGCAAATTAGACTTCTAGTTACTATAAAGAAGGAAGTAATAAAGGCAAGGACAGGTGGATGAAATGAAAACAGAAAATCCTACTTGTTGAAAATTATTCGTGCTAATATTGCTTATTTGACAATTAGGTTGAGAAATACCTATTGAGACATTAAGAAAAGTGAGGAAAAACACAATCAACTACATTAAAAATAAGAGAAAGCCTACAGCTAGAGATATTACAGAATAAAAGGTCATGAGGGAATGTTATAAACACTAATAAGTCTGAATAAATAGATTAAACAGATATATCCTGTGAAAAACATGAACAGAAAATCTAAATAGCTCTTAAGTAATTGAATGTAATTAAAAATACTACAACAAAGAACATCTTAGGCCCCAATGGTTTCCCTCTCAAACATTTAAAAAGGGAATAGTACCAATATTACACAAATTGCTTTGGAAAATGTAAAAGGAAAAAAAAAAAACGAGAACACCTGGGCTTGGGCTACATCTGTGGCCTGTGGAGCATGTACCAAAATGAGGAGTTCTACGGGGAAACAGAAAGGGAAGAGAATGTGTCGATTCAGAAGCGAAAGTGGCAGATATACCATCCCATTTATTACTTCATTAGCAATAATATTCATTTATATGTATGGCCCAAGGACACAGACAACAGTGTAGTGATGGTCAGAGGGAAGGAGGTGTCGGGGCAGGGGAAGAGGGGGCAAAGGGGAAGAAAATTGGGACATCCACAGTAGTGTCAACAATCACAATAAAGAAGTAAATTGGTTTAGTAAAGGATACAGTGCAACACTCTCTCACAAAGAAAGTTTAAGAGAAGATCCCAAAAATAATGAATATATTTTTCCAAAATTTTCTTTCTGCTTATTTATTAGGTTAATTTTTCATTTTTCTTTTATTCAACCTCACAGACATCCAAACACAAGATGCAGGTGTTCTACATAAGAACCAAACAAGATGAGTTAAAATGTACAAAACTTTTAATTATTTCCTTGAAGCAGCTTGGACTTGTGCCTCTTTGTCTCTGCAAATCTGTTCCAATTTTCTGCATTTCTTTATGGACAAGTTTCTTGTATCTATTAGTTAACATTGGATGAGAATGATGAGCAGTTCTGAATCCACTGAATCTTGAAGTTCAAATATCCATCTCAATGAGTCACAATTTTAATTGATTAAAGTGAATGGATTTAGGTGTTTTTTTCACATTTCAGCCTGTTCCAAATAATACTGTTGAGGGTTGAAGATGGAGTAACTATACAGCACAAGAAGGTCCGTGTAAGAGATTTCCTTTTTAGAAAAGATAGTGGTGAGGAATATCACCCAGCAACACACGCACATTGAGTCAGTGGGAGAGTGCTGACTTCAAAGCAAATTTGCTGTACACATCACATACATGGACACTAAGCTGTTTATGTCTGTGTGTGAATAATTAGGGGGCTACCTAAGGAAATGATTGTGTAGGTTATTTACAAGATTCAACACATCAGAATGCAATAGAGAATAGAATGAAAAATGAAAAAATCCTAGATATCAAAGTATGACATAAAGCCACAATAATTAAACATGAAGAAATGGAACAAAAATGAACATCAGAACAATGGAACGAAATAGCAGAAACACACTGTATATGAGGCCATTCAGTATATGATGAAAATGGCATTTTAATTTTCTAATAACATTAGCTGGAGTTAAATTAACTAGAGTAGTGAACCAGAAAATAAAATACTACCTTTAAGTCGCATGTTAGTATACCTAAGTGCCCATTTAATATGTGTAGCCTGGTAGGTATCTTGAAATTAATATGTACTAAACAGAGTTTTTATGACTATCATCTTCTTCAATCTTCCTAGTTTGCTTCATCTAATAAATAATAAAACTTTCCACTCAATCACGCAAAAACCTCCCTGTCACTCAATTTGATATCAGTTAACTTTATGAAAAAGAACTGTGCTGATGTTTAAAATAATGTGGTAATTCATATAATTATTTCTAGAAAAATTGTCTGAATGTAGCATTAAGTGGCTCAAGAAAATTTAAAAATAGCATGCTTCAAGTGGCCATCTTTATTTAAATTTTATATACAATCAAAAATAAAGCTATCTGGAATTACAGACGCCACATCTCAATAATAATGGTTCCTGCTGTGGGAGAGTCAGTGTGAGTGTCCATCACGTCAGTTTCTTTTCCTGGGCACACTGATGACCCCATTTCTCAGACGGCCTTTTAGTTATATTGGGGCCACATAGCTCAGTTCTGAGCAGTGGGCTAGGGCAGAAATTATATAAGAAAATGCAGCTCTGGCTGGCATAGCTCAGTGGATTGAGCGTGGGCCTGGGAACCAAAGGATTGCGGTTCAATTCCCAGTCAGGGCACATGCCTGGGTTGCAGGCCAGTTCACAGTGGGGAATGCACAAGAAGCAACCATACATATTGTTTGTGGTTATTTGCCTGTATGCCCTTGCACTAAGTGGAAGAAGTAGTATATGATTTATCTTTGTACTAGCTACAGTGTGAGAAGTCTATAACTTGTTAAGTACTTAATAATTGTTTTGAATTAATTAATGATTTATTCATTCACTCTTAGATGCTGCTTGCTGCTCTTGAAATACCTGAAGGCAATTCCAAGTATTTATCAACCCAGGGATATTATAAATAAGCATTATTATGACTGCTATGGTATATTATTTATTTGGTTTGATTAAGTCATTCAATTAGAAATCTCTAGTTTATTGAAGCATTATACTGGATATTTCAATAATACTGTATAAAGACATTCAAATCCATGACAATATCTCTTCAAGGATTGTATAATCTAAAGAAAAAATACGATTATAGTTTCTTAGCAAACAATCCTGAACTGTCCAATACAGTAACCTCAGGGCAACTGTGGCTATTTATATTTGAATTAATTAAAATTAAATACAATTAAAGTCAATTTTCTAAAACTAAAATTCATCTACAATATTTCAACTGCTCCACCATTCCATAAAGTTAGTGTCAGATATAGAACATTCTCATTATTGAAGAAAGCTCTATTGAGCAATACTGATCCAAATTGGAAACAGTACGTAAGGATAACATACAACTGCTATAGGAAATCTGAGAAATTAAGATTTTATATTTACTATAATAAATGAAAAAATGTGTCTCATTTTACTCCACATTTCTTCACCTCATAACTTTTTATTTCATAACCTCCTATGCTATTTACCTGCCTGTGCTTTCTTTAGCTGTCTTTATAATCATAATAGTGATAAAGATTAAAGTCTCTTTCTACATAAAACTACAATTCCTGCCTTTCTTATTTTGTGTAATCCTTTGGTAAAGGTCAATGTGAATGATCACTTCCTGACTGCTGCTTATTGATGATTGGTACACCAAGAAGTATCAGAGCACAGAACAAAAACCTTCCTTCATAAAGGTCACAATGATTATATATGCCACTCACAAGATTCGGCTCAGATTTGAAATAAAATAACTATTCCATTGCACTAAAGCAAAAATTGAACAACCTAGAAATTGGATGTATCTTTAGCCCTTAGGTTATACTACTGACTCACTATTATGGGAATTTGAGAAGTATTTCTTTCTTTTAAAATTAAAGATGTTACCAGGAAATCTCATTATAATTACTCTTAACTTTGTCCCTTTAATAGCTAAGAAACTTTTAAAACAGTCACCTTCTATTTTTATTTAGCTAAAAATACTACACACATATACAAAAAATGTTCCAGAAAACAGGTTTGCCAGTATATGAAATGACACTACATAGAAAAATTACAATGGTTAGAACACAAGCTAATGAATCATGTATGCGTCAATGATTTATAAATTTAGGGGCTAGCCAAGGGTTTTATGCTCATTGGAGGTTCAGAGTCCTGTTTGATAATCTGATGATAACAGTGCTCGTTTTTTGAGACAATGTACACTCTGTACCTTAGGATATAACATTCTGCATTAACTTAAGGGGTTTTGTGATCAAATGAAGCCTGTCCGTGGACCCTGTTTGAAGTCTCAGGACCACAGGTTAATCAGGTTTATTATAATTGTTGTCTTATGTCCCTTTCTCCCCCAGTTATTTATTTTTTTTACTTATTAAGGTATATTTTATGAGGTGGGGACCCCCCAAACCAGGCTTTATTTATAAAAATGTGTATTTATTCTTACATGTTTAAACTTTGATTCCTCACTTGATGCAATACCTTATCATGACATTTTTCCCACTGCTCCAAACGGTTTTCGAACACATTGATTTTGCTGCCTTCTAGTACTTTTGCTGTTTTTTTGTTTCACCTCTTCCACATAGGCAAAACTTTTCCCTTTGAGGACCATTTTCATCTGGGAAACTTACAGAAGTTGCTGGATAGTGAAGGGTGAGATTGGGTAAACAGGGAGTGTGGGGCACAGGGGTCATGCTGTTTTGGGTTAAAAAGTTCTGAACACTCACTGTGGCATGGGTAGGTGCACTCATAAATCAGCAAGCATGGTGAAGGAATCTTCCAAAAGAAATCAGTGAAGTGGAATACAGCCCCTCACAATGCCAGCTGGTCCACTGATACAGACGGTTCCACAAACACCTAGTGGGGGAAGCCTGTACTGCAAGGGGTCTGCCCTCCAGAAGCTAATTCATTTTGGGGGCGGGGCAGGGGGGCTTCTCTCTTGTACATAGAGAGAAAATCCACAAAATGCATGGAGTTTCAAGCACACTGTTTGATCAATTTTGGAAAATGAACGAAGTGGGATAACCCCCCTGCCAGAGAAGATAAAGAACATTTCCCTTACCCCAGAAAGTTCCCAGGTGCTGGTTTCCAATGCGTCTCCTCCTCCAGAGGCATCCACTGTTCTGTTTTTACCTCCATTAACTAGTTTTGGAATCATCCAATATACACTATTCTGTGCTGGGCTCCTTTCATGAAACTAATGTTATTGAAATCCACCAACGCTGTTGTGCTCTCTATGGTTTGTCCCTTTTCTACTCAATGACGTTCTTCATAAGAACGCTCTGGGATATGATCATGGGACTAAGTAATGTTGGGGCAGGAAGAGTGGAGCCAGGGGGTTAAATGGCAATTCTGGAGGCAACGTATGCTTTAGAAGAGTATGTCATTTTATTATAACAATAAAGTTGTGCAAATGAAAATTCTATTTCAAAATTTCAAAAATATGTATCCTTTGGTTTTCCTTAAGAGCCAAATAATCTGAACTAAAATACAATTATGCATACATTTATAACACACACACACACACACACACACTGCTGCCTTGGTGATTATGCCCATTACTTAAGCTTATTATAACATCAGGTTACATGTATCTACAATCTCATCCCTTATTGTATAATTCTTACAAATATGTATCTCTGCATTCTTTGTTTTAAATAACTAATTGTGTGTTCTGTATCATTAGGACTGTTAACATCTAACTAAAGCTCATTTACATTTTCTATCTTTGAACTGTTTTTGTATATTTTTGTTTCTTTGTTTTTATTGCATTTTTATCATTTGGGGGCAATTTTAGCTTTTTATTTTATTTATTTGTTATTTTGTTTCTCTATTCTTTTTTATTTTAATTGTTGTTCAAGTACAGTTTTCTGCATTTTACCCCCATCCCAACTCACCCCCATCCCTTTCCACCTCCCTCCCATTTCCAAACTGCACCCCCACACTTGATTTTGTCCATGTGTCCTTTATACTTGTTCCTGCAAACCCTTCATACCTTTTCACTGAAATTCCCTCCTCTCCCCCTCTAGTCACTGTCAGCCTGCTCTCGATTTCAGTGTTTTTGGTTATATTTTACTTGTTTGTTTGTTTTGTTCATTAGCTCCTGTTAAAGGTGAGATCATATGGTATTTGTCTTTCACTGCCTGGCTTGTTTCACTCAGCAAGCATAAGGCTTTTCAGTTCCATCCATGCTGTTGCAAAGGGTAGGAGCTCCTTCTTTCTGCTACATAGAATTTCATTGTGTAAATAGACCATCGTTTTTTTTATCCATTCATTTACTGATGGGCACCTAGGTTGCTTCCAGCACTTAGCTATTGTAAATTGTGCTGCTATGAACATTGGGGTGCATAGGTTTTTGCATTGGTGTTTCAGGGTTCTTAGGATATAATCCTAGCAGTGGAATTACTGGGTCAAAAGGCAGATCCATTTTTAGTTTTCTGAGGACATTCCATACTGTTTTCCATAATGGTTGTACCAGTGTGCAATCCCACTGAAAGTGCACTAGGGTTCCCTTTTCTCCACAACCCCTCCAATACTTGTGCGTTGCTTTGTTTATGATAGCCATTCTCACTGGTGTAAAGTGATATCTCATTGTGATTTTAATTTGCATCTCTCTCATAGCCAGTGACATTGAGCATCTTTTCATGTGTCTCTGGATCTTCTGTATGTCCTCCTTGGAGAAATGTCTGTTCAAGTCTTTTGCCCGCTTTTTCACTGGGTTGCTTGTCTTCGTAGAGTGGAGTTGTGTAAATTCTTTGTATATTTTGGAGATTAAACCCTTGTCTAAGGTTTCATTGGCAAATGTGTTTTCCCATACAGTTGGTTTTCTTTTTATCTTAATACTGTTTTCTTTAGCCATGCAGAAGCTTTTTGTTTTGCTGAAATCTCATTTATTTATTCATTTCTTATGTCCCTTGCTCTAGGGGACATATCAGTGAAAATATTGCTGCATGAAATATATGAGGTTTTCCAGCTGATGTTCTCCTCTAGGACTTTAATGGTGTCATGGCTTATACTTAAGTCTTTTATCCACCTTGAATTTATTTTGGTGTATGGTGTTAGTTGGTGCTCAAGTTCCATTTTTTGCACATAGCCGTTCAGTTCTCCCAACACCATTTGTTAAAGAGGCTATTTTTACTCTATTTTATATTGCTGCCTCCTTTGTCAAATATTTTGTTATAAAATGTTGTTACTTTTCACCTCAGCCCATGTGGTTTGGTTGGTTGGAGCACCATCCTGTAGTTTGAAAGGTCTCAGTTGTGATTGCTGGTCAGGGCACATACCCAGATTGTGGGTTCGATCCTTGGTAGGGGCATGTGTGAGAAGGCAACCAATCGATGTTTCTTACATTGATGTTTCTCTCTCTTTCTCTCTATCTTTCTGACAGCAATAAAAAATGTCTTTGGGTGATAATGAAAAAAAGTATTATCACTTTTCCATTATGAGAAAGTGCAAGGGCTTGAACACATTTTATTTACATTTATAATTTTAATATTTTGAGAAATAAAAATTTAAATTATTTTACAAAGAAATTTTAACATGTAATCTCCCATGTTTAATCAGATGGCTAACTTCATTTTCTTCAGGTGATTGAACCATACAAAACCCATAAAATACATACTATGTGGTCTTTAAGAATTTCATTTTAGAACTACTGTGCCTCTGGTCAGGTTTGGCATGGCAGTTCTTAAGTGTGGTAGAAGGGCTTCACTGTATTTATTTAAGGTAGCTTCTAAACATTTTGTTTTCACAGACAGAGCTTGGGGAAAGGGAAAGGAGGTAAATAGAAGAATTTCTATCGGTGTCTCTCAATTACCAAGTTAGAAAAATAAGAATATGTTATTTCATTGTATCCATGATAGCGTTACATGTTCCAACTTCCTCTGCATTTATAATGGGGTCCTTGCAATGCCTGTGTCTCAAGTAGCGTAGCTCCAACACAGAAGTCCTGTGCATTCCTGAGCTCCACTTGGTGGGTAGGTGGGTGAATGGAGACATCCAGGAGGCCTAATTTGTGTTTGTCTTAGACTTTTACAACATACAAAATTGTAGTTGCTTTAATGTGAAGCCACTGAGGTTTCATGGAGTTTGTTAAAATAAAGCAATTGGTCACTTTCATAAATCTAAGTGATGCTCTGTCTAAAATGTCTTTGTAGATCATAGGTTTTATAGCATAATTCATAAGCCTATAGACTTGTGGAAATCACCTAGGAAAAGAAAATTATTGTCAAATCCCTCTGTATCTCCTCCTCATTAAATATTCTTTCTAACTTCATACACATTTAGATATATCAGATGCCCTAGGTGATGAGGCAGCTATATAAAAAATATTTATTGCTATTGGCTTTTAATATTTCTTAGATATTTCCTGAGATTAAAATATTTTAAAATACATGTTTCTCTTTGGTAACATTTGATTTTAGGAATTTGCTCAAAGGCTGTGTTTGATGTAGGAGATGTAGCAAATCTATCATATCAAAGCTTCCTATACATTATATCATATATACAACTACCACTCCCCAGGGATACTAGAACTGCTGTTGTTGGTTTTTATGGTTAACACACACGATAAGACTAAAGTTTTGGGTACTCTAAGCCAAGCTGAAGGAGTGACATATGTGAGTTCATTTTTCTGTGGATTCTTATCATTTTCTTTATGTGGATTCTTCCTTTTACGGTTTTTCAGCATTTGGTCCTATTTGTCTAGTATAGCTCTCTGTTACCTTGCGCTCTTGAATTTTCACTGCATCTTGAATGGTGAAAACTGCTTTTAATGTTATTAAGATTGTTCTTTCTGTAAGTGTAATTTCACATAGTAGTACAGTCTTTGGCCCACTTCAGTTTCTCACTGTGATTGGCTCTAAACTGTCCAGGTCACACATGTTAATGTTTAGACATCTTATTCAAACTTCTCTTTCTGGATGGATGCATTAATTGACACACAGTGGTAGTCTGCTCATTCATAAAAAATGGTCATTACCTCATACAATCCCACATATTTTTTTATATATATATATATAATTTCAAAAGCCTTTAAAATTATTATTGTTCTTAACCAGTGTTTTAGATTTAGACTGGACTGGATCTTTGAAGTAAATGATCTGATGGCCATCCACTACTTGTAACTAGATGCTTTGCAGGACCTCTAGTCCGCATCCTGAGCTATCTGAGCAAACACTATGACCTCTCCATTGCCGATACCTTTCTTGTCATTATATTTGTATTACAACAACTAGGGCTGGCTCCATTTTCTGGTTACTTTACCTTTACCTGTTTCAAAAGTTGGAGGGTCTTTTCACACAAAGACCTTAGGCATATGTAAATGATTACAGTGCTCTAGATCTCAGGAAAGGGTTTAGGCCATCTTCCTTTCTCTGCGTAGAAAACGCATAAAGCCTCTCCTTCAGCCGCGCAAATATCCAACAGAATTTCTACTGCATCTTAAGAGCAACATTGACTCAGTTTTATAGCTCACGGATTGCACAGTGGATTTGAGAAGTAGACACTCAATTTTGGGCACTGAGCTTTCCCCATTTAACTTCTCAGTTTCAGGATTTGTCTTAGCAAATTCTTATAAATATGATTCTTTACATGTTTTTTCATACTGTTCACTATTAAAAACTATGTTATTGTTTGCTCAAGGACAGGGTAATTACAAATGTTATTAATTAATAAGGATTCAATTTCATTATGATCTAATAGTTACTCTGTATTTTAAAAAAAATTTAGACCTGCTTTGAAAAAGTATTAAAACTTGTATACCAAAAGAATGTAAATTATTATGCTTATTTCAAGATTAAAATAACTAAAATTAGCAAGGATACGTTTGTTTGACTATTTTTATATTTGTTTAACCCTTGTTTTGTATCCATTTGCTCATAGCCAGATAGATACAGTGTGTGGAACAGGCTATTTTTTTTAAAGGTCTATATTTTGTGTGTGTGTGCATATGCATTTTAAATATATGCATGTTTTAATTTTCCCTTTATTCATTTTAATGTATGAAGGACATGAGTATTTTAAAGAGGTGCTTAAGTCAAAAGTACTTAGACCAGGGTGTCAAACTCATTTTCACTGGGGGCACATCAGCCTCACAATTGTGAGCCCTTCAAAGGGTTGAGTGTCATTTTAAGACTATATAAATGTAACTACTCCTCCACTAGGGGCAAGGAGCTTGGCACTGCTGTCAGGTAGAAACAAGGTGCCAGGACGGATAAAACAAGGTGGAGGCTGGATTTGGCCTGTGGGCCTTGTGTTTGCCACCTGCGCCTTAGACTTCACTTTTTTCCTAAGAATTTTACTTCCCATTTTTTGGTCTTTAGTGTTGTTACTTTCAATCCCAAGCTTAATGAAGAGAAGAACTTTGTCTTTCAATGGTTGATTTATTTAATTATCTGGTATAAATGCCCAAATATAGTTTATGGTTATATTGACTATAGTTAAAATAATGAAAATTTTTTTCTATTTTGATCATTGCTTTTGAGGTTTCCGGTCAAGATGGTGGTGTAAGTAAATGTAGTACTCAAATGCCCCTAGAACCACATTAAAATGACAACTAAACTTCAGGACAACCATCATTCTGAACCACCTGAAATGTGGCTGAATGGAAGTCCTATAACTAGGGCTTCACAGGAGAAGCCACATCGAGACTGGTATGAAGGGCCGCAGATGCAGAACGGGCTAGTCCCACACCCACAGATACAAATTGACGGGGATATCTTGGCTGTGGACGTCCCCCCCCGGAGAAGCGAGGCGACCAAGCCCCATAGCAGCCTAGGATTCCAGCAGCCAAGAAGAGAAGTCCCTGTAACTTCTAGCTGCAAAAATCAGCAAGGATTGTGGCCGAGAGAGACTTAGGGCTTCTGGAGTCCCAGGCTGTTCCTCTCAAAGAGCTCACGCACAGACTTACTTGGACTCACTGCCTCTGAGCTCTAGTGCTGTGGCAGCAGCTTAAAAGGAACCAGGGACATGTAGGAAGAATTTAGCAGGAACTGAATTTTCTGGCATCACAGCAGGAGCTGGAAGGGCAACTTTCTGCCAGGCAAGAGTTCCAGCAGTGACCTTTGTTCTTTTTCTGATACCAATGTCCCATGGAACAGGCAGGCGGAGCCATATCTGAATCTGTCTCAACCTGGATCGCACTGTCTTCTCTGGCCTGGTGATTCCCTGAGACCCTCCACACCACTCAATGTATGAGCCTACCGAAGCCATTTCCAGAGGCTTTCCATACAAATGGCTTCTCTTGCCTCATGCTTTGGACTTTCCTAAAGTCTTTCAAACAAGCAGCACCTGGCCTCTGCGAACTCCAAATCTCTTGCTAAGTGGCTTCAGTATCAGCCAGCCTTAATTCATTGCTTGGCTTCTTTGGGACACCACCAAGCCCAGCACAAGTAACAGCCATCCTCAGATCTCTCTGTGGATTATGTCAGGTGGCCTCAGGCAGGGCACAGGTGGTGGCTGACCTTGAATCTTCCAAGAGGCCCCAGAGCCAGTGCACCTGGTGGATAGCTTCACACCAAGCTGGGTTACATCCCTATCACCTCCATGAGAGATACACTCAAGGACCAGGCTCAGTGAGCACCCAAGCCCCACTGAAGCAAGTCTTGTTCCTTGCGGTCAGCTCCTGCACAACACGTCCTCCACTGTAGTAGCAGCTGGTCCTCACTGTGGATTGGCTGGGGTCAATCCCTCTCAGTGACACCAACAGCAATAAAGGCTCCACTACAACAAGACAGTGCCCACAACCCAACCAGGGGAGCTCCTGGAGTGCCAGGCATGGGTGACTGGAGAGACTGTACCACTGATCCCTATAGGACACCTACTACACAGGACCACTCTACCAAGTCCGGGAGATGTAGCCACTTTACCCAATACATAGAAACAAACATAAGGAAGCAGCAAGAATGCAGAGACAAGGAAACAGTCCTCAAATGAAAGAATAGGAGAAATCTCCAGAAAAAAACTCAATGAAATGGAGATAAGCGAACTGTCAGATATAGACTTGAAAACAATGGTTATAAGGGTGCTCAAAGAATGTAGTGAGAATTTTGAAAGCATGAAAGAGGACATAGAAACCGTGAAAAAGAACTAGTCAAAAATGAAGGATACATTACCTAAAACAAAAACTAGCACACAGGAAATCAACAGCAGCGTAGATGAATCACTGAGGATCAAATCAGTGACTTGGAATATATGGAAGCAAAAACACCCAATCAGAACAGCAAAACAAAACAAAACAAAACAAAAAAACTCAAAATCAGGATAGTGTAAGGAGCCTCTGGGACAGCATCAAGTGTACCAACGTTCATGTAATGGGAATGGTGGAAGGCAAAGAGAGAGAACAAGCATGTGAAAATGTATTTGAAAACACAATGACAGAAACTTCCTTAATCTGGTGAAGGAAACAGACATATAAGTCCAAAAAACACAGAAGAGTCCCAAACACGATGAACCCAAAAAGGCCCACACCAAGACACATCATAATTAAAATGCGAAATGTTAAAGACAGAGAAAGAATCTTAAAAACAGCAAGAGAAAAGCAATTAGTTACCTTCAAGGGAGATCCCATAAAACTGTCAGCTTATCTTTCAACAAAACCTTTGTAGGTCATAAGATAGTGGCAAGACAGTGGCATATTCAAAGTGGTGAAAAGCAAGGACTTATACAGCTAAGTTTGCTCTATCCAGTAAAGTTATTATTTACAATTGAAGGATATTGAAAGAGCTCCCCAGGCAATATAAAGCAGAAGGAGCTCATCACCAAAAAAGCAGTATTACATGAAATATTAAGGAGTCTTCTTTAAGAAGAAGAAAAAAGAATAATAAAATGGCAATAAATACATACCTATCAATGAATACTACTTACTAAAAAATAAAATAAGTGAACTAGCAGAACAGAACCAGACTCATAGCAGGGTTGGAGGGATCAGTAAAAAAGGTGAAGGGATTATGAAGTACAAATTTATTATTACAGAATAGTTATGAGGATGTAAAGTACAGCATAGGGACCATGGTCAATAATATTCTAATAACTGTGTATGGTGTTAGATGAGTATGAGATTTATTGGTATGATCATCTAGTAAGTTATACAATGTCTAATCACTGGATGTACACCTGAAACTAATATAATACTGCATGTCGACTATAAGTGAAAAATAAAAATGATAAAAAACTAATAATGTTTTTTGGAGCAGAAAATAATTGCTTTTGATAAGTGATGTTTCTCTGCTATTCTACAAACTCTCCTCTTTTGAATTACCCCTTAGCTCTTCATAATGTGGCTAATTAAATAATCATACTAAAGGTAACATTCTATTAAGTTGATATGTATTAAATGAAATAATAGAAACTTTGAACTGGAAAAAGAACCTGTTTCTTTTCTTCACAGTATTAGTACACCAGTCACCATTTCTGTTCCTTTATTGTTGAGTTTATACTAACCTAACTTCACACACACCGACAGGTCTAGTTTGGTGCTTAGGGCTTAAGTTCCAGTTCTCCAGGCAGCATATAGAGAACAAGTACTTAGCTATGCTTTGATACACAGAGGCTTACCTTGAATTATTTGCCTTTATAAATACTACCCCTGGTATATTTACTTTTGAGACCAAGTTTTTTCTTCCTATATTTGGTGAAATCTTGTTTCAGCTATTCAATAACAACCAGGGGCTGTTACTATTTCAAATATTTGGCAAGAGTGATAATTTGACCCTGTCTCCATTCCATTGTGTTTCATAAGTGATATATTTCTTTGCCTGCTTGCCGCAGCCCGCTGCAGCAGACGTGATCACGAAGTGAGGCGAGGGACTAAAATAATGGAGAGGACCATAGCTCTGCTGGCATATGGCAACTTTATTCAAGCAACAGCTGTCTTAAATACAAACTGTTAATGCCTAAAGCAAGACTGCAGGGAACTAGAAACAATATTGTTTTTCAAAGTTAGTGCACTCCCTTAAGCTACCAAGGGCAAGAAGTTCTNGCTATTCAATAACAACCAGGGGCTGTTACTATTTCAAATATTTGGCAAGAGTGATAATTTGACCCTGTCTCCATTCCATTGTGTTTCATAAGTGATATATTTATTTGCCTGCTGTATCAGCAGGTATAGAATCCAACATCTGTGCAATTTAAGATGCCGAGTTGTCTCTGGAAATGGGGGGGAGACAGTGATGAAAATACTGTAGTGAGCTATCAGTGATTGAATGAACATGCTGGGGGTTTTCCTTTTGCCAAGGGACCTCTATTTCATCAGGCATAAGTATGTGGGTCAACTACAGGCCCTAGCAATACTCCTGAGCACAGCAATCAGACCACAGTACTCCACATTTCTACTCTGCAGGAGATGCCTCGGGAGAGAGGGTTGCTCTTGTGGCCCTCCTTCCCCCAGCCTCTCCCAGGCAACTGCAGAGCTGCATCTGGCTCCCCAAGAGGACACTCCTCTCCCAGATCTGGGTTCTTAGTCCTTTCCAAGACAAAAATGCTCTGAGTCTGCACCTCTCACCCTAAATCCTCAAGGTCTCAGGTGTGCATACCAATTCTTCTCCACAAATGGTGAGAATCATTGGAGGGGTTAGGTAGCAGCAGAAATTTGAAAAAAAGATTCTTTACTCAAGCTGTTATTTTCTCAGAAACTGTATTATTTCAGAGATGAGGTTATGTTTAGAAATGATAACAACTTACGTTCACTAAGCCCATCAATGTATACAAATGTAAATGGATCTCTTTAATTCAGTAACAGTCTCCCCTTCTTTTTTGAATAGCAATGATTTGATTGAGAAATGGAATCATTCAGAAAATCCCACATTCTGTATTTGGTCAATGGGTAATATTTATCTAGGTCTCATACCTTTATATCACTTGTAATTTTGTAGTTAGAACTAAAGACATGAATATAGTCAGGCACTAGAGTTTTTGCATCAGAACACGAGGGCCATGATGTCTGTCTGGTTGTCCCACTTTCTGTGCTTCTGACATTAATAGTGGGTTCAGGTGGTGTCCAACTGACCCCTTCATCATAGTGTTTCCTATCAACTTACACCATATGGCTTAAGCATTAATTGATGGTTAGTATTATTTCATTAGGAGTTGCAAAATGGAATTTTCTAATTTCATTATACCTTCTGCTTTTAACTTACTCATCCAGTGATGTTTGGCCTGAAATACTGTTTGCATGGGAAATGTAAAGTTAATACATGATTCTTCTCCTTTATTTGTCAAATTTTGAAATAGCTTCCTGTTGTAAGAAAAAATTACCATTTCCAGAGTATTATTATAAACTGATGGCTTTAATTCGCTTGCCATGTTTAACTAGTTATGTTTATTATTTTTGACAGTAAAACACTCTAATCTTAAATTACATTTTCTCATGTTTATTATTGATATGATCCCAACAGTCTCTCTTCTGTCTCTCATTGTATATTCCTTACTCAAGTGCTAGAATTTACCATTTCCCCAATGAGCCCTGGAGTCACTCATTGGGAAAGCTTTTATGAGACCAAAGTAAGAAAAGCAAAACCAATTTAAACCTTAATCTTGTCAATCACATCATCTTTCCAGTTTTCTTGAATGAAAATTGTCTGGGGCCAAAAAAAAAGGCATATAAAATTTTCCATATCCTGTTATTTCTTCTTTTTAAGGATGCCACACATAATGATTGACTAAATTAAATATAGAACAAATTGCTCTATTTAGGTAACTCTGAAGTTTGCATCAAAACAAACTAAAAGAAATAAAACAAAAAATGCCTAATGAAAACTTTGGAATAAATTTAAACTAAAACCAGACAACATTGATTCAGATTAGAAGTAGAGCATAAAAATACTCTCCAAAGCAAATGTTTAGTGGATTCCTATTTTATCAAATCTCTACTTCAGAATATAACTGTACATTCAATGATATAATATATTCAGAACTATCTGAATTTACCTATGCTATAAAATTGTGAGTAGAGCAAGTTAGAATCAGTTTAACAGATAAAAGTGGAATTTATTCACCTTCTTTCACAGGTATGTGCACACTTGCTCACACACACTTGCACATGCTCACATACACATATACACATGCATACAAACACACAAGGGTGAGAACACCTTGACAAAAAATTGGAAAGATAAATCCCAGTGCATCATTTCAGTTTTCTAGATATGTAAAGGGATTAAAGGGTCTTTTGAATTCTTTGTATTACTCTAACTAAATTTATGTTGTCCTGTTACTCTAGCTTTGAAACTTTCTGCTCAGTGATAATGGGAGCCCAAACTACTATTATTTCCAAGGATAATTAAAAATATATTTTGTGTGGTTTCTAGACATGTTCCCCTTTACACTATTTTAAATATTTAATCAGACCCATCTGTGTTTCCCTGACTAAAGAATGTTCTGTATTTTATTTCTAGAAGATAAAAGTAGACTAAGGTTAAAAGTTTCATTTTTGTCTTGGATAAAATCATAAGCCTTTTAAAAAGTCGATCGACAGTGTTCTGGAAGGCGAGAAGACACGGCAAAATGTTTTGGAAGGCAAGGTAAAGGAAGAGAATACTCTCCTCCTAAAACAGATATTAAAATAGCCCCAGAACTTGAGTTCCCAGGAGCAGCAGGAACACTGTGCGGCACGGCAGAGTCCTGACAAGCTGACATGGAGGGGCGGTTCCAGAGCCTGATGTAGGACATGCTGTCAATATAAATGTTGGTATGAAAATCCCACTTGACATATTTTATAGTAATGAAAATTAGTGTCAATTAAGTACTTATAAAATATTTTACATGATTAAGCCCACCTTTACAGTGGTTTTATATTTGGCAATTTTAATTATATCTTATTTTCTCTGTTTTTTTATTTCCAGATATGGAAAACAGAGGAAATATATGTTCCTCTGATATGTTTTCTAGCGATAGGCTTTAGCTGTATTATTTTAAAAGCTGCGATGATGAGCTCAGAACTGCAATATTTCTGAGAAGTTAATGGTGTTAAGAAAAAAAGCATTAGGGCTTCAAATATTTTAGCAACTTAATCAATAACATCATATTAAATTCATGTTTTCCCTAAAAATGTGTATTGCAAAATAACCGAAGACAAGGGACAGACAATCTAGGTCAATATTTATTTATATAAATACCAGTCAATTTACCTATAAATTGAGTTTATTATTAAAAATAACCCAGAAATAGTAATAAAATGCTAAAATACTGCTTATGTAAACCAGTAGGCAAAATTTAGGAAGTTATTTAGTTAGCTTTTGAGATAGGTTTTTTTTTAGTTATGTATCTGTTTTGTGTTTGTTTTACAGTGTAAAATTTTTGTATTTAGAATTAGCCAGCTGGACTCAGTTTACATAATCCCACTTTTTGTTGGTGGGTATGTTGTTAAGCTACTGACTTTATGCCAGAGAATAAAGTACGTTTAAACTATGTTATGTACGACATCTAATTTACGTGACTTCTAATAAGCAATGACCTCTATCCCTTCACAGATTCATGCTTTGGAATAGAGTTATGCACAGTATTCCATATATTTGTACAGAGTCAGAAAACTGTCATTATTTTCATAGGTTAGGTTTGTAAAATTCATTGGTTGTTACTGTAAAAGATTACTGCACCCAAATTTACCATTAATGCAACTAGTGAACAAGTTTTGACAGAGTTCCCTTTCAAAGTTTTATGTCTTTAAGTGTTTTGTCATTTAAAATGATTAAGAAAATTCTTGTTCTTTGAAATGATACCTAAAAACTATAACGGAAGTGTGTCTTTCTTCTTTCTAATGTTTAATTACGACCACAAATGCTACACTATAAGTTACTGTTGTTTTTGAACTTTATATTATATAAGATTACAGTTAGCCTGGCTGGTGTAGCTCAGTGGATTGAGCACAGGCTGTGAACCAAAGGATCCCTAGTTTGATTCCCAGTCAGGGCACAGGCCTGGGTTGCAGGCCAGGTCCCCAATGGGGGAGATGTGAGAGGCAATCACACACTGGTGTTTTTCTCCCTCTCTTTCTCTTTCCCTTCTCCTATCTCTAAATAAATGAATGAATGAATGAATAAATAAAATGTTTTTAAAAAGATCACATTTATACCTCACGTGTTTTGCTCAAAATTTTATTTGTGAGATTCACCCACAGTGTTGCATGTAGCTTCTTATTTATTGTCACTGTAATAAAATCATACATGTCATGAATATCCCACATTCTTATTACTGTTCTACTTTTGATACATGTAGATTTTTTCCTATTTGGAGTCAGTATGAAGAGTATTACTATAAATATTCTCAAGTATGTCTTTTGGTAGATACACATACATTTTGATGTATACAGATTGAATACATCATGAAGATTGAATTGCTGGATCACAGTAGTACAATCAATTTTCCAAAGAGGATGTACCAGTTTAGACTCTGTGAGCAATGTATGAGACTTTTCAACACTTGGTATTTTCCTTCTTTTTCATTATAGACACTTTAATGATAGCATGTAGTGGCATTGCATTGTGGCTTTAACTATTTCCTTATTCTCATTTTTAGTAGAAATACACACAAGCCCTATATTTAATTAACCAATGATCCACTTCAAAAACTCCTTTGATGGTCTGTGTGTGTGTGTATGTGTGAAAGAGAGAGAGAGAGGGAGAAAGAAAGAGAGAATCTATACATGCTTATCAAAAGGAACAACTAAATATTGTTCACCTAAAATATAGTTAATGGTATAAAGTCTGTCCAGAAGGTATCCAGGCATGTAATATGAAAAATAGAGGCATTTAATCAAGAAGATACAAGATATGAGACACATTGTACATAAGACAATGACACCTCAGTCTCAATCAAAGTAGGCTCCTTGGGACCTCATACTGTTCTCCCAATGTCCATCAGATGCCCCATTGTATTTTCCTGAATTTCATTGGTGGTCTGAAACTTTTCCCCTTTCAAAGATGATTTTAGTTTTGGGAAAAGCCAGAAGTCACAAGGCACCAAATCTGAGCTGTAGTAGAGCTGAGTTACTTGGGTAATTTGGTGTTTCACAAAAAAACTGCATGAGAAGTGAATGCAGGAGCAGGAGCCTTGTTGTGATGAAGCTGCCAGTCACCAGTGGCCCATAACTGTGACCTTCTGAATCATCCAAATAGTTTCTGTAGAGAAATGTTCAAGATGAATGCAAAATCTGCATCTTATTGTGATGGCTACGTAGTACACGTGCTCACTCAACTGCATCTACTGGCCCCGCTGACTAGTACAGTGAAGTCATCATGTTTATATCCTTGCATTATAAACTATATCAAACTATAACTATATCAAGTCCACTCTCCTGGCTGTCACGGTACATTGATGTGCAAACTGTTCTCATTACATTAACAATGGCTGGACTTTTTTCCGGACATACCTTGTACACAATAGCTCTAAAAACTATTGAAAAGTATTTTGTTAATTGCTTTCTATTTTATGTATCATGAACTAAACCAAAAGTGAGAGGTTACCACAGTTATGTATTTCTGAAATAAGCCTTTTGAGTTGATTGCTGGGCATAGCTGAAAGGCTTTTGCAGATACATACTATCATTTAATGACTTTCAGATATTTTATCCAGGGACATCTAATTTTATCTTCTTTCATTATGAATTTTATTATAGTTGAATCAGTATTAAGGATCAAGTTCCTGGTCTTTCTGGTTTTAAAGCAGTAAATCTTTCTTGAGTTCACATTTTATCAGGAGTAGCAATCTTATTGTGAAAGACCCACACAACCTTTAAAATACACGAACTGACTCTTCTACTGAATTTTCCAATTTGTGATTTCTTGCTACATTGATGTTTTACAGAGGATTAATTAAAAAGCTTCTAAGTTTTGGTTTAAATTCTGAGGGCTGGGGTGGGGTTTAGACCTGGAAATTATTTCTTATATAATTTTTGTTATTCTAAGAATTTAAATTTTTTCCCTATACCAAGAGCATTGGAATATTTACAAATAGATATTTTTTTTCAATCATCCATATTAAATACACTATTAGCTATATAGCAGTTGTTCTTGAATTGGTATTTGGCTATTGAGCTCATATTTTATCAGGACTAGCAAACTATTATAATTATAGAAGACTCACTTGAACTTTAAAATTGATGAATTGACCCTCTCTCTTATGGAATTAACTATTTCTCATAAGACGAGTGCTCTCATTTTAAGAATATTGGTTATCATTCAACAAATGTTAGGTAAATGAAAAATGAATGATTATGTAAAATTTTATGTTATTCTGCATCTTGAATTGCTTGTTTTCAAACTAGTAGTACTAGATGAAATACATATAGTTTAAAATAACTGGTAAAATTTTTCTTGAAACTATTTGAATTAGACTCAATAAAAATATTTAAAAATAAAAGAATCCTGGCTATATTCCTAAAATTATAAAAATGCACAATGGGGAACTCCTCAGATGGAGAAGGAAAAAGGGGAAAAAGCAATTGCTATGTAGACTTTGAACCATGCCTAAACACACAGGGACTTTCTGTTTCTGCTTTCTTGAAAAATTTTTTTTCAATATTTTATTTATTTATCTTTAGAGAGGAAGGGAAGGAGAGAGGGAGAGAAATATCAATGTATGGTTGCCTCTCCTGAGTCCCCTGCTGGGAACAGGCCTGCAACCCAGGAATGTGCCCTGACTGGGAATCGAACCGCAATCATGTCGTTCACAGGCCTGCGCTCAATCCACTGAGCTACACCGCCAGGTAAAAAAAAAATTTTAATTAATTATTGTTCAAGTACAGTTTTCTGTCTTTTACTCCCATCCCAGTCCACCCCTCAGTGCTCCCCACCTCCCTCCCATTTCCACCCCCCCTTAGTTGTTGTCCATGTGTCCTTTATACTAGTTCCTGTAAATCCTTCCCCTTTTTCCCCCCGAAATTCCCTCCCCCTCCTCTCTGGTTGCTGTCCCCCTGTTCTCTATTTCAGTGTCATTGTTTTTATTTTGCTTGCTTGTTTGTTTTGTTGTTTAGGTTCCTGTTAAAGGTAAGATCATATGGTATTTCTCTTTCAACGCCTGGCCTATTTCACTCAGCACAATGCTTTCCAGTCCCATCCATGCTGTTGCAAAGGGTAGGGAGCTCCTTCTTTCTGCTGCATAGAATTCCATTGTGTATATGTACCATAATTTTTAAAAATATTTTAAATATTTTATTTACTTTAGAGGGGAAGGGAAGGAGAGAGAAGGAGGGAAATGTTAATGTATGGTTGCCTCTCGTGAGTCCCCTCCTGGGAATTGGCCTGCAATCCAGGCATGTGCCCTGACTGGGAATCGAAGGCTGGGTGCTCAATCCATTGAGCCACACCAGCCAGGGCCTAATTTTTGGATCCATTCATTTACTAATAGGCACCTAGGTTGCTTCTGGATCTTTGCTATTGTAAATTGTGCGTTTTCACTATTATTTTTAGCACATTTTCTTAACTGCATTGTAGACCCCTGAAGACCCCTGCAGGCCACGGGGCTTCCCAGAGGGACAGTTGGCAGGTGCAGCAGAGGAAAAGACCTCTTCGGCGCTGTTTGAGATGATTCCCTTTCTTGAATACTTACTGAGTAACTGCAAAAGACAAAATAATTCTGAGAGAGTTTCTACAGAGGCAAACATGGAACTAATTAAGTCTCAATGAATAACCTCTGAGAAAAGTCAAATCCTAATCTATCAGTTTTGCTGATATATTGGGAGACTTAATGTCACATAAAAAGAAGTTTATAAAATATTACCAAAATGGCTTGTTATAGTGACAAAAAATTCCTAAATGCAAAAATCAATATTGGGTATATCTTCTAATACTATTAATTGCAATTAGGTTATTATATATCTAAGTTGATTTAAAATAATGATTATGAGAAAATTTTAAGAAGAGTAAAAGTACAACATTTGCAGATTTCTTCAGTTTCTAATTTATTCCAAAGTTGATACAATTGTCTAGTCGTTATTATTAAAGGAATAGAAAGTTTTTCTAATAGTTTCTGTATTATAGCCTTAATATTTTTATTTTGGATACCAAGTTTTTACCTTTCTTCCCCCTCCATCTCCACTTCTCCCTCCCCTCTACAGCCTCCCTCTCCTTCCCCTCTTCCCTTCCTATCATGAGATAACAATAACAAACCTCGTCACTCTTCCTAAGGATTAATGCACATACACTTAAGATCTGAAGAAGAAGGTTTGCTCCACGCTGGCATGGCGCGAGGGTGAGCAACAGGCCCAATCAAACTCCGGGATAGCGGCTCTCCCGTGAGAAGGGCCGGGCTGCAGCTCCCGGGGGCGCTCCAGGCAACCTGGCGATCTCCCCGCAGGTTCTCCTCGGGAAACCCCGGGACACCCAGCGCCTGCTCCCTTAAGAAGCCGTGAGCATTTGCTTCCGCCCAGGTACCCGTGGCTCGGACTCCGGCTGCGCTCGCGTCTCTGGCAGAGAGACTGTGACCAGGCGCGTAGAGGCTGGGGGCGCCGGGGCTCCCCGCGGTACACCTGCGGTCTTCGCTGGTGGGCCTGCCGTAGGGACAGCCCAGGAGAGGCCCCTTCTTCGTAGGGGGGTGGGGGCTGCGGGCAAAAGTAGGTTTACAGCTGTTAGCGAAATACAGTTGATTCCTGTGTTATTACTTATTAATTATTGTATTATGTTCCTTACCAACGACTCTAAACTTACTTTTGTCCAGCCCCGTATTGCGGGATACGAAATACTTCTGGTTGTGGTCCTTGTGACCCTAGGTCCTCCTTTGGGAAAGTTGCTTCACCGCTCTATGGGGACACAGGTTTCTTACCTGGAGGCAGGATGTGGGACCACTAGGCCAAGGAAGCTCTTTTCCGCTCATCTTGCTAAGGGCACCGCTGGGGTTCAGCGCTTAAGAAGATCCGATCCCCTGGGGCTAACTTGCTGCTTTCCTCCTGATGCCCAGATGATCGCGGTGGCCCTAATAATACCGATGACAAGCCTCCTGAGCCCACGTATAACCCTGAGGCTTCTGGCAGGAAGCAGGTTCCCACCACGTGCTTTCCCTGGAGGTTCGGTTCCCGCTGGAGGCAAGTCTCCACCAGAGGCGGAGGTGCCTCTCCCTGGCCCTGGATTCTCAGTCGTGCACCGACACCCTGAGGGTGAAAAGAAGTGAGCATCTCAGGAGGGCAGGAGGCCTTCGGGGACAGTCACCCTGAGGTACTAACCTTCAGCGCTCTTTCTCCCTCCTTTCCCCTTTCTCTAAGAATAAACAAACTCTTAAAAATATATATACAAGTACAAACCTGTTTTAAATACAGAATAAACCGATATGTAACATACTTTAATAAGTAGGATAAGCAAAAGGTCAATAGAAAAAAAGAAAAGGATTTCAAATATATGCACACTGCTCATTGTAAAGTGTGTATCAGCGATTAACAGAAAAATCAGTATTTCTTCTGTGGCATATAAACTAGTGAGTCTTTACATTTTTTTTCTTTAAAAATTTTTTTATTTAATTCTTGTTCAAGTACAATTTTCTGTCTTCTATTCCCAGCCCTGCCCCCCAGTGCTCCCCACCTCCCTCCCATTTCTGCCACCCCCCCCCCCCGCCCCGGTCGTAGTTAAATTATCGAAAAAAATATCAGAAAAGAACATTTTGGGACATGAAATTTATATTAAATTAAAAGTTCAATCTCTGTTAAGAGAGATTTATTGAAGCACAGCCACATTTGTTTACGTGTTGTCTCTGGCTGTTCTCCTGCTACCACGCAGAACTGAGTTGATGTAGCCGAGACTGTGTAGGGCCCGGAGAGACAAAAATACTCACTGTTTGGCTCTTTACAAAAAAAAAGTCTCTGCCCCCACGGTAGACTTAAATAGTCAAAGACCATTTCCTTGGTTCTGATTTCACTACCGTCCAGACGCAAATCATCTTGGCCTCTTGATGATAGAAGGGGGCACCATTTCCTTTCTCTCATTCTTAAATTGTCCTGTGTTAACAGCTCTTTCTATTTGTTACACGATTGGAAGATCTAAAGTGGAGAAATCCCAAGGCTAAGAAATTACATTGTTACATCCTCCGAAGACTGCCTCTGATGGATCTTCAAAGATGTGCTTGTGATGTGCCTGAAGCATCTAGCTGGCACAGTTTCATTTTTATCATTACTTAGCATTATCTCAGTGTATAGAAGCATTGGCATTCCCCAGTTTGACAGTGTTGTCAAGAAGCTGATTTGATTTTAGAGTTTCATAGCTTTCCAGAAAGACAAAACCCAAACTAATTCTTTTGTTATTATGTCTGTATAGCCCTTTAGCATGCAATATATTTATTTCCATGGGTTTGGTGAAGACTTCTTATTGCCGCTAAATCTCATTTGCCTCTTTTCCTCCAGATATAAACCCCAAATATTAGCTGGGCAGAATAAAACTACATATCTCAGCCTCTTTTACAGCTAGATGTGGCCACAAGACTCAGTTATAACCAATAGGATGTGAAGAAAGTTCTATGTGCAACTTCCAAGACACATCCTTAAAAAAAAAGAGCTTCTACAAATTAATACAACTTCTTAGCTGTTAGATAGAATGTGATATAATGTCTACAACTTTATCAAATATCTTGGACTCCTGGAAATAACAACCATGTTGGAGCAACAAAGGACATGAGCCTAATGACTTTGACCCATAATTGCTGGAGCAACTTTGCCCTCAAGTCTCCCCATCCACCACGGGTGAAAGTAAACACTACCAGACATGATCTGTTTGGGGAGGAGAAGTGGTCAGTTTCTTAGAGGATAAAGGCCAGGAGGCCCCTCTCTCCAGGGGCTTTTATTGGGTTGTAATACACAGGAATACAGGGCGGCAAGGATCAAACAGTAGATAACATTTCAAAGAAATCTGAGGGCTTAGTCTGAGTCAGAGTCTGTCAAGACAGGGGGTTTGCAGAAACTTTGGGAAACACACTCATTTCCTGCTTGGACCCTTAACATATGAATGAAAACACTCTTAGCAAAGAAGTTTTCACAGGATTTTGAGGAATTCTTTCTGATGCCCAATCACCCTGGAACCCGCTCTAGCAAGGCAAGGAGCTGTGCCACTTCCCATCAGGTTTTTAGGCTTAAGTGGATTAGAGTGAGGAAGCACTTCTCCCAGATGATATGGGGACTCAGGCTATGTCACACAGCCAGGGGGGCAAGTGTCCATTGTTCCCTCTTTGTTGTAGCCCCCCAAGTCCTTCCATGATGGCTTCCCAAGTGATGGAGTCTGGCTTAGTTTGCCCCTCCCTCTGTGAGGAGTCTTACCCGTCATTGACTTCCGACCATGCTTTGGGGGCAGGGAGAGGAAACTGAGGCGGCATTCACTACCAGAGACAAGCTTTGTCTCCTGTGGCTCAAACTCCAGAGGCCACTCACTCATCCTTAGCCATGGGGGGTAGTTACAATTCCTGAAACCGGGCAGAGCGGTCCCCCACACACGATGTTGTTGGGAGGCAGTTCCCTGCCACCCCCATTCTAGTGCCTGAATGAGAGCGTAGAGCTAGTTTGCTCCATGCCTTGGGGTGTGTCCTGCCTGGATTAACTAAGTCAGTCAAGACAGGCTAAGAATACAAGGGTGCTAGCTGATCGTGGGAGGAGTTGGACATGGGGTTATGGAGGAGGTTCCAGGCTGGGAACCTCCAAATAAATAAAAAGGTGGGCTGGGCTGCATTGGTGGACGGGGGCTGTGGGTGACAGTGGGGAACCACGTGGTAAGAAATGGGATGAAAGGACTTGCTGGTGGGCCATGAGGAGACACCATGTGGTTTTGGATTAAGAACTGGAGATCTCAGGGACACAGCTAATACTTAGCTGAGCATGAATTGCTCTGGGCGGAACTGGAAGAAGTAAGCTGCAGCAGACTTCTGTTTTTTCTTCTGGAAGGCGGTACTTCTGCCTGGCCTGACGGGGCAAAGGGAGGAGAGGGTAGGACTGTGTGTTTGTGGGTATAGTTTTGTTTCCAAAGGGAGTGAGATTTAACAGTAGAATTCCACCATTATTCTAAACCAGTATAACTTTTAACTAAATAGTATAGTCCCTTTTCTTTTTACAAAAAGAAATAGGAAAAAAAGACATGAGCCTCTATTTCTTATACTATGGTATAAGATCTGAGACTGGACTATAGAAAAGAAATAATTTTATATGTTGTTTAAATCACTGTTATTTTGATGCCACTTTCTAACATAATCCTAATTATTGCATCCTATAGTTTTTAAAATTATTTTATTTGTTTATTTTTAGAGAGAGTCAGGAAGGAGAGGAGAGAAACATTGAGGCAAGAGAGAAACACCAATAGGGCACCTGTAGCCCAGGCATGTGCCCAGATTGGGAATTGAACAGGCGACCTTTCACTCTGCAGGACAACATTCAACCAACTCAGCCACAGCAGTCAAGGCCTTATGGTTTTTTTCTGTTTGTTTGTTTGTTTGTTTTAAGCTGCCCAGTATGCATTTTCTATTCTTTAGAAAAACGTTGCTCTGACTATATTATTTTTAATTTAAATGTTTTATATAAGGCTGACTTTAGTTTTTACATTCTGGGGTGAGCAGATGACCCTGGCCTGATCAACCAGACCATTCTGTTCCTCCAGTGGAGTGATAGCTTTGTGGATGGTTACACAATTTGAACAAGAATAATGGTTCAGATTCCTGGATCTTTTGCAAAACTTCTGGGAGAGAAAGACTCTCTTTCCTTCGTAATTGTTCAGCTATGAGAATATGAATCTGGACCTAGCAATCAGTGACTAACACAGGAAGGGTGAGTCACTATGGCAGTGAAGTCCCACAGAGGAAACCCATCTGAAACAGAGATCATACACATAGAAAGACAGGTTGTACTGTCATTTAAGCCTTTCGAGCTGGATCTAGCCAGTCTTGAACCTAAATACCCCTTGACTTCAATCCTTTAAGCATTGTGTATTTTTCTATTCTATTCCCTCTCCCAGGTTTAAACTAGTGGATTTGTCGTTTGCAACTGGGAAGTTCCCGAGTAATACTTGTACCTATTTGGACATTCAGAAAAGTTATAACATGTATTTTTATTTAAAATTTTTATAACAACCCATGGGTTTGTACATGTGTGGGCAATCTTATTAAGTTGTGTGCTTCCTGTAGAGCTCGGCAATGTATTCTGATGATAGTGGTTGCTTAACAAATGTTTGCAGAATTAAGTTGAGGTGGAATACCAGACATAATTGACTACTACTATGTGACAGTGCTCATTAATTTAATCCAAACAAGCTAAACTCATACAACAAAATGCCTGTTGTCTTCACATATTTTTTTCAACAAATGATGCTTCCATTGCTCAGTTCCTTTTGAGAGCAGCTGTTCAAAACGGTCTTCAGAGTCAGGGCCATTTTGGCATTATAGTTTAAACTACTAAATTTTACTCTTTGAAAAATGGTATAATTTTTGTAAATAGCCAAAATACAATCAGAGTTAGGTGTGCTGATTAATGAAGGAGTTTAAAGGTTATGGGGTGGTAGCTGTGAAAGTGAAAGAGAGTAACTTTGTTTTTTAAAGTGCCTGACGTGCACTAAGTTTTTTGTCAAACACTATGTGCATATCTACTATTATTAGTCGAGTACATGCTTTGGTTCAGTCACGGCACTAAATTTTTGACGTGAATTTCATTATTTAACTCTTATATGAAATTAGATATAATGCATTATTATTCCAATTTATATCTGAGAAATTAATAAATTGCCTGAGGCATATAAATAAATAAGACATGTCCAATAGGAGTGGAATGGCTAAGCATACATCAAGGTTTATTAGAGAAGACTTCCAAGCAAAGAGTCAGCAGAATGCACCCATTCATTCAACTCACAGCTAAACTGAACTTGCTGCTACATACATCCTTATTTCCTGTACGAAAACAGTTTAATTTCTAACCTTGGATACCCAGTGCTCCTAGGTCTCTTACTATCCAATAAAGGTAGGTGCTTAAATGTAACTGGATGTACCATGGAATGTCCTCCCAGAGACGTAATTCACTCCGATGCCACCTGGATATTTACTGAGAGTATGGAAGGAGTGGGAGACATCTGGCTAACACTATGGTAACAGAAGCTTCCAGCTTATAAGAAATAACCTTTTGGGGGAAATGGACTATTCAAAGCCAGATGTCAACAACTTGAGAGTTTCTCTACTAGCCTAGTAAGGGCTAGTGACTTTGTAGCCCTTCAGCTCATCCAGGTCCTTCCTCCGGAGCCAACCCCTTGCTGGACAAAATACTGAGTGAGTGCTGGGGTCATTCAGCAAATAAATGATCTGACCTTTTCTCAGTTAGTATGTAGCTTCCTGAGGTGACAACATGACTTGAAGAAATGTGTTTCTGGTTTTTGGCTCATTCTTGCAGAGTCTTGCTACTTCTATTACCTCACTATATAGAGAAGATCCTTAGGTGTGCCCCATGAAAGTAACAGATTTCACTTTAGTTTTTAAATGGTTTACAGAAGATTGCTTTGAGCACATACTATCTCGGACTGTCCAATTCCTGACTGCTCCAAAGAAAGCCTCCCATGAATTTCCACAGAGAAAACAAGTAAGTATCTCATTTCTACCTTGAGCACCCACAGTGATGATCAGTAGTCTGAACATCTCAGGGTAACAAAAAGACACAGGGCTCTCCAATAGCATCCTAGTCTCTTCATTGACTTCTCTGAAACGAATCCAGAGACTGGAATGGAGGCAAAGAATCAGGTTTCCTGATGGATGCACACACTGTTCTCTGCGAAAAAGAGGTTGATGTTGTTGGGTAAGAGGACAACTAAAAATCTGGAAGGAGGCTTTCGTTTCACCTGCTTCTTCACTACCACTCAATGAAACAAATTTCCCAGTGGTGACTATCAAGTGGAAAACCGTCACATTCTGTAACACTGTATGTCTACCTGTCAAAGAAGTGGCTTGAAATTTTCTGTGGTTGCAGCATGTAGAAGACAGCTCTGCTGTGGTGCTATAAAGATGAGGATGAGCCAAGCTGCTTCTGGATTTTAATGCTGACAAGAGGGACACTGTGGGGGAAGGGTCTAGGAGCAGGTAGTTGGGAAAGGAAGGGATGTCAGAGGTAATGTGCTGACAGGCACAACTACTCTTGACCTTTGACAAGGCATTTAATCTTTTTCTGCTTAATTTCTTCATTGGTGAACGTGGCATATAACACTAGTATCCTAGAATTATTAGGAGGATTAAATAATCTTAATAGGTATTTTTACAGTCACTTGATGTGCATTCACTATGTTAGCAATCAGAATATGTTACCTTCAATGATGGTGATGATGGGGGAAATTAAGTGCAAACATGAGAGGGGATGGGTATTTTGACAGCAATTCCCCTAATAAATATTGATAATATTCCTCTTTAGTTCTTCTTTAAAATGCAATAAGTACAATAATACCATCGTACTCACTTTTCTCTCTGTTGAGCATTCCATCATGCATTATTTAACACAAGAAAACATGACTTCTGTTTTTCACAGATTTCGTTAGCGATGGAGTCAGAATGTTGATCTCAGATCAGGTGAGTATGAGAGCTATTTGCAGAGGTCCCAAGACAATGTGAAACAGGGGATTACTATTTCATTGTGGGCTGTGGGCTTGGAGTGAGAAGGGGAAATGCAGTATTTTCCAGGAAAGGAAAGCTAGGGTGAGGTACCAAAATAGGTGTATCCTTTAGAGCCTGAAAAATCCAGGGACGCTTGAGAAGACAGTCACCTGGCTAATATAGAAAATTATTATCCTGCTCATCCTTTGAGCCTCGACTGCTGACATGTCATTTCTTCTGAGAAGCCTTTCTGATCCTTCTGACCAGCTTTGGCCACCTTGTCTGTTCCACAGTAGCCCATGCTTCAACTTGTGGCATTTCCTCATGTTTCTTTGGTCTCCCCAATTGATTTTCAATTCTAAGAAAGTAAATGTTTTTGTATTAAATTTTTTATTGTATTTTTTCGTTTCCATTTAGCCCCTTGTAACCCTGCTGTCCATGTCCATGAGTCTTTTTTCCTTTTTGCTCAATCCGTCCACCCCTTAACTTCCCCCTGCCCTTAGCTGTCATCCTGCTCTCTATGAGTCTGTCTTTATCTTGCTTGTTAGTTCAGTGTTCATTAGATTCCATGTATGATTGAAATCATATGGTGTTTTTGTCTTTCTCAGACTGGCTTATTTCACTTAGCATAATGTTCTCCATTTCCATCCATACTATTGCAAAGGGTAAAATTTTTCCTTTTTGAGGCTGAATAGTATCCCCTTGTGTAACTGTCCCATAGTTGTTTTATCCAGTCATTTACTAACGGGCATTTGGGCTGCTTCCATATCTTGGCAATTGTAAAAAATGTTGCAATGAATATAGGGGTACTTATATTCTTTCTAATTAATGTTTTGGGTTCCTTTGGACTTATTCGCAGAAGCAGGATCTCTGGGTCAAAAGGCAGATCAATTTTGAATTTTTTGAAGTATCTCCATACTGCTCTCCACAGTGGCTGCACCAATTTGCATTCCCACCAAGAGCGCAGAAGAGTTTCCTTTTCTCCAGGATGGAGGAGGGAAGATGGTGACAGAGTAGGATGGAGCAATTCCAGTTCCTGTACCCCTGGGGAAAATCCTGGCAGATCTACTGAGGAGCAGCTAAATCAATCAACACTTCCCCAGCGTTTATGAAAATAAGAGACCAGAGATTGTGACAGATGGACCAGACAGCTACAGTTCAGTGGGGACTCTGGGACGTGAGTAAAGACAAAAGCGGCAGCGACGGTGGTGGCGGGGCCGGTGCCTAATGGCCTTCGTGCCACCGAGGTGGTTGGGGTCCAGAGGCTTCGGTCTGGGACCAGCACCAGGGGTGTCTGCTATGCAGGGCACTTCAGAAGCCCGGCACCCGGCAGGTCTACAGCAGACTCTTTGGGAGCCTTGGGTCTGCTGCAGGGTTCCTGGGAGACAGCTGACTCCCTCCCTCCCCATCTAAGCAAGGCTGGGCAATACTGGGCAGTGACCTGTCTGCTTAAAAGGGTAACAAGGGCAGAAGGGCGTGTTCAACTGCAGACTCCGTGGTTGCCAGCCCACCAACCCACCAACCCGCCAGCCCCAGGGGATTTGAGAAGGACACTGTCGTTGCTGATCTTTTGAGGATTGGGCTGGGCTGAGGGGCAGGCTTTGTGGAGAAGTTTTATTGGAAAGTGAACTGAGGTGTTCTCCTGCCACGGCAGCTTGCCTTGCTTCCCACCCAGCCTGGCAGCCATCCAGAGGACGGGCGGAAGCACTTGAGTCCCACCACAGGCCTGGGAAGGACCATGCCAGATCCTGCGGGACCCAGGCAGCCTGCCGGGTGTGCGGGCCCCTGCATACCAGTCTGGTAGCCTGGCTGGGGCACGTGCCCGCATGTGCGTGTGTGCGTGCCCCGACCCCAGCCCTCAGAAAGGTCCTGCTGCAACCAGAAAAACCGGTTTAGACAATTTGAAACCAACAAGGGAAGGTGTTTGTTTGTTTGTTTTAGCCACTTTTTAAAAAGTAATCATATATTTTTAAATTTTATTATTGCTTTATCTTTCAATACTTTGTTCCTCTCCTTTCTTTTTTCCTGTTTTAGTCCTTCCTTTCTCCCCAAACTTATCACTTATTCCTCCTTTCTCCTGCCTTTTTTTGTGTTTGTTTGTTTCTTTGTTTGTTGCTTTGCTTTCTTTTACCCACAAGAGACACAAACAACTGGGAACTGCGAAAGGACCATAGTGGGACCTAAAGAGGGGGCGTCTCAACAGTAGTGACACAGAGACAAATTTCACTTTGCTATAGCAGAGAAACCTCAAGTTACTGCATAGTTGTATTGTTTTTTTCCATCATTCTCACTTCTTTTATATTTTAATAGTATCTTTGTATTCCTCCTCTTTCTGTATAGGCTTCTTAGTCTTGACTGGTTATATTGTATTATTTGACAGGTTTCCCCTGTTCTTTCCTCCACAGTGTATTGCTAATTTTCTATACTTCATACCACTTGTTTTCCTTTGGCACACTACCCAAAGCTCTATAACCCCCATTCAGACAGATTATATAGAGTCTGTCATATGATTGTTGCTCTAATATTATTGTAAATAATAGCTGTTCTCTACAACTGTAAATACTTCACAACACATCTCTCAGATCTTAGCCCACTTTACAGGTTCCTGAATTCTATTATTGTAGTGATTAACTCTATTTGCTCACATGCTATAACTAGTTACTATTCTTTACTCTCACCTCACACCAAAATCTGACTGCCCCCAACCTCACTGCTTTCTAGATTCAACTCAAAAGCCTTCCCTTCCCAACAAGAGACTTATCTTTTGTCCATCCTTTCTTAAAAGTGGCAAGTTGGGTTGAAGATTACACTTAACACTATATAGAGCCTAAAGATTTTCTATCTCTTCTCTTTTTACAGTTGTGACTGTAAATAACATAAAATACTCTTATGCTGTCATAAACCATTTGCTTCCCCTTCAAGTGATCACACATGCACAAAAAAGGAGTAGGTGGAAGTAGAGAACACCAAGATACCTGCAGGAGACTGCATCACTGAATTTCACAGGTATTCTACTATAGAAGTTCACACCATAAACCCAGGGAGTCAGAACAGACCAATTTAAGAAGCTGAGGCTAACAAGAAGAGTCTCACAAACAATGGGAAGACAAAGAGACAATCCCCAAATGAAAGGTGGAAGCCTTTGAAAGAATGTTAGATGAAATAGAGGCAAGTCAACTATCAGATATTGAATTCAAAGCACTGGTTATCAGGAAATTCAAAGAGCTCACAATGAGCTACCAGAAACTACAGGGGAGCTACAATGAACTCACCACAAACTATACCAACATGAAAAAGGAAATAGAAACCATCAGCAAATGCCAAGAGGAAATGAAGTATACAATTTCTGAAATGAAGAACACAGTAGAAGGAATGAAAAGCAAGACCAATGAGGCAGAAGATCGGATCAGTGAGTTGGAGGAAAAAGCAGAAAGAAACTTCCAGAAAAAACAAGGAAAGGAAAAGAGTCTCAGAAAGAATGAGAAGGGATTAAGAGAAATGCATGACAGTATGAAACATAATAATATCCAAATAATAGGAATACCAGAAGGAGAAGAAGAAGAACAAGGGATAGAAAATCTATTTGAAAGAGTAATGATGGAAAATTTTCTTAATTTGATGAGAGACAAAGTCACACAAATCCAGAAATCACAGAGAGTCCAAATCAAGAGGAACCCAAAGAGGCCCACTTCAAGACACATCATCATTAAAATGGAAAAATTCCAAGATAAAGAGAGAATCTTAAAGGCATCAAGGGAGAAAAAGGAAGTAACATACGAGGGAGCCCCAATAAGGATGGCTACTGACTTCTCAATGGAAACACTCCAAGCAAGAAGAGAATGGCAAGAAATATTTCAAGTAATGAGAACCAGAGGCCTACAACCAAGGCTACTTTACCCAGCAAGGCTCTCAATCAAGATAGAAGGCCAAATAAAGAGCTTCCAAGACAAAAGAAGTCTAAAAGAATATGCCTCCACCAAACCAGCTCTACAAGAAATACTAAAAGGGCTGCTTTAAGGAAAGGAAGGAAAAGAGAGAGACAGAGAGGAACTGTGGTACAAAAATGGCAATGAATAAGTACCTATCAATAATAACCTTAAATGTAAATGGATTAAATGCTCCAATCAAAAGACATAGAATAGCTGAATGGATAAGAAAGCATGACCCACACATATGCTGCCTACAGGAGACCCACATCAGGACAAAAGACCATCACAGACTAAAAGTGAAAGGATGGAAACAAATTTTCCAAGCAAACAGACAAGAAAAAAAAAAGCTGGGGTAGCAATTCTAATATCTGACAAAATAGACTTGAAGAAAAGGGCCATAAAGAGAGACCCAGAAGGTCACTTCATAATACTCAAGGGAAGAATCCACCAAGAAGACATTAACATCGTAAATATATATGTACCCAACATAGGAGCACCCAAATATATAAAGAAAATCTTAGAGGACTTCAAGAAAGATACTGACAGCAACACAATTATAGTAGGGGATTTTAACACCCCACTGTAAAAAATGGACAGATCTTCCAAACAAAATATCAACAAAGATTGATATTGAGCCAACATCATACTCAGTGGGCAAAAACTAAAATCTCTTCCACTAAGATCAGGAACAAGAAAAGGTTGCCCACTTTCACCACTTCTATTCAATATAGTATTGGAAGTTTTAGACACAGTGATCAGAGAAGAAAAGAAAGTAAAAGGCATCCAAATCAGAAAGGAGGAAACAAAACTGTCATTGTTTGCAGATGACATGATAGTATACATGGAAAATTCTATAGCCTCTACCAAAAAAACTGCTTGAATTAATCAATGAATTTGCGAAAACAGTGGATTACAAAGTCAATATCCAGAAATCAAAGGCATTTTTGTATTCCAACAATGAATCAGCAAAAACAGAAATCAAGAAAAAAATCTCATTTAATATAGCAAAAACGAAAATGAAATATCTGGGAATAAACCTAACCAAGGAGGTAAAAGACCTGTATGAAGAAAACTACACAACACTGAAGAAAGAAATCAAGGAAGACACAAACACATGGAAACATATACCGTGTTCATGGATTAGAAGAATTAACATCATCAAAATGTACATACTACCCAAAGCAATTTATAGATTCAATGCAATGCCTATTAAAGTACCAATGGCATATTTCACAAATACAGAACAAACACTTCAAAAATTTATATGGAACCATAAAAGACCCCGAATAGCAGCTGCAATTTTGAGAAAGAAGAACAAAGTAGGAGGGATCACAATACCTGATATCAAACTGTATTACAAGGCCACTGTAATCATAACAGCCTGGTACTGGCATAAAAACAGGCACATAGACCAATGGAATAGAACAGAGAACCCAGAAATAAACCCAACTTGCTACAGTCAATTAATATTTGACAAAGGGTGCAGTAAGATAAAATGGAGTAAAGATAGCCTCTTCAACAAATGGTGTTGGGAGAACTGGACAGCTACATGCAGAAAAAATGAAACTTGAGCATGAACTTACACCATACACCAAAATAAATTCAAGGTGGATAAAAGACTTAAATATAAGCCGTGACACCATTAAACTCCTAGAGGAGAACATTGGCAGGAAAATATCAGATATTTCACACAGCAATATTTTTACTGATATGTCCCCTAGCTCAAGGGACATAAAGGAAAGAATAAACAAATGGGATCTCATCCAAATTAAAAGCTTCTGTATGGCTAAGGAAAATAGTATTAAGATAAAAAGAGAATCAACTGTTTGGGAAAACATATTTGCCAATGATACCTCAGACAAAGGTTTAATCTCTAAAATATACAAAGAACTTACTCAACTCCACTCTAAGAAGGCAAGAAACCCAATTAAAAAATGGGCAAAGGACTTGAACAGACACTTTTCTAAGGAGGACATACAGAGGATCCCGAGACACATGAAAAGATGCTCAATATTGCTAGCTATCAGAGAGATACAAATTAAAACCACAATGAGATACGATTTTATACCAGTCAGAATGGCTATCATAAACAAAGCAACAAACAACAAATGTTGGAGAGTTTGTGGAGAAAAGGGGCCCTATGGTCTCCTTTTGTTGTGGGATTGCAGACTGGTACAATTATTATGGAAAACAGTATGGAATTTTCTAAGAAAACTAAAAATGAGCATGCCTTTTGACCCAGCAATTCCACTGTTAGAAGTATGTCCTAAGAACCCTGAAACACCAATCCAAAAGAACCTATGCACCCCAATGTTCATAGCAGCACAATTTACAATAGCCAAGAGTTGGAAGCAACCTAGATGCCCATCGGTCAATGAACGGATCAAAAAACTATGCTACATTTACACAATGGAATTCTATGCAGCAGAAAGAAAGAAGGAGCTCCTACCCTTTGCAACAGCATGGATGGAACTGGAAAGCATTATGCTGAGTGAAATAAGCCAGGCAGTGAAAGACAAATACCATATGATCTCACCTTTATTAGGAACCTAAACAGCAAAACAAACAAGCAAGCAAAATATGACCAAAGACACTGAAATACAGAACAGGCTGAGAGGGACCAGAGGGGAGAGGGGAGAAAATCACAGGGGGAAAGGGGAAGTATTCACAGGAACAAGTATAAAGGACACATGGAGAATAACTAAGGTGGGGGGTGGAGATGGGAGGGAGGTGGGGAGCTTGGGTGGGGTGGAAAGGGCTGTGAATATAGGACAGAAAACTGTACTTGAAAAATAATTAAAGAAAATAAAAGAAAAAGAAAAGAGTTTCCTTTTCTCCACATCCTCACCAGCACTTGTTGCTTGTTGGTTTATTAGTGGTAAATAAATCATGCCATTCTGACATGAATGAGGTGATATCATTGTGGTTTTAATTGGCACTTCTGTAATGATTATTGACATTGAGAATCTTTTCATATGTCTATTGGCCATCCATACAGAGGACATCTGTATGTCCTCTTTAGAGAAGTGTCAATTTAGGTCCTTTTTCTATTCTTTAATTGGACATTTACACAATGGAAGTCTACTCATCCATTAAAAAAGAAGAAATTTAGCCTTTGCAACAGTATGGATGGACCTGGAGAACATTATGCTAAGTGAAATAAGCCAGTCAGAGAAAGACAAAGACGTATATCAGATGGATGCTCCTTGACTTATAATGGGGTTAAGTCTTGATGAACCCATCATAATTTGAAAATATTGGGATTTGAACTTCATTTGATGCTGCCTTGTAGAGTGTGGTAGTTGCCCTCAGGATCATGTTGCTGACTGGGAACTGCTGTCTCTGCTCAGTACCACCAGAGGGTATCATACTGTATATTGCTCACACAGGAAAAAAATCACAATTCAAAATTCGAAGTACAGTTTATACTGAAAGCATATCACTTTTGTACCGCTGTAAAATTGAAAATTTCTAAGTCAGACCAGCATAAGTCAGGTACCATCTGTGCATGGTATAAACACAATATCCACTTAAAATTTTCCATTTCAATCTCTGTCTTTGCCGTGTTCCCCGTGAACCAACTTTCTTTTTCCGCTACACTCCTCATAGGCCATCAGAAGCGTCTGTGTTGTCCGGGACAATTCAGTTTTTCCTTCACCATGTGAATACCCCTTCAACAACACAGATGTCCTTCTGATTAGCTGGAGAGACACCACCTGTTACTATACACATGTGCACCCGGGGAACTTTTCTCCCAGTTCATCTACAGATGGAAGTCCTGGCTTTTTTCTATTCCTAGGGTCACGTTTCTAAGGTTGACTTGGCTAAGACTATATATGTTATTATTTTCTTTGTCCCTGTCCAAGTAAATTATATTATGTAAATAATGTTATGTGGTATTCATCTTCTGTCTATGTCAGCTGGATGGCATAAGAGTTATTTTAATATTTGACAAGGTTGAGAGTCAGAATACTGTCAGTAATTTTGTGACTTTGAGCAAGCCTCTTATCCTCTGTGATGGTCTGTTTTCTTTGTCAATTTAGCAATAATCCCCAGTAATTCAATCAAATCTTCAATCTAGGTATTGCTGGGGAAGCGTTACAGATGTAACTGAGATTCATAGTTCCTGACTTTTAGTGAAAGAGTATATCTCAGATAATCTCACTGGACCTAATTCGATCATTTAAAAGGCCTTCAAAGACGAACTGAGATTTTCTGGAAGGAGCTATTCTGCCTGTGGCCTGCAGCCTTAGCTGAGGCCTGAGTTCCACCCTATACTTTCTGATGGCCTACACTGTATTTGTTTCCTAGGCTTGCTGTAAAAAATGATTGCAACTTCACTGGCTTAAAACAACAGAATTTTTTTCTCTTACAATTCTGGGGGCCAGAATCTGAAATAAAGATTTCAGTAGGGATGTGCTCTCTCCAAGGGTGAGGAGAGAAAGCTCCATCAACTTTGCTAGCTTCAGATGATTCTGGGTATTACTTGGTTTGGGGCTGCATGACTCTAATCTCTGCCTCCATCTTTGATTGGCTCTCTCTTCTCCCACACGCCTCTCCTATTTGTGATTCTTATGTGGACACTTGTCACTGAATTTAGGTTGTACTTGGATAATCCAGCAAAAGCTCATTTCCGTATTTTTAAATCGACTATATCTATAAAGCCCTTCCAAATAAGGTCTTGTTCACAGGTGCTGGTGGTTAAGACTTCATGGTTTGGGGGGCACACCATTTAACCCACAACATCCCTTAATATGGGTATCTTACTGGTTCTGTTTTTCTGGCTGAACCCTGATGGACACACCCTCCATGGATCTTGTTTCTCCATCTGTATGATGTTGGAATCGATGGACAGAAAGGCCACCTTCAAGGTCCATCTTAAATAAATAATTTTAAAAATACCTTGTCATTAAAGAGAGCACAGGTTTCTCAATTCTTTAATTATTGCTTAAAAGCATCCTATATCAAGCATAGAATGGAAGATCATTAGTGATAGTGAGGATACACATCTTATTCGCTTTAATGGTTTGTGAAGCAGAGTCCCTCCGCCCGTGACACTACAGCAGTGGTCACAATCTAGTTTCTAGAGCTTACAGAATGTGAGCTTCCCCTTTGCCTTGTCTGTTTTTCTACCAAATTATGCAGAGAAAGTGTAAATAGAAGATAAGTTTTCCTTGTCACTGCAATCAAGCATTGGCATTCTCCCTAGGGAGAGAAATTTGACAAAGATCAGAACTTATTTAAAAAGTCTCCGTCTCGCCCTGGCTGGCATAACTCAGTGGATTGAGCACAGGCCTGCGAACCAGAGGATCACGGTTCAATTCCCAGTCAGGGCACATGCTTGGGTTGCAGGCCAGTTCCCTGCAGGCCAACTCCCAGCAGGGGACGCACAAAAGGCAACCATACATTGATGTTTCTCTCCTTCCCCTCTAAAGATAAATAAATAAATAAAATCTTAAAAAGGAGAGAATTGCCCCCATTGAAAAAAGTCTCTGTCTCAACACTTTCATAAGAATATAACAAATTAGTCAAATTCCCTCTCTCCTGATGTGACTAAATATTCCTGGTGGATTCCAGTCCCTTTTTTATTAAAAGTATATTGAAGAGGTAAGCATATTTTCTGTGGTCTCATAAAGGCATCTAGCAATAAATTACTTGGCCTAAAATGAAAAATACACAGAAAAATCAATTTTTGATGCAAGAAAAGAATAATTTTGCAACTTGGTGAAAGAATATGACTTTCAAATGTTTGAAATTATAGTGGAAAATTGACCCTAAGGGTGAAAACAAGATTCCTGCTAGTGAACTACAGAGTGATGCCCCATCTATACGGTCACATCAGTATTCTTACAGGGGACAATGCATTTTCTTTTCCAGTTAATGTGTTTCCTTCCCCTCACCTGTATATAAAATGAATATTTTCAGATGCACATTAAATCAGTCCTTGGTTGAAATATGCCTTGCTAAGAATATCAATATTTTAAATGGAAGATACATGGAAAAATGGCAAGATTACACTTTGTGTGATGCTAAATAGATATCATTTATATTTATATATTTATCATATGCATACACATACATGTATGTGTGTTTGGGCTATTATGTCTTAAAATAAAAATTATGTTACATTGTTAGCTAAGGGTGAAGAACATCAAATAATCCTTAGTTGAAAGAAATGTAGAAGAACCCAGTCGAATATATCTCATGTTTGCAAAGCATTTTATAGAGGGTCAGCAGGTAACAGAGAAAATGCAAAGCATTGCTCCATGCCACTAAGATGAGCTGAAACAACGTAAGTTAGAAGACAATATTGAGCACAATCATATCTGAGGAAAAAGAAGATTTTAAAAATTTCTCTCACATGCCTACACATATTTAAACCTTCCTCTAGGGCTTATATTAATGAAAAGATAGAGGTGCTTGGCAACCTACATATGAAAACACAAGTCTAAAAATGTTACTGTCACATTAGTTGTGAATCAATAAGCATTTTAAGAAGAGAAAGTAGAGAGATTTTAAAGTTGTGCAGGACCGCCTGCTAATCTTCACCAACCTGGACGATGTCCGTGCAGGTCAACTGACCTCCCTTGTGTGGGGATCACCTGTCCTTCCAGGGAGCCCTGCTCTGCCGTGGGAATCAGGGTGGGGCGGAGCACACCCACCAGGGGGGCCGGTAGTGCTTTGATGCTGTGTCTGTATTGTCCTCATCTACTAAAGAAACCAAAATACATAATGAAACACTGATGTTTGTTTGTTAAATGATGAGCAATCTTTACAAAAAATCCCACAAAGTACTTGAATACTTTAAAATAAAAACTCCCCTCTCCCACATGTACTTGACAGTGCTCTTGAGCTTCTCACTAAACTTTTGTGTTCAACAGCCAAGGAAAAGTAAACCAACTCTGTGTATCACCATCAGTTTCAACTGGCAAAATTAAACTTGATGGTGATTGCTTTTATGTAGCTGATTGCTGACAAAAGATAGCTTATTTAGGAAACAGGGAGGCTCTTACTCTGTTTTATGCTTCAGTATCTCTGTTTCTCTGTGTGAAATTCTTCCTTTCTTTTTCTCTCATTGTGACTCCAGGAATATATCCTGAAACTCTCTACATGGAGAGGGGTATTAAAAGACTTAGGCTGACCAGTTTGTATCTGGTTCTATTTTAAAAAGTGATTCTGTTTAAATAGAAAATAAACAAAATTATCCATTTCTATCTGCAGTGTACATTGAGTTTATATAAAGGAGACCAACATAAAAGAGGACTTTGAATGTTCTTCAACAATCATTTTGGAATCGCTGACATTTAATTTTGTACAGTGATTCCATACAAAAGCCGCACTAAGGCACACTAGGAAAAAATAGTACTTGTAGAGTGTGTGTCTCTTCAGGGTGAAGATAACTAGTCACAAGGTTGTTTCATAAAAGTCAGGTGATAGGATAGAATGTGTGTGTGTGTGTGTGTGTGTGTACATGTAGGCAGTAAAAAGGGAGGCAATGGAAAGGGTGGAGAAAGACAAAGGAGGCAAAGCATATCAAGATCAGTGTACCTAGCCCCAAAGTCCTAGCAGACAGGTGGAAATGACAATGCAGAATTTACTGTGTTGCAAATGAAGCCAGGCCGGATTGTGTGACTGGGTCTAACGGAGCGGATGCTTCCCCACCCAGCCAACTGGAGTGTCACAGCTTGCTCATGTAGTGGGGCAGGAATAATCCTTCCTTTTTACTACAAGTTTAAATGTTATGAATTTAAAGCATTTATTGCTATTGTTCCTAATTGGCTGAAAATTAGCAAACAGACAAGGGGCGCGGGCCAGAAAGTGGTGAGAGGCAGCACAAGGGCCACTGTGCATCCTTAGACAGGTCCTGCTTCGTGTCTGTTTTGTTTTCCTCAGCTGAGGCATGAAAACCCTGTCTCCTATTGTAGTGAGTGTTAGAGGATCATTTATATTTGAAAGAGGTCACTCACACAGTGATCGATAAATATGTATTTACGGGTTATACTCATTTATAAACAACCAGGAATTTATGACGAGTGTCTGATTCCCCATGTTCCAAATACAGTTTGTTTTAAAAATTTGTGTTAATTTGATGCTTAAGTAATCATAATTATTGATGCATTTCTTGATAGCTAGTGAGGCAGAACCAGAAATAGTCTGAAGACAAGAAGTATGCTTATGCATTTTATTTCTCTAGTGCCCGGCACAGTGTATGGCCCATAGTAGGTACTGAATAGTTGTCGAATGAGTGAACCATTGAAACCTGAGGATGTGTAGAGAGAACTACTCTTTGCTTATCAGGCCTGAGAGGGTCAGAGGCAACGTGGCAGGCAGTCTGGCCGTCGTTATCTGTTTTCCAGAATCGTGATGTTTGAGTTTGATGTATCCTATGGGCTAAATTCTGTCCCCTCAAATTCATATGCTGAAGCGCTATCCAGAATATGGTTATATTTGGAGATACAGCTTTTAGCAGCGGATTAAGGTTAAATGAAATCATACCAATGGGGTCCCAATTTAATAGGATTGGTGGACTTATAAAAGAAAAAGAAAGATTCCCTCTCGCTATCTCGTCCCCCACCCCCACCCCCACCTCCTGCATTATAGAAAGACCATGAGAAGATGTGAGAAGGCAGGAAGCTGCAATTCAAGAAGAGAGTTCCCACCAGGAACAAAATCAACCAACACCTTGATCTTGAACTTACCAGCCTTCATAAATGTGAGAAAATAAATTCTGTTGTTTAGGCCATGAAGTCTGTGGTCTCTTATGGCAATCCAAGCTGAATCATACAGTCTGTGCTTAGAAGCCAGATCAAACTTTCAGTGGTGTCTTAGGGTCTGCATTTACTTGTAGTGAAGTTTCTACCCTAGGACCCTGGATCTGGTCCCCACTTCCTGTCTGTGGGACATTGAACAACTAAGTTCATGTCTCTGGCTTTCATTTTCTTATTTAGAAAATGAGAGATTAGTTTAAGTATCTTTCTAAGAAAAATAAGTGTATGGAATCTAAGCTTAAGAAAAGAGAAACTTAATGTTGATAAAATAGTTAAAACGTGTTCTGATTTAGTGTCTAAAGATGTATTGTGTATAGATGTATTATGCAATCTTAAATCTCAATAAATATACATAGAGAATTTTGGCGCTTGTGTATTTAACAGTTATTAGTGTATAACATAAAAGTATTAAAAGTATTTAAATTAAGAATTATTAGTAACACCCAAAAGGGTGATCTTGAAGTGGCCTCACTCGATTTTAATGAGTAATTATTTCAGAAATAGAGTTTTTATGTTTCCTTCTTTATATAGATTACTTAGTTAAAATTTTATTAAAACTGCTTTTTAAAATGTATTTAGAGGATCGCACGTTTTCTCATTGGCCTCTTGGTTGCTTCAAACACTGTGGAATGGACCATAGCCATAGACAGTAAAAACTTCGTTCTTCCTGAGTGGGACTAGCTCCTTCTCTCTCAAGGCCGACAGATGGTTCTCGTGCGTGTGTTGGCTTTGAACAGTGGATGATGGAGGGCTCTTGTTACGATTTGGTGGGTGGCCAGAAGAGCAACTCTGCTCTAACAGAAATGACGTGTTCTCCTCATTAAATAATGATCCACACACATAAAAAACAGACAGTATATTGTCATAAAAATGATATTGACTCTGCCATCCCCAAGGAACTTTCTTTTACATTATTGATGGTCGGACCAGATGTTTTTTCTGAGGACTCACTTCATGTCCGCAGTGGAGTAGAGCTTTTACAAGGTTTAAATCACCGAGTCACCAATGGTGAGTGTTAGAAGGAAAAGAAAATCTGGCTTTAAAAACCTGACAGGCTTGGCCCTGGCTGGCGTAGCTCAGTGGATTGAGCGCGGGCCTGCGAACCAGACGATCGCGGTTCGATTCCCAGTCAGGGCACAGGCCTGGGTTGCAAACCGGTTCCTTGCAGGCCAACTACCAGCAGGGGATGCACAAAAGGCAACCATACATTGATGTTTCTCTCCCTCTCTCCTTCCCCTCTAAAAATAAATAAAATCACACACAAAAAAAAACCTGACAGGCTTTTTGGTACTGAAACTCTATAAGTTTTCAGGCCCTAAAACAGTGACACAGAGTGAAGTCATTTTATCTCACAATTGTGAATAGATGTTTCACTGCCTATCACAGTAATTTTTATACCCATTGAATGCAACTGACAGATTTTACTGTATTCGCAGCTGTGTATAAACATCACCAGAGTTAGTTTTGGGATACCTTCATCACCTCAAAAAGAAATGCTTTATCACTTAGCTATCACCACCCAGGTTCCTATTCTCTGCTTTCCTTCCATCTTTTACAATCATTCATCTACTGTCCATCAGTTTAGATTTGCCTATCATAGACATTTCATATGAATGGAATCATATAACATTTGTTCTTTTGTGACCTGCTTTTTTCTCACACATAGTGTTCTGGGTAATCATCTAATGACTAGGATCTATCATCCATCATTAAACATTGGCTATGCCTGACACTCACTGTGTGACTTCCAAGAAGAAAAAAAGCTCCTGGATGCAGTGCAGATACAGTGCATCGGCATCTCCTGAGCTGGAGGTGATAGCCATGAACCTCTTAAGGTTGAAAAGCTGCAGAATCCTACCCTCGGAGTGACAGTTGGAATTTCTTAAGCATAAACTAAGCAAGGTCTTCAGGGAAGTTCTGAGAGTCTCCTCATCCACTATTCTTTGCCCAAATCTGAGCTCTGCAATAGTTACATGGAATGTAGTTCATTAGGAGCCTTTGACTTGATAATCATGAAGTAGTTGACTATATTATTAAAATCGATCAGTAAAGCTGACTGGGAAGTGAAGCGTTCTTGGGAGGAACCACCTCAAGTTTGGTACGACGCAGATACCCAGAAATCCGACGGAGACGGTGAGATCGGTAGAGATTTCAAGAAGCTAAAAACCTTGGGGTAGGGGATTTGGATTATCCCCAAAGTGGACTTAATTTTGTTATTTTGCCTTGGGCTGGCCAAGCTCACTGCTTAGTTTGGAGGAGGGAAGTGCAACAATGTTAACTCCCCTAAGGCAAAAGTGGAAAGGCTAAAATTTAGTGGTGGAGAACAAGGTCAGGTGGTATCAGTGTATAGATTTTAGGTTTTGCCAGAGTTGCTGCTGAGCTGAGGCTGTTTTTCTCTAATGCAGAAAGGATGGGTTAAAAGGTGGGATGTTCTATCAATTAGCTAAATTTGTGTGAACTAATTCGCTTGATCATTACTTTTTTCCTCTGGGTTGATCTGTTATTTTAGTGTTATATAGGCATTGGTTGAATTACCCATCAATTTAAGACAATTGTGTTCAGCAATTAGTTCAATGAAAAAAATTAATTGAACTTGTCATTCAGTGATGGGAAGTACAAAAGCTCTCCAATGAAACATAACTATAACGTTTATATGTTTCACCCCTATCATTGCCATTTCATAGCCTGCCAGAATTTGCTGGCCTCAACGATTGACAAATACTCAGAGGGCAGATTTTTCCATTTTGAGGAAAATTCTTTTCTATTAGCTCTGAATTAACTACCTATCCTCTGCTTTTTAAACTACATTTCACTAGACCCTCTCTTTGTAAAAACCTCTGGTAAGAAATCCCAGGAAATACTAACCAGAATCACTCCTGTGCCACATTTGGTATTCTCCAGTTGTTTATCTGAGTAATCGGTCTCAAAGTCGCAACGTTTGAAAAACAGCCATTCTTGTCTTTCTAATGTTTGTCATGACCTTCATCTGGTTCCTAACGAAGGATTCTATTTTACCATTACATTAAAAATAAACGTAAGATGTATGGGTAAGTTCTTCACCCGAGGCAGACCCACAGGTGTTCGGGGCAGCCGGGTTCTTTAAGTTTTGCCCACTGTGCTTGTGCAGGAGACGGGTCTGAAGAGAGTGACCCGTTGAGCTTTTCCACTGCGGACTGATGTTCTGTCAGTTGAAAGTTCTGTGAAATCAGAAAAAATTAAAAAATGAAAAACAACTTACATATCTCAAACTAAACTTTTTAATACAGGCATTTATGGCGAGTGCAATTGCTTTTCAGGCAAAAATGTCATAAATATTCTATGAGGCAAAATAGTCTCTTGAGGCTTAGCTCAGAGATAGAGTTTTATATATATACATGTATATATATATTAAATATGAATATACATATATTCATGAGAAAGAAGATTCAGAATTCCCACTATTCTCATTGGAAAGTGAAAACTGCTCAAATGTTCACTTGGTGGAAGAGGAATCAAAAAATGTGCTGATTTGAAAAACTGCCCTCCTTTAATTTGAATGGACTCCACTCTGTGCTTGTTGGTGGAACGTAACTGAGAGTAAAATCATCACACGGTCAGCAGTCATTGGTTAATGAAGTAGCAAGCACAGAAATTTACACATATACATAAATACATATAATATATGTGTAAATTTAAAATCAAACCTTTACATTATTTTATTTTATTTTATTTTTTTAATATAATTTTTATTTAATTCTTGTTCAAGTACAGGTTTCTGTCTTATATTCCCAACCCTGCCCGCCCCCCACCCCATGCTCCCCGCCTCCCTCCCCTTTCCACCCCCCACCCTTAGTTATTGTCCATGTGTCTTTTATACTTGTTCATGTGAGTCCATTCCCTTTTCCCCTATGATTCTCTCCCCTCTCCCCTCTGGGCCCTGACAGCCTGTTCCATATTTGAGTGCCATTGGTTGTATTTTGCTTGCTTGTTTGGTTTGTTTAGATTCCTGTTAATGGTGAGATCATATGATATTTGTCTTTCACCGCCTGGCTTATTTTACATTATTTTAAAAAAATTAGATTTCTATTATTTCTGATTTTCAGTGACTACTCATTAGTAAATAAGATAATATGAAGATTGCATAATAATTAATTTGATAAAGAGTTCTGCTTTGCTTTGGAAATTCACAGTCAGACTCCTATGATAATTGAAAGGTGCTTTCAAAGATTAACTAACTGAAATGTTACATTTGATTTTTTAAAAAGTTGAGGTATTTGCATATTGCCTGTATGGTTCCTCCTGATAAGTGTGAACAGTCTTTATCTGGTTTACTAATACATCAATTTGCCTACTTAGAAATAAAAATGCCAGTGGAATGTCCTGAGTGCTATATGAATGCCCTGCTTATTATCCAGGTAATTGCACTCGTTGTTTATCTTTTTCGAGCTGCAAGGATCAGGCCAAAAGACATTTGGAAAAGAGGAAATCACTGACTTCTGAATAGGAGCTAGAAAAGTTGATGGCACAAGATGAATAAATCTTTTTCTCTTCAGTTTCCATTAAATCACAAGACAAGTATGTTCTGAAAAATTGAAAATTAATCCGTGATTCATTTCTGAAATGAAGCCGGGATATATGTTTCTTATTTTAATTATTTTGCTTCCTAATTACATTTACCATTTGTAAATTGGCATTCCTTGGGTCAAAACCCTCCTTTGATATAATCTGTTCAATTCTGTCAGTTTTTAAAAATACTACTCATTCCCAATACTTGAAAGGTCAGGCATTTCTTATAAAATTTTATATTCCTGACTTCTCTGAAATATTGGAAGATTTGGGAAGCAGGCCTTGCTCATCTGCATGAAAATGATTGATTGACGTTGAGTAGCAGCTGCAGGTTTAGACAGGGCCTGATTTCCCCAGTATCTATTAATTTCTTCCACTCCCCTTCACTCAGCCCCTTGAAGTCAGACTGCAAATCATTTCCATTTACTTCTCTATAGCCAACGAGAAACTAAAAAGGGTGTCTATGGACATGATATTTAACTCCTTTGAACAAATACAAATCCAAGATAGTGATCCAATCCATAGTGAACTACTTTTGAGGTGGGTGAGAGTGAACTCAGAAACACATCAGGGAAGTCCTGGCCCCATCTTCACAGAGTGACTGGCTTAACTCCCATCTCTGCCCTTAAGCCTCCAGGGAGGTGCAGTCAGTCCCTCAAGGCTTTGTGAATGCCTCTGATGGTCTCCCTGATGTCTTCTTGAGGCTAAACTTAAGGCCATATTGCATGGTAAAGCAGACGTGAATTCGTTTTTTATTTTTTGACTTGAATTTTGTTCAACTATGTTTTGTTTTAAGAAATGTAGTGTGCAGTTTAAGAGCATAGACTCAGATTGATTAGATTTCAGTAGCCTCGATGTGCTAGTGTTTACCTCTGCTTACCCTGCAAGTGATGCTCAGTCTCTGGACCTCAGTTTTTCTCTGTGAAGTAAGTGTCTGCAATAGGGGTACAGAGAAGACTACAGCACACAATCTGAATGTGGCACAAAGTAAGAACTCAGTCGATACTAGATATTCTTTACTCCAAAATCTCATCTCCAAACCAACTCGCCAAGTTATAGTAGGCAATTTGCATCAGAAAATAGTAAAGTGTAAATATTGATCAAAACTTAAATGGTATCAAGGACTTCTTGATAACTTACTACATGTTAGCCGCTTCTTGTGTATTACTCTATTGAATACTAATAGTAACAGTATGTCCTTATTAGTCAGGGTTCTCCAGAGAAACAAAACCAACAGGATCTCCAACATCTCTGTGTCTCTATCTCTATGTATCTCTATCTCTATCTCTATCTCTATCTCTATCTCTATCTCTGTCTCTGTCTCTGTCTCTAACTGTCTCTCTCCTCTCTATATCTATCTATCTATCTATCTGTCTATCTATCTACCTATCTATCTATCTATATGTCTATCGTCTGTCTATCTATCTCTGTCTATTGTCTATCTGGTTTACCAAAACATTAATCTGGCTACTTAGAAATACATATAGAGAAAGAACAAAGGGAGGGATTGAGAGTTTTCTTTCAAGGAATTGGCTCACAGGATTGTGGTGGTGGCTTGGCAAGCCAAAAATCTGCAGGGTAAAGTGGTAGATTGGAGACCCAAGGAAGACTTGCAGTTGAATTCAAAAAGAGAACAGGCTGACAGTGACCAGAGGGGAGAGGGGAGGGAATTTCAGGGGGAAAAAGGGAGGGTTTACAGGAACAAGTATAAAGGACACATGGACAAAAACTAGGAGGGTGGAAATGGGAGGGAGAAGGGAGGGCTTGGTGGGTGGGCTGAGATGGGAGTAAAAGACATAAAACTGTACTTGAACAATAATTAAAAATTTTTTTAAAAGTAGGCTGGAAAAATTTTCTTATCTTTCTGGGAGGTCAGTCTTTTTCAATTCAGGCCTTTAACTGATTCAGTGAGGCCCATCCACCTTATTTAGTAATCTGCTTTCCTTGAAGTCTACTATTTTAAATGTTAATCTCATCTAAAAAATAACTACCTTCGTAGAAAGATCTTAAGTAATGTTTGACCAACTATCTGGGTACTATGGCTTAGTCCAGTTGAGACATAAAATTAATCTTTACACACGGTGAGGTATGTGGTTTAATTATTTCAATATTAAAGTAGGGAAATTAAAACTGAGGAAGTTAAACTTGCTCGTTCAGAAAGCTGCTAGAAAAATGTAGAATCTATGATTTCAACTTAGTTCTGCCTTTTTAAAATAACATATGCTGATATGTGAACTATGTATTAAAGTAGCCATTTTATGATATGTTATTTATGATGTGATAAATAAAACTTTAATTTGCACATATGACTCCCCTTTTCAAAACAATGTCAATTTCCTTACAAGAATTAAAGTCCTAATATAAAGAATCTTCTATCCTTTTGTTAGTATGAAAAAATTAAAATCTTGAAATACGCAGAAAACCAACACTCTTTCTCTCTTTATTCTTAGTTGACATGGTCTGAGACAGCAGTGGCTTGTTGAATATCTAATTCTTCACTAGTTGTAGCCTGAGCTGTCATCCTGTGAGTTAAAGTTATTCCTTTAGTACCATCAAACACCTCTCAAACTGGATTCACTCAATTCTAACATTTCTTCTATCTTATTTTTTCCTGGAGGATAAACAGGGTACGGAAGACATATAGCACCAATTTCTCCTGCTGCAGAAGCCTCTCAGCACCAGTTTTCTATCAGAGCAGTGTTTCTCCAACACAAGCATTCATCTCATAATACGATGACCATTTTAATCTTGAAATATGTCATTGCTATGAACTATAAATCAGAACAGAAATTTATCTGGGAGATGAATCAGCTTTGTTAAGGTTTGGTCCAATCTATTCCAGTTTTCCAGAGTAGGACCTGTGGACTTAAACTCACATACTATTGATCTCTCATCATCATTTTATTTGCAAAAAGACATTCTCATATCCTGGAAGGGGGAACCTAGGTCTAATATAATTTGTCTTCTATTTATAAGTGACTAGTAAAATGTACCGTGTTATAAAATAATTATAAAGTGTACTATAGGGGGCTCTGCCAATCATAGAACTTTCTGATGACTGTCTTTCTTTCACTATTCTTATTATACATAAAACCTCCATTTTTCTTCTTTCCCTGTACACCCCTGGCACTTTAATGTTGAATTAAGTAGGGGCCAAGTTTGGGAGTAACACCTTTTCTTGTAGTGAAGTGATCTACATTTGTAGCTGGCATCACTCTAGAATAAATTTAGGGCCACAACTGAATTTTTATGTCTCAGTAGGATCTGAAGTCTTTCTTAATACTGACTTCTTCTCTAGAATTACTTATAACTCTTAATTATTTACTCCTGTAAAAGAACCTGCCAACTGATTTATTATAGTAAATAATCCACTTTGTCTGCTCATTTCCTCCAATCTGGTCATTGTTCTTAGTACATTCCCTGATTTCTCAAATCTAATGATATGATACATGAGGCCATACTTGTCTACTCTGAGTTTAAAAAGAATTAGAGGGGTTTCCAAATGGTAGAAAACTCCAGAGTTGTTCCCATTTAATTAGCTTTTAGGGAGAAAGTATATTTGAAGAGAGACCATGGCCATATTTCCTTTTTAACTTAATCATTGAAAAAATTCCACTGACAGAAATTGTTGTCCAGTAACCAAAAAATGTATAGCAACTTTCCTCAGTTTTTGCAATTCAGTAGAAGCTAAGGGAGGGAAACAGAAGCCATGGGCTTTCTAATTCCTCCACTGGATAATACAGTTCGTGTGTCCATAAATCCCTGCAAGGCCAATGCTTTTCCCTTGGGCAAATCCTGAGGTTTTTCTTCTTCCATGGGAGAGCTCAGTCAGGTTCATTACTCACTGCCATAATAGAGTTTATTTACTCAACTTTGAGCATGTTTATGCCCACCTTTCAGAAAATGATCTCCTTTTTTTCTAAAAGTAAGTGGAATTTCAAGTGGATATCTTTGATTCACAAAGCCGAGAGAAATCTTTTGCAGATAAGGTAGTGGAGGTTAAAGTGCCTAATGTCTAGATTAAATTCTGACTTGACAAATTATGAGCTGTGGCGCCCACAAGATATACCACTCAGGTCTCCTTCAGGAGAACCAGCTGAGGTCATGCTTCGCCCGCACTGATTCTAGTCAGGTCCTGCCCACTCCTGCCTGACGAGGAACCCTTCTTATGGACAGTTTTGGCTCAGTGACACCACGTCAACCCGGTGAAGACTTTCTCAGAACCACCACGCAGTGGTGAGACTCTTCCAACTCAGTCTTCATTTCCTCTCTCCAAACCACCATCTCTGCCTGGATGGCCACCACAGGGGCAGTAGCTGTGTACTGGTTTGTGTACTCGCTGCCCATCTCTCAGCCCTTTCCTTCATCTCTCAGAGACATTTCTTTTTTTTTAAATTTTTTATTTAATTGTTATTCAAGTACACTTTTGTGTCTTTTACTTAGACATTTCTACCCAACACATCTATTGAACATTTAAATTTCATCCCGGCATATGCTTTTCCAGGACCTAAACTGATATACTAGCCATATAAACTTCTTCATGTGAATTACCTTTCATTCTTCATTATAGAAATGATGCTTATAATAGGGATAACCTATTTAAGTTTTTTAAAATATTAAATGTAAAAATAAATGTAAAAATATGAAAATAAAATGAATGCAAATGATCTCCTTTAAGCTACCAACCTCAACGTCTTCTTTTTGCCTCCTCCTCTTTTCTTTTTTCTCTTATTCACCTTCCTCTCCTACTTCTCCTCCTTTCTTCTCTGTGTCATCGTCGTCTGTGGAGAAGACTAGCACAGTGGTAGACAGGAGGTTCTAACACAGTACAGTGAAAAAAAGAGGGTGCTTGAGAAACAGAAGGGGTGAGGCTTAGTGGTGAAAATAAACAAATAAATACCACTTACTGAACATTTACTATGGCCCAAATAATAGTGAGGTACATAAAAAATATTATCATCTTTTAATTTTCACAAAAACATAATATAGGTATTGTTTTCATTTTAGAAGGTGAAGACAAAAAGGGAAGTTAAGCAAGTGCCTTATGGTCATACATCTGTGAAATGATGGGACACAATTTTAATCTATATTCCATATTTTGATGAATTTAATGCTGCCATTATATATATGTAAGTATATATGTGTATATATCTATATAGATATAGATATAGATAGATATATATACACACTCATGTGTGTGTATGCACACATATACATATACATATATATGTGTATGCATATACAAAGTGTGTCCAGAGGGTATTCGGCCATGTCATATGAAAAATAGAGACATTTATTGAAGAAGGTACAGGATACAAGAAACATTGCACATAGAACAATGACACCTCAGTCCCCTTCAGAGTAGGCACCTTAGGACCTCACATAGTTCTCCAAATCACCATAATCTGCCCCATTATATTTGCCTGAATCTCATCAATGGTCTGAAATCTCTTCCCTTTTAAAGGTAATTTTAGTTTTGGTGAAAACCAGAAGTCCAGGGCACCAGATCTGAGCTGTAGGGGAGCTGAGTCACCTGGGTGATTTGGTGTTTGGCCAAAAACCTCTGCACGAGACAAGATGCTTGATTGCGCACGTTGTGATGAAGCTGCCAGTCATCGGTTAGTCACAGCTGCAGCCTCCTGAATTATCTGAATAGTTTCTGCAGAGGAACATTCAGGCTTAACAAGAAATTTGATGCAGATTTGTTGCTTGCTCAGTCATTTTGAATGTGATGACCCACAGTACACATGCTCATTTAGTGGCATCTACCATCCCCACTGACCGGTACAGTGAAGTCAGCATTGCTCACACATGCATTTTCCATTCATCTTTCCTTGGCTGCCAGGTTACATCAATGTCATGCAAACCAATGTCACTAAAGTGAATTTTAAATGAGTGTTTCTGAAATTCTAGTGGAGCTGTTAGAACATTTGGATGGTAGGAACTAAATTGATACCGTCTTTCCTTCCTTGGTCCCTACGGATGATTGCTACCTGTCTTGGTCAGCTTTCTGACTATGGTACCAAAATGACCTTTTCATCAGCCATTATGGGAAACAGAAAATGTCTATGAAAGGGAGAAATTCAATCTACTTGATGTCAGAGTGTAGGAGCAGAAACACATCCAACCTAAGAAGCTTAATGTCTAGTAAAAAAATCAATGACCTCCAAATATACCTTTGTGTAGGTGCTTCAATTTCAGTTTGATCCAGGAAACAGCACCAGGAAACAGCTTTGAAAAATAATAATTTTAAAATGTGAAATATCTACTATTACAAATCCTATGTTACATTTCCCACATAGGTAGTTTTATTTGTATATATCAGTGGCTTTCAAAGTTCCTTCAAAGTAGGAAGTCTTATACTGAAGGCCAGGTTTTTAATCACATAAAAGTAGAAGTTGCTTTTTTTTTCCTGCTGGACCTCCCTACAGGATCTCTGAGTCATTTACTAAAGATTCCTGGGATTTTGCACAACATGATGGGAAAACCATGGCCCTTAGTTATGATGTTACAGAAGCTATGGATTTTGACTGTATGATTTATGGCTTAACCAGAGGGAAAACATGGAGTTGGACTTTCAGGCATTAAAGGAATTGGGGAGAGCCCTGGTGAGCAATGATTGGCCACATAGGGAGTGAAGCTTGCTGTGTTAGGGAAAACTTTTCTTAGAGCCATTCCCTATGGCATAGCCAGAAGACTTTCATGTAACTTCTAATATATATATTAGAACATATATATATATATTAGAACATATATATATATATAATATATAATATATATATATATATATAATATATATATATATATATAAATAGATTGGTTTTGACCTTTACTGATTGTGAAGGAGGATTATAAACTATTTCAACTTCCCAAGGTTCAACATACCTTCTAGCTTTTTCCCCCCTTTATCTCATTTAAAACTAGCATCACTGATAAAATGTGACCTTGCTGGGACTTGGACTGGTACTTATGGAAATCACTGCTCATCAAATAAGTAAGGACAGTGTAATGAAGGACCAGAAGTTGGCCATCCATATCTACATTGTTTCCTTTGCTTCTTACATTGGTGTGACTATTTCATATCTTTCTCCCAATGTGATTATGAGCTCCTGGAGGATAGAAACCTCATCCTTATTTGTCCCTGCTTGCTTATCTGTCACCTGCTTCTCTACCCTCTAGTCTAGAATGTTAAGTTCCATTGAGAGGGGAAGAGCTTTGCCTTTTCATTTTTTTAATCCCCAGCACCTAGACATTGCCAGGTGCACAGTGGCATTAAATGACTAAAATTCAGCTGAGTAAATGTTAAAGGCCCAATTGAATAATTTATGAATTGAATAGCATCTCATTGTAGAAAGTGGAAAGGAGCTTCAAGGAGCTACAGAAAAGATTTTTAAAGGCAAAGAGGGGGTGGAACAAGGAAGTCACAAACAAAAAGAAAAAAGATTATTTCTGGAAAGGCCATCTCATTTTGGGGGGGCGGACAACAGGGTCTATTAGGTAGATTACCTCATTGATGCTGACCAGGAAATTCCAGGTTGACCAGTGAAGATAACCTTCCCAGGAGAGGCTGAAAGTGAAGTCAGGTTAGGTATCAGGTCTTGGTTTGCTGACATGATGCTTAGGGACTCCATTTTGGGCCCTTTGTTTGTTAGGCCATATGTATTCACTGAATAATGGTTAAGGTGCTGTTTCTGGGGCTGTTTTACATGTTTCTGTTGAGAAGGTTTATTTATCAATCATTAATTTTATCACATTTTTGTCGGTTCCTCCATAAGGCTACTTTTTCATCTCTTAGAGTATTTTCTGATGTGTTTTATTTTACCGTACCTATATGAAAAGAAAACACATCAGCTTTCCCTTGTAGTGATCAATAGTGTGATCCTTCCATGTTTAATTCATGCTGATGTTTTGTAGGCTGTTGTCAGCCAGGAGCTGAAATCTAAAGTATGTAGATCAAATACCCCTTTATGGGACAGATTAACGGCAGTCATGATGTTCATATACCAAAAACATAATTTTGTATCATTTTTCTGCATGTTTTCTGACGTCATCTTCACATTTACATGAGATTAAAAATTAGATTACTTCTCCTCCTTGCCCTCTGCTTCACTCTTATAAACCTATAAATTTTTTAAAAGAGACACTAATCCCATTTTAATGGGGGCCATGCATCAAAGTTTTTAATGGCCTGCTCGTCACTGAGGAGCCTCTGATACTGTTGATGAAGGCAAGATGCAAAGGCATAATCCAAATCTCAGTGGCATTTTGCACTTAACACCCATGCCATCTGTGGTTTTATCTCTTTGCTTCCCTGAATTTTTCCTTAGATTTTAAAAAGATAAATAAATAAACTATGAATTCAATTTTATTCCATTGTCTTGCCAGTGGAACCAGAGATTTATACTGCTAAAAATTAATTTATGGCTTTGGGGGCAAGTTACACTTTTCCTAATTGCTTTCATACTAAGTACTTAAATTTTTTTTAACCCCAATGTATTTTGAGTGCAGAGTCCCTGCTGCTTACTAGTTATTCCCCGAACAAATGGTATCTATCTAATTAATAATGGTAGCAAGGATCATGGCTAAGTGAGGTTGTGCCTATTGGTAGAATGGAAGGCTTAGGAGGTAAGGCAAGCATTTTACATATCAAACAGATGCTTAGAAATAAAGATGTCATTCATTAGTGAGTAAATCAGTATAAACAGCTTTATTATTATCTGAGGCTCCAGATGAAACCAGAAATTTTACTTCCTATAAATTTTTGCTTTATGGCTGACATACAATGGTTGTTTGCAAACAGGATTGTGCTTTAGGCTGCGGTGCCGTCAGTTTACTTGGATGAGGATTTAGATGCAATTATGCGGCTTTCTTGTGAATGACATTTGTAAATGTTATTTAATATTTAGCTTAGTGGACCACCTAGATTTTTTAGTGGTCACAAAAGGGCACCAGATTGGGAATTAGTGATAAATGTATAAATATTGTTTTTGAAATTTTTTTATTCCATTTTCCAGGAGATAAGGAATGAGGGAACTAAAGTCACTTTCTAAAGACTTCTAACAAAATGGTCTTTCTCTTTTTTCTTTTTTTTTAATTCTAGTGGGATGATGGGACAATCTTTTTTTCTTGGGTAACAGAATAATAGAAATAGCAAATAGTTATTTGCCATCTGAATGTTAATATTCACATTTACTGTTAAAAATAACTGCGTATTCTCGTGAAACTCCTTGGGGAAAGATTTCAGAGAAGAAAACGCGTTTCGTCTTCACCGAACAGTTCCATCTGCATGGTAATACTCTGTCTGTATGCATAAATTGGAGATGAACAAGCTACTTGAGTGACAGGGTTAGTTGGTAAAGTTCAACAAACATTTCTTTGGTAGAAAGCAAAATGAATGTGACCATAAACTTGACTTCTTGAACTTTCAGTGTGAAATGTATTAGCAGATGATAATTTTTAAAACTGTGATTGGAAATGATATATTAGCTCTGTTGTCACTTTTCCTATGAAAGTCCTCTGCTTAAATCTCCCTTCCTTAGAGAGGCTTTCTTTTACATGTTCATCAAAACTGTAATACCTATTTTCTTCATAACACTTGTATAGCCTAATTACGCATTTGTTTCCTAGTTTATTTGCTGCTGTTTCCCTTCCATCATAACCTTTATGCCAGCAGGGACTTTTCTGTCTGGTCCACCTTCTAACAGTTCTTTAGGGCCTCCTGTGTTGAGTCACACACAGAGGTGCTCAATAAACATGAATGAATGAGTGGATGGCTTGGGAAGCATCCTCACTTCAATGGCAAAGTGCTAATCGTCCTGGGGGTACTGTGGTTAGATCTATAGCCAGAGTGCATCACATTCCTGGAGATGTGCAGCTGCTTGCTGAGAGGTTTGGCAGTATTCCTGCTCACACTATTTCAAGGACACCATGAAAGTTGACATTGCGAGCATCTTGAAAAGATCTAAGCATTTGATTTAGTTTTCTAATGTTTGTGGATTTCAAAATGAATATTTTTTTCCTGCTGGCGGTAAATGGTGATTGTAATAAGTCTTTTAAAAAGTCATTAACTAGCCAGTAGACTTTAAGTAAAATTCTGCCTCTCTGGTCCCTGTTCTCACATATAAAACGAGGCAGTGGCTAGCAAGATTTCTGAGTTTCCTTCTAGCTGTAATATTCTATGATTCTATCCTTGGAATTCGATAACTTTTGTTTTATCTCCTATACACTTCAATGCATTGAAAAGGAAAATAAATATAGGGAGATGTAAAGGCTAGCATTATAAGTTAAGGACATTCAAGATCTATTTTTTCTCCTGATGGATGTGGAGAAAAAAAGTGCATAGGTACGTGTGTGGGGGGAAAAACGATCTTTTTTATTACTTGTTAAAGTTGTTTTTATCACAAAGACTGTCAGAAGGGGAAAATGAATGAGTGAAAATAAAAGCCTATTTGTGCCCAGAGCTGAGAACTATTATAGTGATTAACGAAATGATCCTTTTCTCAGACGATATTTATGGTCTAGTAGACAGTTAGATTGCTTTAAAAAGTAAAAAAGAAACAACAACAACAAAAAAGAAACTTGAAAATTCCCTCTTAAGTGAGTATCTTCGACTTGGAAATTTAACTTGTTTATTTTGGGGGAAAATAGCTTTAATGCAAGTCAATTTTTCATTGGTGCTTAGAAAGTATCAGATAAAATGGGGACTTTCTTCTGCTTTATCAAAAGTTTACTTAGATTTTGTGAAAAATAATTTACTGTATTATATTGCTCTGAACATTCAGAAAATAATGATCATGCAGAAAAATATAAATTAAATAAAATGTTATCTAGACATAAACAATATTTCCAAAACAAATGCAAAACTCAATAAAATGTATCATTGTGCCAACATTACTTAAATATAATAAACCCATAAGTAAATTTTGAGTTTGCTTGTTAGAACCAGAAATGTGAGTAGAATGGAAACTTAGACTCCACATGTATGAGTTAAGTGTTTGAGTATATTGAATTATACGTTCACCTGTATGCCTCAGAGGATTGCTTTTACTAACTTTATAGAGTGAGATCAACTATCTAGACATTATAGTTTCTCCCTAGAGTTGTGAAAGAATATTCTGAATGCAGGCTTGACATGTGATTCTTTTTATTGGCTTTCATTTGAGATCTTGTGTATTATCTAGAGCATTATCTATCTCAAGTTAAATAAGATACCTGTTTATTCTTTCGAATCATAATTCTATTAATTTCTTTGAATTGAAATTTTTGTTCGTATGTGAATAAAAGAAGTATGTTTACCTAGAAAAATACTTATTTTGAAACGTTTATTTATTTAAACTGTATTTAGTTTTCTCCAGGCCACTATGATACCTTTTATTATACAACAAAATCTACTGGGAATAAGCTAAGTTGACTTTTTCTGACCTTTAATTAGCAAGAAAGGAATTGCAAATTTAGATGTAATAGTGAAATCTAAAATATTTTCTGTCATGTTTTTGTGTGTGCAACTTTAAAAGGTCAGATGATTTCTAATGTATTTACTACTGCCTTAAAAACAGCATGATACTAGTCTAATATTTTGATAACTTGATTGCATATTTTCCTAATATGGAGAATATTCTCACCATTACTCTGATTTAGGTGATGTTAGTGTTATCAGTTTACAAATGAGGACACTGCACACAGTAGGTTAAATAACATTTAGGATGTCATACTCTATATGGATCTTAAAACTCCATAAAAAACCTTCAGAACTAATAAATGAATTTAGTAAAGTTGAATAAACAGAAATCTGTTGAATATCTATGTATTAATCTCACGCTATCAGAAAAAGAAATTAAGAAAGCAATTCCATTTTCAATTATATCAAAAAGAATAATACGTTGTATGTCTGGAAAAAGTCCAGCCATTGTTAATATGATAAGAATGGTTTGCATGACATTGAGCTAACCTGGCAGCCAAGGAGAGTGGCCTGGAATGTGCATGTGTGAGCAATGAGGACTTCATTGTACTAGTCAGTGGGGGTGGTAGATGCTGTTGAGTGAGGGTGTGTACTGTGTGGCAGTCACATTCAAAATGACTAAGTGAGTAGAGCAATGAACCTGCATCAAATTTTGCATTAAGCTTCGACATTACTTCCTGAAAACTATTTGGATGATTCAGAAGGCAACAGCTATGGGCGACTGCTGATTGGCAGTTTCATCACAACAACGTGCTCACTCATGCACCATATCTCATGCAAAGTTTTGGCAAAATATCAAATCATCCAGCTGATTGAACTCCCTTACAGCCCAGATTTGTCAAACTATGACTTCTAGCTTTTCCCAAAACTAAAATCACCTTTGAAAGGGAAGAGATTTTAGACCATCAGTGAGATTCAGGAAAATGTGGCAGCGGATGGCAATTGGGAGAACTATGTGAGGTCCAAAGGTTCCTACTTTGAATGGAACTGTGGCATCATTGTCCTATGTACAATGCATCTTGTATCTTCTTCAATGAATGTCTCTATTTTTCATATGAAATGGCTGGATACTTTTTGGACAGACCTTTGTATACCTAGAAATAAATTTAACCAAGGAAATAAAAAATCTGTATCCTGAAAACTATAAGAGATTAATGAAAGAATCTTTGAAATTGGAAAGATATCCCGTGTTCATTAATGAGAAGAGTTAATATTCTTAAAATTTTCATACTACCCAAAGCAATCTACAGATTTAATTCAGTTCATGTCAAGATTCCAATGATGTTCACAGGATGAGAACAAGTAACTCAAAATTTGTGTAGAACCACAAAAGATCCTGAATAGCAAAGCAATCCTGATAAATAAGAGCAAAGATGGAGGTACCATATTCCCTGATTTCAAAGTATACCGTAAAGCTATAGTAATGAAAACATATGATATTGGCAAAAAAAGACATAGGTCAATGGATCAGAATAGAGAGCCCAGAAATAAACTCATGTGTATATTAACTGAAAATGGATCACAGACTTCAATGTAAAACCTGAAACTATAAAACTTCTCGAGAAAAACTCAGATTGTAAGCTCCTTGCTCTGTGATTCTAAAAGCAAAAGTGACCAAGTGGGAGTACATAGAATAAAAAAGCTACTATACAGTAAAGGAAACCATCAAGAGAATAAAAAGACAGCCTTCTGAATGGCAGAAAATATTTGCAAATCATATATTCAATAGGGACTAATATCCAAAATACATGGAGAACCTAAACAAGTCAATAGCAACAACAATAAAACACCAAACAATCCAATTAAAAAATTGGCAGAGGATTTAAATAGACACTTTTAAAAGATATGTAGATGGCCAGCAGGCATATAAAAATGATGTTCAACATCTTTATTATCAAGGAAACATACCTCAACTTGTTAGAATGGGTATTTACAAAAAGACCAGAAATTATAAGTGTTGGTGAAGATGTGGAGAAGAGGGAAACACTTGTGCACTTTTGGGAGGAATATATATTTGTGCAGCCACTATAGAAAACAGTGAGAAGTTTTCTCAAAATATGTAAAATAGAACTACCACATGGTCCACTGTTCCACTCTGCGCATCTATGCAAAGAAAATGAAAACACTAATTTCAAAAGATATATACAATCTTATGTTCATTGCAGCATTATTTACAACAGCTAACACACTTAGTGTCTATTGACGGGTGGATGGATAAAGAAGATATTGCATATATACAAAGGAATACTACTCAGCCGAAAAAAAAATGAAAATTTGCCATTTACAAAATATAGATGGACCTTGAGGATATTATGCTAAGTAAAATAAGTCAGAGAGAGAAAGACAAATACCCTATTATTTCACTTATATGTAGAATCTAAAACAAATAAAGCTGAACAAAACCAAGCAAAACCAAACTCAAAGATAGAGAACACACTGGTGTTTCCCAGAGGAAATTGGGGTTGAGAGGTGGGCAAAAACCATAAGGAGGATTGATTGTGTGGTGATGAATAACAACGTGACTTATTATGGTGATCACTGTGTAAAAGAGCAAATGTATAATTATTATGTTGTACACTGAGATAAGCATATTATATACCATTTTTATTTCAACTCAAAACAAGGAAACAGAAAAAACTGGTACACAATTATAGGACATATTATGTTCAATCAGACACCAAAATATCCATACCACTGACTAATCTATCCAAGGGTATAAAGAGTACAAATCTTAATGTGAAATAAAAGGAAGTAACAATAGATACCAAGATAAATAAATGACAATATGTAAATAAATTTGAAAGTCTAAATAAATAGATGATTTCTAAGAAAATGTCAATGGTAATTAAATCTATAATTGACAAAACTAAATATTTTCATAAACATGGAAGAAGTTTAGAAAGTTATCAGATGCTTTTCTTTCCTGTATCAAAAAACCCCCAAACAAAATAATAATAATAATAATAATAATATATATCTACATATATATATGTAGATATATATACAGGTAATGAAACAAATACATTTTAAAAACATAAGTAAATTTCATTAAAAAGTCTTCATATAGTATTTGCTCTTTTTCAAAGAAAGAATGATTTACATGGTTTTCAAATGCTACGTGTGCCACGTGCTGGAGGACTTATCTTTGCACCTTTATGTCAAACTTAGAAATGCCTATTTATCAACTAGAATTTCTGGTTATTCTTTTTTATTTGAGATTTTGTATGTGTCAGCCAACAAGCTTTGATAATTTTTTTCTTTCACACAGCACATTTTCCCTTTGAGCTTTCTTTCTCCTAGATGTTCAAGAGCAAAATTATCCAATTTTTTCCTTTTCATCATGAATATAAAGAAATTGTGCTTATTCACTTTACCTGCTCAACTTTTCTCCTAATTCAGCTAGAAATCACTTTATAGCATAAAGAAATATATATTCTAGCTTTCCCCTTAAATGGAATAGGCAATAAATTATTGTTAATTTGGAGTAGAAATAAAGATAAAAGGAACACATTTATCAAATCATTGTGAATAATTATAAACTATGAGTGAAGTTAACTCTATGCCCATCAAAGACTGTAGTGATGGACGTGGACCTGATTTAGAGTGTAGAACACACAATACCATATATAGAGGATGCATTATAGAATTGTATGCCTGAAATCTATATGATTTTATTCACCAATTTCACTTCAATAAATTCAACAAAAATTTAAAAAATAAAAAATACAAACACTGCAGTGATTTTAATCACATGGTAAATATATGAAATCGTACATTATTTTATATGCAAATGTGCCCATGCACAGACACAAACATTTCAGAGTATAAATGCTGAACTCCCGTGTTAACATGAACGTTAGGAAAGCTTATCCTTCAGTATCTTCTCTCATCTCCTCTTCTGCTGTTTTCTTGATATCCCCACTCTTTTTTGATATCTTCTCTTGTCTCCTCAGGACCTGCTGAAAATGTAAAGATGATGTGTAAACACACCAATAATAATGATGCTGTCTTACCAAAGCCTTTGAAGCCCATTTTGGTGGGCTCAGATGAGGAGGAGTGGATTTGATGTAAGAAGATGAGGACTTCAGTGATAAAGTATATACAGGTAGATTTCATGCCAATGATAGCTGAGACTTGTTAAATTGTGGCTACCAAGTTAGATAGCCTTTCTATGTTTCTCTCACTCTTTCTAGAACTCAAGTCTCTTACGTCTCCATTTTCTTTATTTGAAAATTGCCTTCTTTTACCTAGTTTTTAAAAATGTACTAGAAACATGGCAATCTCAGAGTCCACATAGGGTTTTGGTTTTAGCCCATTTCAATCATTGAGTATAGTTGAGATATATACCATGTCTTTCTTAAGAAAGACATTTTCATTTGGTCGCTGACCCCTGGTTTGGAGTCAAGTACTGTTGGATCAATTGGCCATGCTGAGAGTGTGAGATCCTGTGGTTGTGGTACACTGCCTATTTCTGTCTCACAGAGCAGAAGACCATGCAGAAATATTAGGACTATGACTGGCAAATAAGTAGGTGCTTTTAAGAAGATTAGTGACTTACTTGGTAGCCCTATTACACATATTATTTTATATATTATATTAGTGTGTATAAGAAAAATATTAATTATATTTTGGGGTTTTACCTGTCTTCCTGAGACCTTTCAGCCAGTTCTTTTCATTTCCTGTACTCAGATCCTTTTATATCCTTTAAAATAGATTGCCTAGGACCCTCTTTGCTTTGCTCCCACTCCTGTTCATGTTCTGTTTTTTCCTTTCGTCTGGCTTCCGGTCCTTACATTTGTCATATCACTATCAGGGCAGTTGGCCAGCAGGCAGATCTCAGTCTGCTGAGCTGGACCCTCAGCCCTCTCTGTGCGCCTGCTCCCTTTCTGGGTGCCTCATGTAAAGTAGTCAGCTCAATCCTGCAACCCAAATTCCAGAACCAGTTCCATGGTGAGAATTTCAGCTGGTTCAGTGTTGTTTGAGTATTTTGCTGTCTTGGGTGATGCTCCAGTTGTTTTTCAAGAAGAACCAATAAAAGCTTTTCACTGACAGAAACAGATGTTTCTTCTAACTTTGTTGATGATGTCTAAAATGTAGGAACTATTATTTTCAGATGTATTTTTGGAATATATGAATAAAAGCAAAGTCAGCTTTTAGACAGGTAGAAAATAAATGGGACTATTAAGTTGAAAAATCTAGGTCAGGGAAATCATCTAGTTTGGAAGGCCATTTGAAACAGAAGGACAGGTTTTCGGGCTAGTGACATCACTTACTTGCATGTATAAATTTCTCATGTTCATTTTTTTGACATTTTATCTTGTTTAACTTTGACACCTATATGAAACTCTTATTTGAGTTGCAGAAAAATCACTCACTTTAAGAATTCTGCAGGATCCTTGATAAATTCACCACTGGTCTTTCTTTCCCAGGAAAGGTTTAATAATAAATCTGCGTCTCTTAACAGCAATATCAAAGCACTGATACCCTTCCTATCTGTATTAGATCCATGCCTTGACAGAATATTATGTCACATCCTAATCTCAGCACACTGAACAGTTATCCAGTTTGTATAGCAGCCTGAATGAATCACTTTATTAGCCTTCACAGTCAGAGTTATAAGCAAAATAGCTTACGGAAGTATCAGTCTTCCACCATCCTGCATACAATGACTTAAACTGGATCTAAGGGGCAACATTTTTGTTCTGATGTGAGCAATGGAGAGCAATGTATCTTATAGTTTTCCATCCCTTACAAATTCACAAGGAACTTTGCTCAGTGTGTTAGATGTAAATCACACTCTGGTGGGTGTGTTGTAATTCATTATAAGGTATCTTAAGTATTTTATTACAAATGAGAATTAAAATAGTAAAGTCTGGGAATCATATATTTTTATGATAGGGTGAAACAAAGGCTAACATTTTAAAAATTTCACTTGTATATCTTTCATTCAGATGTGCTTTCTTGAATAAAAGAGAGGAAAACATAGAGGGTGAGGATGAATGGCTCAGAAATTGTCTGGCCCGATGTACCGTTCTCACTGGAGTTGAGTTATGCATCCCTGCTATGTGTCTGAGAGATAAGGTAAAAGTACTAGACTAGCCGATCTTCTCCAGCACTGAAATATCAAGTTTCTAAGAAGCATCTACAATCTTTGTGTATCTTGATAACCTGCATTGTCTCCACTTCAGAGGTTACTAAAAACAAACAACAACAAAATATTTATGCCCCTCTGGAAATTTAGAAATGCATGTAAGTCTGTAAAGAAAATCTATCTGTACTCCAATTCTATGCTTTCCTTGGGTGTATGTGTGAGAAGATATCTTCATAGAAAGATTCCTAAGAGAATAAGTAAATTAATTAATTAATATAAAAGATGGAGAATTCCATGTTTTGTTGTGGTCCCTTGCCTGATGTTTTCTTATTGGCTGTTTGACCTTGATGGGATGAAACCTCTCATTTATAAATCAAGGTATCCAAGTTCGATTGTGTCTCAAATGTCAGTCAGTTTTGTGTTCTTATTTAAAATCCTGGTACCATTAATGATCAATATGGCCAATTACTCTCTCTTACACTAGTAAATCTAAAGAGGATACGACTGCTTTCCAGAGTTCTAACTACATTTACAAATGTACTTATCATCACTAGAAAAAATGATTGTTATTGCATAATGTGAACTAAAATTTTTTAATTATTGTCAAAACAAGGCTATCTCCATGAGAGTTAACTAACATGTTAGGTTGTCCTGAAAAAAAAAAAAACACCACTGACAAAATGTGGCTATCAATAACTTGCACTTTCTCCTCACTGAATTGAGTAAAAGCTCCATTTTATATTATATGATTAAATTACATTTATATTACATAGTATAAGTGGAATTTACATTAAATTTTAAAACAAGAATGTAAGAAACTGTCCCTTTCCAACTGCAAACATGTAGTCTTAACAGTACCGGTCAAATCTGGCACCATATCTGGTTAGGGAATTGGAATGTTGGCAGCTTTTGTGTGAGCGTAGGTGCTTTTGTTTTGTTTTATTTTATAAAAATATAGTTGACATACAGCATTATATTAGTTTTGGTTGTGCAACGTAGTGATTCAACTTTTATACATTTTCGTGATGCCTCTGTTACCACGCAGTTGCAATGTCACTGACTAGACTCCCCGAGATGTGCACTGCAGCCCAGGGGCCCTCCCCTCTGGCACCATCGGTTTGTTCTCTGTATCTCCAGTTCTGTTTCTGTTGTGTTTCATTTGTTCATTTAGTTTTTTTTAATTCTACATACAAGTGAAATTATACTGCATTTATGTTTCTCTGGCTTATGTCATTTATTCTACTGTATTCTAGGTCTATCCATGTTATCACAAATGGCAAGATTTCATTCTTTCTGTGAATGAAGTAATATTTCATTATAAATGTATATATGTGTATATACATTTATATATCACATCATCTGTATCATTCCATATATACATACATATATATATACATATATATGTATGTATATACATATCACATCATATTTATTCATTCATTTATCTACCAATGGGAACCTAGGTTGCTTCCAATCTTGACTATTGTAAATAATGTTATAATTTCTTCTTTTTTCACAAAGGCCTTAGCAGTATGGTAACAAACCTCAAGTATTCTTAAAAGCAACATCAGTGAATAGGAGTTTCTCAAGAATCTTAGATTAACTAGTCTGAATAATTGCATTATTGTCCACAGATGTCTTTTAGAAATTTAAAAGAATCTTCTAAGTGGTTAGCGACATGTTATGATTAGCATACATGTGATTACTTGGAAGTATATTGAGGTCCAACTCTCATAAAAATATTTAGGTGATAATACATAACATTAGAGAGTTTTAGTATCACTTTTGCTTGAAGGCTTCCAGACAGGAAACTAACTTTTCAAAATTAGTATCTTATATATTACACTTAAAGTAATCTCACATGTGTAGGTTTTCTACGTTCTCCTGTGACCAGAGGACATGGAGAATGCACCAATCATGGTGCATGACCCACGACTTTCAAGTCTTGCTTTCCCCAATCCCTCAGAGTACTTTTAAGCACCTTAAATTATTTGTTAAAAATACCAATTTTAATTAGTTTTACTTTTAAAATTGTTCCCCAAAGTGTAATTTGTGCCAGTATTTTTTGCAACAAATTAATTGGTATTACTTATCATTGAAAACAACAAAAAACCCCTGGAACTTGTGAATGATTAGAAATCATAAAATTAGATGCAGTGATCAAATTTTCCAATTTTTGTTGGCTTGGGTTAACATATACTTAAAAACCATAGAGATCTAATAGTTAGAAAGTAATTACATGCTTAAAACACACACACACACACACACACACAACTAAGAAAAGGATTCATCGAGATATATTTGCGTACATTACGTGATGTTTTCTTTTGTACTTTATTTTTTTAAATCCTTTTTATATAAGCCATTAAACTCATTTAACAACACATTTATAGTTGCAACCTTCAGTCTGTAAAAACCTAGACTAAAAATAGAGGCAAAAGTGGGCATGGATACTTACAAATTAATATTATTGGACTAAAAGAGAAACGTACCGCTCTGGCTGGCGTGGCTCAGTGGATTGAGTGCCAGCCTACAAAGCAAAGGGATTCTGGTTCCATTCCCAGTTCAGAGCACGTGCCTGGGTTGTGGGCCAGTTCCCTAGTACGGGCGTGTGAGAGGCAACCACACATTGATGTTTCTCTCCTTCTCTTGGGAGAGAGAAACATCAATGTTACTTTCCCTCTCTAAAAACAAATAAATAAAATATTTTTGTTTAAGATAGCATTTAAAAAAACAAATAAACAGTGTGCAAGTAGAAACAGAGTAAAGTATCTTTATTTAGGTTAGAAATGCCAGAAATACCTGGCAGAAAGAGTAACATGTGCTGATTCTTAATATGTAAATAGGAATCAACAATGGTAGGGTTGAGAATGTCAGGGCGGTGTAAAGAAAGAGAAGGAACAAGTCTGACTGTTGAGAGAAGATTATACTTGAAAATTGAACAAGACGTCTTTCAAAATCCTATGGCTCTATATTATAAGAAGTCTCTTAGGTCCTGATGAGGGACATAGCCTTTATTTTCTAACAAATGAAAAAATAGAAGACATATATAATAGTTATGACTGTGGATTTTGGGGTGAGATTGCCTACACTGAAACTCCATATCAATCCAGAACAAGAAATCCATTTTAAAGAGCTTGGTGCATATTAGATATTATATCCCCCAGAAGCTGCTCACTTATATAGTAATGGAATGGTTTTATGAAAGTTTAGCTGAGGTGACAATGTGAAAATGACTCCATCCAGGGATGGGACACCAGTCTCTGAGCTTCAACATACATCTGTAAAGACTCAAATATGTGATGCTGCACTACAGCAGGTAGAATACTTGGGCACCAGAATGATGGGTGAAAAGAGGAGTCGCCTCACTTGCCATTGCTTCTGGTGACCCAAGGAGGAATTTGCCTCTGAAATATGCAGCTCTGGACTGTGCCTGTCCAGTGATCCAAGTTCCCAGAGTGGGGATTCCTCCACAAAGGGACCTGGCTAGAGTTCCATTAAGCTTTATACTGAGGCTGTTGCCTACTCACTTTAACCTATTTGTGCCAAGAGACTAGCAAACACAGAAATGAGTCATGGTCCTGCCAGGGGTTATTGGTCTTGTTCATTTTCTGTGCTTTACATAGGAAGAATAAGAAAAACAGGCCTGACACACAGGGGATTTACTAGAAGTCTTCTTAATACTTTGTTGCCTAATTTTGATCAAACATGGACAAGCATAGAAGCCACTTGAGGATATTGTGGTGATTGGGGGCTTATGTTTCTCAGGGGTGGTGTGGTTGACAGAATTATAACCCCCAAGATGACACACACCCTAATCTTTGTGATGTGAATATGGTGAAATGTCACCATCCTGAATATATTGCTTTATAGGACAAAGAATTTGGGATGTAATTAGGGGTGCTAATGGGTTGGATTTAAGATATATTATTCTGGACTACCTACAAGAGTCCACTGTAATCACATAAACACTTACAAGTAGAAAAGCAACCTAAGTGCCCATCAGTAAATGAGTGGATCAAAAAGCTGTGGTACATTTACACAATTGAATATTACACAGCAGAAAGAAAGAAGGAGCTCCTACCCTTCTGGACAGCGTGGATAGAACTGGAGAGCATTATGCTAAGTGAAATAAGCCAGGCAGTGAAAGAGACAAATACCATGTGATCTCACCTATAAATGGTACCCAATCAATAAAACAAACAAGCAAGCAAAATGTAACCAAAGACACTGAAATACAGAACATGCTGATAGGGTCCAGAGGGGAGAGGAAAGAGAATCACAGGGGAAAAGGGGAAGGACTCACATGAACAAGTATAAAGGACACATGGACAATAACTAAGGTGGGGGGCGTAAATGGGAGGGAGGTGAGGAGCACTGTGGGGGCAGGGCTGGGAATACAAGACAGAAAACTGTACTTGAACAAGAATTAAATTAAAAAAAGAAGAGGCTTTTGCAAATTTTATCCCAATTTGAAATAAATATTGGAATTAGCTCCAATAATAAAACCTCATAGTAACTCATTTTTATTAACATTCGTTTGCTTCCTGTATTTGGTTTTCTTAGCACCAAAGTGTTATGAATTCAGAAACTGTGCCCTGTCTCCTTAGCATTGCATCCATAGCTTTCACTGCAGGTGCATTGCGTGTAATAAATAGATCAGGGTAGGAATGTTTGTCTTCCCAGTGTGTTGTTCTCTCTCTGCACCTGCTCCTCTGTAGCACACCACTCCCAAACTGATAATTTCTCCCTGTGGGGACTGTTTCCAGAATGAGCCAAACACAGAGTCAGCCAAATGAACCCACTGAAGATGAATAGAAAATCAAAGGGATTGGAGAGGAGAACCATCCCTGGAGCCCTAGGTCAGTCAGAGCAGCATCAGAGGCCTGCCGGCCGACACGGGGAGGGCCCTCAAGAGTTCCTGGCACAAGCTTTGGCATGAGTGCCCTCGGGAGCTGGGGACACCGGGTCCTGCTAACTCAGCCTTAAGCACGAGGCTCCTAGGCTGTGGTGAGGCTATTTCCCCGTGGATGTGGCGGGGTTCGCGTTCACTCTTACCTTTCATTTCCTCACCCTCCTAGGGCTCCCACGGAACTGTGGGTCTGGGTCAGGCCTGAAGGCTGCAGCTAAGACTACTCGTCATTCAGATTTTTACTTGCTGCAGACAGCCTTGCAGATCACAGCAGTGATAGGGCCGCCTGCAAATTCTTTGCTTTGGTTTTTGGCTCCGAAAGAATGTCAATATCCAGGATGAACACTGAAATCAGAATACACAACAGGAATCACGAGGCTTTTGTAGATTTCTCACTTAGCAGGGAGAAAGCGACTTGACATCTAATGACTACAAATAGACTGTGGCAAGAGCTGTCTGTGGTCCAGCAAGGAGAGACATTTTTATTTTAGCAGTGGGTTTAGCTAATAACTACTACAGCATTCTCATTCATGACTTTTGACACTGAGAAATTAGGTTTTCACAGATGTATAAGTTTTCTAGGCAGTATATCAATTTCCGGAAAAGATCATGTTGCAATCTCAACTAGAATTGCATTAACTATGTAAATTCATTCGGAGATGAATTACATCTTAAAAATATTGAGTCCCATGATACATGAACTTATGTATTTCTTTCTATTTATGTAGGGTTTTTTTTCAGTATTCAGTAATGTTTTATATTTTTCTCCATAATTGGCTGATAGATCTTGCACTGCATTCGCCTTTCCATCTTTACTCCCTCCTCTCCCTTCCTTCCTTCCTTCCTTCCACTTTCCTATAATAAATGACGTATTTTAATCTGTTTTTAGAGATGCTATTGATTTTGAGGTTAATTTTGGATCCAGCAACCTTTCAGAATTATTTTCACTTGTTCAGTTTCTTGGTTTTTCTGTGTGGATAATCATATCATCTTCAAAATCTGTCATTTCTCCCCAAATCTTAAAACTTTTCTTTCATTCTTTGTCTTGTCTTAATTCACTAGCTAATTTCCCCTCTCCAGAATTGTTGAGTTATTGATATCTTCTTGCTGACTCTAAAGGAAATGCCTTCAATATTTTACCATTCAATGTATATTTCAGGTAGGTTTTCTGATATATCCTTAATCAGGTTTAATTTTATCTTTTTATGTTTACTTGAGACTTTTATTATGAATAAATTAAAAAATAATGTTTATTACATCAGAATTTTATTTTAATAAAATACCCCGTATCTTTGACTTTTTTTCAGATTGTGAGAGGTGGCTTTTTCCATCTGTCAGTTATTTTTATATCTGGCCTTTATCTTACCCTGTAGTTATTTTCCTGGAAATATCTCCAGTCACATATGGTACTTTAATGTTTTTTCTTTTTAAAAAGTGATATTCCAAAGATTTTATGACCACAGACTATTTCTTCTTTAAAGCTGATACATTTTTGTGTTTCAAGATTATAAATTAGTGTATGACTACAACACATGTAGAACATGCAAGTTTTGGCTAATCATAGTGCTTGTGAGAGAGAACAGTTCGAGGTCAGAATTTTTAGTTATGTTATAATGCCCTATTATTTTCAAATTCAAGATAATTGGATAAGGTTGAGCTGATATTTTTGGGTATTCAGAAGGCCACTTTTGCTAGATAGTATGAGGCAGCAGAGAACAAGCTACTGTAAGAGAAGCAGCCAGTTACTCCCTTTCCTTTGGCTGTATTTATAGATGCCTCTCAGCTGATGCCACTGGAGTTGTAGACTAATTGCAGTTATTTCCAGATGTAGACACTTTTAAAAAATTTGCTTGTTAGGGGCAGAATCAAAGTTAGCCTTTTTGTAGCTCGTCACTTGTTAGAGACCCTGTCTTAATTAGCCAGATAACTGTTGAAGATCCTTAGGGAAGAAAAAAAAAAGCTGAGAGGGAGAGAAACAAATAAATTTAAGTCAAATCTGTACTCTATATCTTAAGTATTTCTTCCTTAGAGATCAGGTGCAGACTTTTTGGTGTGAAAGACAGAAACTTCTCAAGGTCTTATGGGTCTTATTTCCTGGCTGGTTACTGGTCCTGTGAGATCAGGTGGCAGAGAATTTATCAGTCACTTTTAGTGAGGGCAGATTATATCCACGCGCATAAATTAGTAACTATGGGCATTAAGTCCTAAAAATTGCCTGAGTAGTAGAAAACATCTATCTAAAATATTGCCAAATTTCCATTGATCTACTTCCTAAGTTTCATGTAAAATTAATGAATATGACATTGTAGAAGAGGAAATCTTCTAGCCGTGTCAGTAAAACATTGGTCCTTGTGGAAATTCTTACAAATGGGCAAATAACCACTTCTTTACTACTTTTTATTTCACTTATTTATTTTTGGAGAGGATGGAAAGGAGGGAGGGAGTGAAGGAGAGAAACATCAGTGTGTGGTTGCTTCTCCTGTGCCCTCTACGGGGGACCTCGCCCACAACCTAGGTATGTGCCCCAGCTGGGAATTGAACCCTTGACCCTTTGGTTTGCAGTCTCATGCTTAATCCACTGAGCTATACCAGCCAGGGCCTGTTTGCTGCTTTTTAAATAGAAGTTTCAATATGACCATTAAGGGAAATGGAATAACCTGGGCTCTGGTATAAGTTAGTTAAATTTCTACAAACCCTACCCCTGTTATCAGCATAGGAAGTATGTCTTACGTAATTTCCAAATTTCCAGATTGATGACCAATGAGCTCACTAGAGATATCAGTTTCTCTTCCAAGTTATATTAGTTTATAAGTGAACAGTTATTTGAATATATTGAAAGAACCAAGGAGACATCCTTCCTCCTCTGCAGAGCATGCTCCCAGGTTTTATCTACGCAGGGTCTCATTCTAGGCTACGGGGTGTGCCATTCTAGGCTATGTAGACAGTAACTGCTAGGGACACTAAGCATGATCGGGGGGTATTGCCAAATTTATAAACCTGAAATATACCTATTCACTGTCTATTTTTCCCTGGAGTTTACATATCTATGACCAAAAAGCTTATTCTGGCAATCTATTTGCTTTAGTTCGCAAGCATATTATAACATTTCTGATCATGGAACATTATATCACTGTGACTACCTTCTCGTTTCTCAATGGGAAAAAGCAGAGTCACTACCTAGGTGGCTATAAATACTATTTTCCTTTAGTCATTCAGGCTATTGGAATGTCTTTCTACAAATATGTATCATTGAGTTGAAATGATTTCTTGGCTCCCTCATCTGTACTGTGCTCTAACCTACTGGAGGGAAAACACTTTTCCACATTCATCTTTCTATCTCTAATTCTAATGTTATAGATACCATTCAGGGAATCCATTCACACCTCAATTGAAGTGCTCATTACAGTGTAAAACACGAATCTGTTTCTGGTTTGTACAAGTTAGTTATAATTTAGACCAGTATCTTAGTGCAATCATTAACAGTGCTCTTTTTCTTACTCAAAATTATATCCTAATGTAGTTGCTAAATTATGGTGACACTATTTATGTATCTTTCTTAATCCCTCAGTGAAGTATGGCAAAGTGGATGTCTTATTCATCTTTGTACCCTCAGGACTTAGCACCGGACAGAGTGGACACTCAGTTACAATTATGGAACAGGCTTGGAAAACCAAAATAAGAAATACTCAGTAGTTTTCTAAAGATATACAATCTGTCACAAAAAAGAGGCATCTTTATCATTGATGGAGCTGGCAAGAAACAGAGTGCACATTCAAAACAGATCATTTTAAGAAATTTTAATGCATGGGCTCTGTACAAAGATATGAAAAAAGATAAGAGAAAATGAAAGTTAAGGAAGTAACATGGCAATTAACAAGGAAGGAGATAAACATGGCTAGCTCTGCGCTGATGGCAGGAGTGGGTAGAAACAGTTAATTTCTGGGAAGTTGGAGCTGCATGAAGATTTCCTTGTAAGAGCCGTGGTCTTCAGGTAGTAAGGCAGCCAGCCCATGCTGATGCAAGGAGATTCCACGACCATTCTTACTCTTCTCCCTTTCTCCAGTCTTCTGCCAGAAGCTCTCTATTGGCTGAACCCAAAGAGAAACAGGAGGCCGAGGAAGCCTGTTGATTATCAGTCATATCAACCTCTGCCACTGAGCGTGGCAGAAAGGGGTGAAATTGTATCTTTTGGCATATATAGCACAGCAGTACCATGAGAGAAAAATGAAATGGCATTAGAAGTTTGGCACGGGAGTGAAAGATTTTAAAATAACCTCTAAAGTTGAGGGATGTGATGGTGCCAAGGGTTATAATACACAGTGCCTGGGATTCCGGGAGGCAGTGTCTACATCCAACACTTGTGATTGTTAATAAATCCCCACTAGGCTCTACTGCCTCAAAAACGGACCCTACCAGCACCTAGTATATATCTGGAAACATAATGGGCTATTAAGAATTAATGGTTAAATGAGTAACTGGAAGAATTTAAGAGAAAGTGAGCCTGTTGTGCGATATCAGAGAATATGCAAATGAACTTAAAAGATTCTTACAAGATACATCGCTGTGAAAACAGTTAAATACCTTTAAAAAACTGAGTTTGTCATGGATTCAGAAAGTAACAATCTTCGTTCACTGCTTGTCCAGTGAAAATAGAGGCTGAGTTCTACTAATTCAAGTTGTTATTTGTGAACAAATACACCAGGAGAGAAGGAAGACTCTTGTTCACATCATAGCAGGATAGGAACTGTCTTTCAAGACTGCCTTTGCTTGTTCTATTTCCATAATCTGCAACTAAAATCCTGGTTATTAATTCATTGCAAAAGTAAGTTGAAACTTGGAAATGGTGTCTTAGATGATGCAATGGAACATTCCTGTCACTAGAAAAAACTGCGTCCCACCAGGTTTACCATATGATGTACTGCAGTGGTTTAGTTTTAGGTACCGATTCAAATATGATAAATGTCACCTTCTGCTATTTCCTCTTCTAGAGTATTGTTAAGTATGCCTAACCCTTAGCTGGTATGGTCTCAAAAAAGCTTTATGGGGATGACAGGGATCAGCAGTAGGGATGTGCTGATGTAACAGGTTACTCTATTACAAGCAATATTACATAAAACTAACTACCAGAAAAGCACGGGGAGGGAGTACTGCCACTTTGTTTTATGACTTAATCTTACTGAGCACCTAGTCTCCCATAATGGGGCCAAAAGTTAGTTGTAATAATAGTGAACGTTAAACAGTCAGGAACAGACACCTACGATGCACTGAGTATATATCTCCTAAGCTTTGAGTGGATGAGTCAATGACATTTCATTTGTAACTGGTGTGCTAGTGTCGCGTAGTCGTGAGTGATGTGAGTACTTTCACAGTTTTTCTTTGGTCTTTTAGAAGAAGGTTAGTGGCTAGGGAAAGCACATGGTCTCACATCAAACTGCCTATGTTCAAACCCTGGCTCTATCATGTATTCACTGTGAAACTTCGGGCAATTTTTCTTTTCTACTTGTGCATCAATTTTCTCATCAGTAAAATAAAACTTAATCTTCAAGTCTCTTCACTAGGTTTTGTGAGAACTAAATGAATTGCTATGTGTAAAGCACATTGTAAGTACTATCTAAGCCCCAGCCTTTATTAACATTGTAATTTGAACCAGCAAGATGTGAACACACTCAGTGCACACTCAGTGCACAACCACAGTGCAGCTAAGAGCAGAGCAAATGCAAGCCTGAAGAAACGTCTTGGGAGGTACTCTTCGCAGTCGCTTTGGGCTGAAGACAATGTAGGGGGTATTTCATTGTTGTTGTTGTTGTTTTTAAAAAGCTTCTTTATATTTAAAGTGCCAAAACATGATTTAAAAATAAACTTTTAAAAACATTGAGTCATACATTTAAACACAGGGTTTATATTTTCGCGACATTGTAGGGGGACGTGTTGAGCTCTTTCTGTTTTCACCTCTAGGACTGCTTGGCTTGAGTCCTGGGAAAATGAACATTTCAGTTTCCCACTTTTTGGTGTGACTCTGGAAATATGAAACAAGAAAAAGGAACATCTTTACTAAGTCATTTACATACATCAGAAAAATGTACATTTAATTCCATAGTATCAGTGGCAAATATTATAAGGAGTCAAGCTCACCTGTATCACTCCCCAAGAAACTGGTGAGCACTATTCCTGGCCGTGGCACATCCTAGGGGATGCTCAGCAGAGCTCCTGGCTGCTGGCCCTGTGGGGAATCTCTGATGCCTGGACTCGCCCCTGCAGGTGAGCCAAACCTCTGAAATTGTACATCATAGATTTGTAAGAGCAGGTACATCAAGCTCTCAATCAAAATTAAAGTAGAAATCAGAGAATAAATGCTCCAAGAGATAGACTGGAAAAGATACTTATGAATAGTTAGTTATGAATTCAATAACAATATCACATTGATCATTTTATATTCACAATCTTGTTTAATCATTTCAAGGTGCCTGAGGTTTAGGCATCTGCATTTCTTCAATGCAAACTTGAGGGGAAAAGAGCATTTGTTGACTACAACTGCCTAAATAACTTGGTTAGATAAAAGGGCAGTACATTTAGTCACTGAAAAAGGACAGTTACCCTGGACAGAGTTGATAATAACCAAGTGCTACAGCTAGGATTGTCTGATTTGAAATTCCTAACGTACCTAATTGTACTCAGTGAAGAAGCTCTTTTTTGAGCACAGAATTCAGGGTGATTTTCTAAGCATTGAAGATACTGAAATGGACATGGTATAGTCAAGATATTGGCACTAGCTGACTGAAAGCAGGAAAACATTCTCACCTTGTCTCATTTGGTTCCAACACAAGCATTTCTGGGATGGCTGACTGGGGCTGGACTCCCCTATACGGAGCAGAAGCATCCGTGTGCAGTTAATTTCTAACAAGGAGTAACAATGCATGAGTTGACAAATATTATGGAAACATTTTTATTTCTCTGATTGAAAAAGCTTGGTCTTTCATTATTCACATGGTTGTGGCAGTGCTGGTATAAACAAGCCTATTGCACTGCCAGTGTGTGAAGTTGTTAATATGTGACTGACTATGGTTACTGGCTTATGTATTTACCACTCTGTAATTTTTATTGTTATTTTACGGTGTACTCTGTCTACTTAAATAAAAATTTGCTACAAAACAATATGTTGTGCCCTGGCTAGTGTAGCTCAGTGGATTGAGCGCAGGCCTGCAAACCAAAGGATAGGGGTTCGATTCCCAGTCAGGGCACATGCCTGGGTTACAGGCCAGTTCCCAGCAGGGGGCGCATGAGAAGCAACCACACATTGATATTTCTCTCCCTCTCTCCTTCCCTGACCTTGTAAAGAGAAATAAATAAAATCTTTAAAAAAAACAATAGGTTGTGTTATGATAGTAGAAGCCTCATACATACAGTAAACAGCCTCTGGTGTTTACTATATATCTTGGTTGCATCATATTCTCTGTGTTTGATTTAATCTTGTATTGTTTAATGAACTTATTGTGGCCTTAGTGTATTGTATGTATAAAGTCTCTAGCAATGTACAGTGATGTCCTGTGCCATCACATACACACACCCCTCACTCACTGACACCCAGAGCAACTTCCAGCCCTGCAAACTCCATTCATGGTATATGCCTTACACCAACGGGTGTACCATTTTTGATATTTGTATATCATATTTTTACTGTACCTTTTCTATGTTTAGATATGTTTAGGTACACGACTACCTACAACTGTGTTACACCTGCTTACAGTATTCAGTGTACACTATTATGTGTGTAGGTTTGTAGCCTGGGAGCAACAGGCTATTCCATGTAGCCTGTGTACATTAGGCTATAGCATTGAGGTTTGTGTAACTGCACTGTGATCTTCCCACAAGAACAAAATTGCCCAACAATGCATTTCTCAGACTGTATTCCTGTTGTCAAAGAGAGTCTGACTATATTAACCAAAACATCTGCTAGAAAATGCCATTTGGAATAATGGTGCTAAACTAATAGTAGTTCGTAATTAAAAATAAAACAACAGCAATTAAAACCATGAAAGTCTCAAGAAAACACTCAAATTGTATTGACAAGATGTCTTCCTAAAATTTGGGGGAATTCCTAAAGTTCACGTGCTTGTAGGAACTTTGTTATGTAGGTTAAAATGTTGCCAAGACTTAATGGTAGATTCATGAAATAGGTTCTTCAGTAAACTCTTGTAACATGCAACTTTTTATTACTATTCATAACTCAGCAGTTCAAAATAAGTAACTTGCAGTTTCACTTAAGAATGTAAACTCGTGGTTTGCATAAACTCACAGATCACCTGACCCTCTGTGAAAATGTTTTTAACTCCCTTGATTTGAGCATAAAATGAGTAAAAATGAATCATACAGACTTTGTAGAGACCTATGATTGCTACAGTGTGCCCTAGGCTACAATGCACTGAAGATAAATTCAATGAATTTAATGCCAACCCCTGCCAAAGATCACAGAGTAATTTGTCATTTTGAGGTTAGGCAGTTTCACACAAATATGACATTTACTTTGCCTTAGAGTGTGCTTATGATACCAGATAAGTGTAAAATTGGGAGAGTACAGAGTTGTCAAAGGGCAACTGAAAACATTGGAATGATTGCTTTCTATAAAGTGGGTTTTGATAAAACGTCTTGACAAAGGCCAGTCCAGGCTACACTCTTTCCAACCTCTACTCTAATGCAATTGAGAAGCCATGGACCCAGGGTCATTCAGAAGTTCCACAAGGCCCCATTAAGGATGTCTTACCTGAGCCAGGCTTTCAAGTGCAGGCTCATGGTAGTGTTTTTACAGCAAGGTCCTGCGCACTCTGAGTGAGGCTGCCATTCGCTGTGGTTCTCAGCACGGTGGCTCTTCTACCCTGCTGCAGCTGACTGCTCTGATCAGTAATTTGGGCTCAGCCTCACCACTCACAAATTTAATGATTCACTTGGTGGGTGCAAAACTGACAAATATCTAAGCCATCTGAGCATTTTGCAAGAATTCAAAAAGACCTACTGATTGTTTATTTGCTTCTGAATGCTGATATTTAATTTGGACATTGAGGAAGATTTACTAGTTCCAAAGTGTTTACAGTACAGAGATTTTTATTGTTTAATTTATATGCTTTGTTTGTGGAAACAAAATGACTCTATGTCTGTGGTCTATCCTAGGATATCATAGATTATTCATATGTGGCTGGTCATTAAAACATAGAGTTAGACTCATTAAACATGGAGACATGGTTAAAGACATCAAATTTCTCCCTGTAACTTCTGTCCAGATATTATGGTTGACAGAGCCAGCTCTTAGGATACAGAGACTTAATTTTCTTAAGTAATATACTTATAAGTACATACATATATGTAGCTGTGTTGTCTGGGTTCATTTCTTAGGTCTGCTACTAATAATTGGAGTACCATGGAGACAAGGAGGTAATCTTCTATGTACTTCATCAATAATTTGGGGGTACAAATAATACTTTCCTTGTACTTCAGGAGATTAATGGAACTACCCCCACTGATTTAATCATATATATGAATAATTTAAAGCAGTGGTAAGTATATAGTAGGCACTTAATGAATGTCAATTATTAAGTAATAGTTAGTGACTTAACTTTGAATTAACTTAATTCAAAGTTTATTCAATGCTCTTGAATAAACATATATTTATCAGTTGTTAATTGCTCTCCTATGTGACCATAAATTTTTGTTGTTTTTTAATATGTTTTTATTAAATAGGTAATACATTAAATTAAAATAATAAAGACTATATAGTAAAAAGTAAGTTTTTTATCCCCGCAGTGAACCAATTGCACTTTAAAAGAACATGGTGACTACAAATAGAACACATTCAAAAGGAAAATAGAGTTATATCTAATTTTAGGTGTTCAGAAAAATAATACAGTAATGTTGTAAAAACTATTGATGATGGAATACTGATCATATAGCGGCATTACTCTAATACTTATCAATGGATCAGATCACTCAATAATCATAATAATTCTGTGATATAGGTGCCATTAGCAAGCCAATTTTATAGACAAGTCATGTTCTAAACATAACCCAACTGGGATTAAACCCTATGCACTTAAAATTTAAGTTTCCAAAATGTATAAGAAATCCACATACATTGTATTTCTTTCTTTGAAAGGAATCTTATATTTTACCTGTGTTTTCTTTTCCCTTTTAAATACCATCAGCTTGTTATGTTGAAAATAACCCCAATTTAGACTCCTTGTCCAGACTCCAATCCGTTCTATTCTGCCAACAGTTTACACACTCCAAAATCCCAATCTTAGCGAGTCCTTCATTCACTTGGAAGGCTTCTCTGACTTCACTGTGGTGGATGACCAACAACAAACCACATACTCTAACTTCCAAGGTCTTTTCTCATATGTCAGTATCTGAACTAGCAATCTTATTCCCCACACATGCCTTGTTTGGCTCAATTAATGCAGATTACTCAATAATTTCTTTATCATGCAACTACAATATATATAAACCATTCTTAGGATGTGAAATGAGGGAATTTAATCTTTCAGCTTGGACAATTTAAATGAAACAAAACAACGTTTCCTGGCATCATTATCATATTTTTAAAATTTGGAGATGAATTCCTGCTGGAGGGTTTGGAATGGGAGCAAACACGCATCCGGATTAGACACATCCTGGGGGCCAGAGCTGTGTCTAATGGCTGCATTCCTCACCACGCTGATCAGCTCTCAGTGTCTGAGTTTAAAATGTGTCTAAGAATCCAGTCCAGCCTTGAATACCAGGGCATGATGTTAAGATATAACTTATCCCATAGTTTGAAGAATGAAAGCCAAAACGCCCATGTTAGGATTCACATAAAAAATCTGCCACCAGAAGATTTTATATAGAAGACATTTTAGAAGGAATGTCATTACTAATAATTTCTTCTGTTGGAATTTTGGCAAGGGATACTTCACATTTTTTGGCAGAACAGTGGCTGGCCAGGTAAATAATTTCCTTTCCAGTAAGTCAATACTGCCCTGTCTGAAAACAGAGGAGTTCTATCCATTCCTTTTAAATGAGAATGTTGAGAGATACCCAAAGGCTTGAATTGTGTTTCATTCATCTCTATCCCCATTGCCAAGTGCATTTTCTGGCAACAGAGAAATGTGTGTCTGTGTTTGTAAATGAATGTGCTCATGGATTGTTTTCCTATGAAGAGGGCTTTGGCTATCATCCCCTTAGATGTGAGTCTAGGAGTATTGCTCCAAATTTTCTAGCACTAGAGACTTCTATATAATGTAAAAAGATAATTTTTTGGGCCCTCAACAAAGCCCAGGGATCTACTTGCCCAGATTTAATTGCTTCCAAGGCATGCAGGTGATACAAACACATGTTGAATATAAATGGCCATCTCTGAGCCCCAGCTATTCACCTGTATATTGTAGTACAGTGCTCTCAGAAGTGTCCTTCTGAGCAGAGGGGCCACTGTGCATTGTGTTTGCTTTGATCTGTGGCGTCTGTGAGTCATTTCGTTTTGACCTCCCCGTGATCAATCGCAACAGAAAAAAACAGACTATTAGAGGAGCTTCTTAGATCTTAAACAGAACTTGTATTTTTGAAGGGAGGCTTGAGAATTCTTAAATGGAGTGGAAAGAAGACCAGATAGTGTTGAGAGGAGTTCCAAGGAAGAAATTAGTAGAGCAGGGTAAAATAATGACACAGGAGAATTTGTGTTCAGTCAATGTTTCCTATTTCTTTTCTCTGTTTTCTGTCAGACTCAGTGGTGTCCTTTTAATTCCTTTGATACCTAAGGAAGTCAGGAATTTCCTTCTATTTTTCTACTTAAGCTTCCCCCCCGCCAAAAAAATAGTAAAATAATTCAAGGTAAAGTAATAATAATCTAATACTTCTCCAAAGATGTTTTCATGGTCATTGGAGAGAAACTTAGGATAGATGAAGAAATAAAATGCTTCGTGGAATATTTCAGACAACAGTAAAGTAAGGGGGAGGGGTTTTAGTATGCTTTAAGAAAGACATGACCCAGGCACAGCTAAAGTGAGAACACTGTAGACAATCTCCGCATGGTAACTGTAGAAGCCAACTGCGGCCTTGCCGTTTCAGCAGCCTTCTAAGAGTTGGAAACGGTTCTGGTTTGTTCATGTTTTTTTTTCTGACCTGTACTGTGAAGATTAGCCCAAATGATGACCACTTCTGAATTCCAATACTTTCATAAGGTAGAGACAATTTAACAAGTTTAATAGTCTAAAGTTGAACAATTGATCTTGGTTAGCTCAACCGACTCCTTCTGATGCTCTCTGATCTTCTCTATGTCCAATGGCATTTGTAGACACTGTACTTTATGAAGCGCTTCATGTTTGTTCTCTGTCTTCTTGTTACCTAATCTATTAAGCTTTTGTGTTTTTTGAGGACAGGGATCACATTATTTTCATCTCTGTATCCCTAAAGATAATACCAACCAGAACATAGGAGTTGCTTAGTGAAAGTTTCAACAAATGAATGAATGAGTCCTTCTCATGGGCGAGCTGCTATCCTAGGGGAAAAGTGATAAAAAAAAAATTCTAAAACCTCCTTTAGCATGTACATAACTGCATGTTTGGACAAGCATAACACACCCAGAGCTATACTTACAAAGAAATTTATTTTTATCTCCTAGAGACTTTTAAAATTCTCTCTTTTGGGCTATTTCTTCCTCTGGTCCATTAAATTCTAGTTACTGGAAAATAAGGTATTATTCTACATCTAAAGTCGGCAAATAGAATGTTCATCCTTGTGCAATGTCAGACTTTAAATGTTTTTTCCTATTGATACTGAGGCTTCTGCTCTAGGAAGGGAGGAGGTAGAAAGGAGAGAATGGGGGCCGCTGGGGCTGCTGGGGCAGGGAGGTTTCTTGGAGGCCTATGGGTGCAGCTGAGTGGTGTCTCATGAAAAGCATTGGCATTTTGGAAAAGACACTAAGGTCTCACAAATTAATTCCAATCTCATGCATTTTTACAATAGCTTATATATGTGTGAGGCTAAGGAAAGTTCTCATTCACTATTAATTTAGATACTGAATGATGGTTACTAGGGGTAAGCAATCAACTTGTCATCTGAGCCTGTTGTGTAGCACTGAGCTTTTTATTATTGTTCTCCATTTTTCATTATTATGTGGAGTGGCTTTCCTCATGGCCTGCAGGGTGGCAGGAATCAACAGTATCGCATGGGGTTCAGGCTGGTGGAGAGGGCTAGCTCTGGGGAGTTAGCTCTGAGGAGCCAGGAGGCCTTTTCGCTGGTGCGGCACCTCTTCCTGAGGAAAGTAAGACAAATAGTCAAAAGGCAGAAGCCATTCTATGGGTTGCTAAAGTGAGGTCCATCCTGAGGACTTCAGGCACCTGTCAGGCACCTTTCCTGGCCCCTGCTACACTTCACAGATGGAGCAGGAAGCCTGGCTCTTCTGCTCCAGAGTTGTTGCCTTTGTGCATGGTGGTGTTCTGTGTTCACAGTGGCCTTGTGGAAACTTTTGCTCAGGGGAATGTGGGAGGTTTATAATTTGGCGTCCTCTCTATGGAAAAGGCAAGACTGGGTGGGAAGCTCATTTGCTTTTCTGTACAGAATACGTGCCTGTCACAGGTGCTGATTCCAGCCTTCTGTCCTGCTTTCCTCACCTCCTCTCTGTCTTAGCGGGGCAGCAACAACCTATAATTCAAAGTTCTGAATTGAATTATAGAAAAGTTCTGTCCCAAGTGAAAACAAAAATTTCTCTGCAGTATTGAAGGTGGCGCCTTTGAGAAGCTTTCAAATTGATTAGGTTGAGTAATATGCACTCACCACAATATTCACAACACATTCGCATGATTGGTGGGGAATCCCAAGTGCTTTGGCTGTTCCTTCACCAAGAGAATCTCGAAGGAAACAGTCATGCATCTCTATCATTTTTGTTACTTTCTATGGTGGGAGCCCGTATGACTCAGAAAGCTTTCTCTGGGTATCCCCTTTTTAGTCATATTTTATTACTTAAGATTGATTTTTAGAGCCACCATTAAGTAGTGGCAAGATCTTGGTCTGTCATAAGCCTCAGTTTTTGTTCTGCAAAATTGATGATAATAATGGTACCAAAATCATGAGGTGTTGCAAGAATTAAATGAGACAAAGCATTCAATGCATTAAACCAATACATAGCAGGGAAATTTGTAAAAATTATGATTTGGGCTCTGATTATGTCTGACAAGTTTAACTTGACAGTTTCAAAGATATCTACCATTCATAATTGAAAAGAGTACTTAAAATATAATCGTTGTATTCTAGAAACATACATACATGTATATATATTACATTATATATGTATGTATGTGCATAGAAATAAAAACAAAAACTGAAAATACATAGTCAACCTGTGAAAAGTGGCTCTTTTGTAGGATTAAAGGTGTTTTATTTACCTTATTTTTGCTTATTTAAATTTACTAATTTTTCTAAAGTTACTTATTAAAATAATTTCCATAATAAGGTGCTATGCTTTTAAAAATTTAATTGTTTAGGTAGAGAGTTTCTAGGAGCAGTTTCCTTGGTCAAGGACTGTTCTAACTCTGGTCAGTGTATTCTGTGGGGTGAGCGCTGTGAAGGATTCTATGTTGAGGGTCTAACTGAGTCAACAAGGTCATAAAAAACACAGGTTTGGGGTGAAAGGGCAATGCCACCCATTGCCTGACTTTATGTGGAAAAAGCAATGTACTCTTGGTGATACTTTGCTGTTAAACTAGGCACAGCTTTATTTCCTTAACAGGAAACACTAGTCAGCAACCAGCAAGTGCAGGTCTGATCTGACTTAAGAGTCAGGAAGAAGCCCCTTTTATACCCATCTCCTTCTCCAGATCTCTGAATGTCATAATTAGAGATCCCATTTGAAGTTTGCAGGGCTTGTCAGATTTATCAGTTCACAAGACAGCAGATGCCTTTTTTCTTATTCATGCTCTTATCTTTAGCTCTTAATACAATTACATGTATGTATTGTAACAGGAATTGTATAAAATGTATTATATAAAAGAACAAACTACTCTTCCATGTGTCTGTGTACATGAGCTCATCATGTTTATTCCAGAAGCAGACTATGGAAGGAAAGTTGAAGGTGGAGGAAAGTTGAAGGGAACTTGGAGAAGCCCTGAAATGTGTGTGTGTTGCTCTGGGAAGGGGTGGGAAGTAGTGACTGAAGGGGCTATAAGGCACATGCGTGAAAAGAGCAGTGTCAGTGAAACTCCAACAAACCCTATATAACTCACACGTGAGTAAGGCTGGCTCTTTATTGTGGTCATCTATTGGTAAGCAGCATTCAATAGATAATGATTCTTTTAACATAAGGGGAAAAATAAGGGTTTTGCTAGAAATGAGAAAGATTCACTAAAGAAGGTTTGAAGTCAAGAGAAAACAGAGGCCAGAATGATCCCCAGATGAAGAAGCATAAAGTGGAGTAAAAATAGTCTCTTCAACAAATGGTGAAGAGACTATGTGCCAAAAATGAAACTTGATCACCATCTTACACCATACACAAAAGAAATTCAAGGTGGATAAAAGACTGAAATATAAGTCATAACACCATAAAAGTTCTAGAGGAAAATAAAATTTCAGACATTCCACGCAGCAACATCTTCACTGATATGTCCCTTAAAGCAAGGAACATAAAGGAAAGAATAAACAAATGGGATCTCATTGAATTAAAAAGCATCTGCATGACTAAAGAAAACAGCATTAAAATGAAAAGAGAACCAACTATATGGGAAAACATATTTGCCAATGATACCTTGGACAAGGGTTTGATCTCACAGGACTCCACTTCAGGAGAACAAAAAACCCAATTAAACAAATGGACAAAAGACTTGAACAGACACTTCTCCAAGGATGATATACAGAGGGCCCAAAGACATATGAAAAGATTCTTAGCATCACTACCCATCAGCAAGATGCAAATTAAAACCACAGTGAGATACCATTTTATACCATTGAGAATGGCCATCATAAACAAATCAATAAACAAGTGCTGAAGATATAGAGAAAAGGGAACCCTAGTACACTGTTGGTTGGAATGCAGACTGGTGCAATTACTATGGAAAACAGTATGAAATTTCCTCAGAAAACTAAAAATTAAATTGACTTTTGACCCAGCATTTCCACTGCTGGCACTATACCTTGAGAGCCCTGGAACACCAGTCCAAAAGAACCTATGCACCCCAATGTTCACAGCAACACAATTTACAATAGCCGAGTGCTAGAAGCAACCTAAGTGCCCATCAGTAATTAAGTGGATCACAAAACTATGGTATACTTACACAGTGGAATACTACACAGCAGAGAGAAAGAAGGAGCTCCTACCCTTTGTGACAGCAGAGATGGAACTAGAGAGCATTATGTTAAGTGAAATAAGCCAGGGGGTGAGGGACAAATACCATATGATCTCACCTTTAACTGGAACATAATTAACAAAAGAAGAAAGCAAACAGAATATAACCAGAGACATTGAAATTAAGAACAATGTGACAGTAAATAGAGGGGAGTGGGGAGGAGATCATGGGGGAAGAATTTTCGGGAACTACTATTAAGGACACATGAACAAAACCAAGGGGGGAGAATGGAAGCAAGGGAGGGAGGTAATTTTGGCTGGGGTAGAGGGAAGTGGTCAGGGGAAAATGCAGACAACTGTAATTGAACAATGATAAAATAATTAAAGAAATATAAAACCTTTAAATGATTTACTACTTAAAAAAAGAATGATCCCCAAGATGGTGAAAACTAGCAATCAATCTCAGCAGTGATACATGTCTAGGATGAATTTGCTCATTTTGTTTTGTACTCTTGCCCTCAAGACTCCAAATCCAGTGAAAGTGTGACATTGGCCTAGCTTAGGTCCTGTGTGTTTCCTTGGTCCATGTCAGGGGAAGAACAGCTTGGCTAGTGGTTCCTCCAGAGAGTACAACATGGGACAAGGGTGGACCTTTTACTGTAACAAGATTTGAGTTTTAGTATTCAAAGGGAAATAGTAATTTGGGGGCAGGACAACCCATAACCATTAAACCATTCTTTTCTCTTCAACTACGTAAATTATAATCTCCATGTTTCCTGTCTTTTGAAAATTGGCATAGGAATACCTGTCCCTTTGTAACTACTGGTTTGGCTTGAGGTCAAGAAAGAAAATGAGTTTTCCAGAAAGGTTTTATTTAGTAAATACAAAGCTGGAGATCACACCCTGCAAAACGAGATAAAATAAAAATAATCACTGTTCTCTCTAGAGCTTAGGATTTGAAATAAGATGAGCATTTATTTGCCCAATCTAGTAAACAAGTGGATACTCTCTAATGATCCAGGATTTATATTTTACTAATTTGGCCTTTGTCTGGCAGGTTAAAACAGATATAAGTGCAGGCAGAATCTTAATTCACTGCTCAGGATGAGGTGCTGCTCATCCTGAGACCATGGCTATTGGCTGTCTCTCTCTTTTTCCCGTGTGTATACGCATATAAATACTCTATTTTCTCAAATGTGATCTAGGACATTTATTATTTAGTTTTAGTTTTACAAGGGAGGAAATCTCTAAATGTAGAAGAGCTGCTAAATTTGTAGAAACTATGCTCCCGAACCTCTTCACTGTTATTTAAACGGGCCCGTAACGATCTAACGTCAATCCCGGTATCTTTCAAAGCAGTTCCCTCAGAAGGGTATGGTTCAGATGCTGAAGAATATCACTTTATAGGCTGTTCTGAAGCACAGTTTTTTTTTTTTTACATTTGTTTGTATTTGTCTTTTAAGAATAAGAATCTTGGATAGAAGTTTTTCTCAGAAGTCACAGTTATGCTCAGGAATTGAGAAACGAAGCTCTAATCTTCCTGAACCTTATTCTGCTTTTGATAGCAATCTCTGTGTGTTTGGATCTTTTAAAGAAAGAAAAATAGCCAGTTATTTTTTGAATTTTACTCCCAAAAATAGGCTCCTGAGATTTTTTTATATCAATAAGTATGGTTTACCTTATTCATTTATCTACTGAATAACCTTTTATATTTGGATGTGCCATAATTTATTTTACAAATCTAGCTTTGATAGACAAATTGTTTCTCAGTTATCATTATTATAAATAATCATAAAATGAGTTCTTTCTACACACCTCTTTGTGCATATGCATAAATTCTTCTCAGGGTAAATGTGCATCACACACACAGTATTTAATCAGTCTCACATTCATGTTTGTGGATGCATAATCAGTTTTCTCAACACCATTCCTGAGTTGGTCATCTTCTCTTCACTGAACTGAAGTTCAGTCAATATTGTATGCTAAAATCATATATGTAGCTACACTTCCCCACATTCATGTACACTGTCTAGCTTGTTCTATAGCTCTATTGATCTATTTTAATATCATATTATTTTTATTATTATAATTTATAGTGTTGTAATTTTAAAACTATCTTGGTTATTTTTGCACATATACACTTCTATGAGAAACGCTATAGGGATTTTAATTAGAATCATATTTTTAGATAAGTTTTGAAAAAATTGCCATCTTTTTCGCATTGCCTTTACATTAAAATATTTTCATTTACTTGAACCTTCCTTTATAGTCTACTGTATATATTATAACAATTGTAATTCAGTATTTACATGTTCATTGTTAATATAGAAATGGGGATGCTTTTTTGTGTTGATCTTGTATCTTGTCACCCTGCTGAGATCACTTATTAACTCTATGATTTTCTTGTTTTCTGCATAGGCAATGATTTCATCTGCAAATAGAGACAGTTCCATTTTTTTCCTTTCTGATCTGCACGCCTTTTATTTTTTCTTGCTTTGTTGTAGAGACTAACACATCCGATGCTGTGTTGAGGAAAAGTAATGAAAGAAATCTTTGCCTTGTGCCTGGTCTCACAGAGAAAACATTCAGTCTTTTAAGGTTATTTATGTTAACTGTAGATTATCTTTCAGATGTTCTTTATCAAATTGAGAAAGTCCTCCTCTATTCCTTATTTGCTAAGAGTTTTTATTATGAACATTGTTTGGTACTACTCTGCCTGGTTTCAGGAATTGTAACTACCCCTCATGGATAAAGATGAGTGAGCGACCTCTGGAGTTTGAGCCACAGGAGACAAAGTTTGTCTCTGGTAGTGAATGCTGCCTCAGTTTCCTCTCTCTGCCCCCAATGCATGGTTGGAAGTCAATGATGGGTAAGACTCCTCACAGAGGGAGGGGCAACCTAAGCCAGACTCCATCATTTGGGAAGCCATCATGGAAGGACTCGGGAGGCTGCAACAAAGAGGGAACAATGGACCCTTGTCCCCCTGGCTATGTGACATAGCCCAAGTGCCCATGTCCTCTGGGAGAAGTGCTTCCTGGCTCTAATCCACTTAAACCTGAAAACCTGATGGGGAGTGGTGCAGCTCCTTGCCTTGCTAGAGCAGATCCTGGCGAGAAATCTGGCATTAGAAAGAATTCCTCAAAATCCTGTGAAACCTGCTCTTCTAAGAGTGCTTTCATTCATATGTTAAGGGTCTGAGCAGGAAATGAGTATGTCTCCCAAAGTTTCTGCAAACCCCCTTCCTAACAGACTCTGACTCAGACTAAGCCCTCAGATTTCTTTGAAATGTTATCTACTGTTTGATCCTTGCTGCCTTGTATTCCTGTGTATTACAACCCAATAAAAGCCCCTGGAGGAGGGGCTCAAGGCCTTTTTCCTCTGAGAAACCAGCTGCCTCTCCTCCCAAAACAGATCATGTCTTGGTAGTGTTTACTTTCATCTGTGGTAGACTGGGGGACTTGAGGGCAAAGTCACCCCCACAGAACATATTATTAGAAGATTTTTCTGCATTAATTGATATGGTCATAGGATTTTTCTTCTTCGGTCTATTGATCTGGTGAACTATATTTATTGGTTTTCATATGTTGAGCCGGCCTTGCATAGACAGAATAAATACTACTTTCATATGGTGCATCACTCTTTTCTTTATCTATCATTAAATCAATTGCTGATATTTTGTTAAGAATTTTTGTATCAAAGTTCATGAGAGAGATGTGTATGTGTGGGTTTATATTAGCTTCTCAGAATTACATAAGGGGAATGAGGAAGGTTCTTTGAAGAGCTGACTTTCAAGCTAAGACTTGAATGATGAGAAAAGACTGACTTAGAGAAAATTTGTGTAAGACCAGTCCAGACATAGAGCAACAAAGGCAAAAAGGGCAGCACAAATGGATGTAGAGTGTTTGAAGAAAATAAGGAAGGTGGGTGTTCTTGGAGCACAGTGATTGATGCAGGATGACATGAGGAGTAGGGTGGCTAGTGAAGAGACTTGTAGGACAACTTCTTTCTTCTTTCTCCCTCCCTTCCTTCCTCCCTCCCTCCTTCCCTCCCTTCTTTCTTTCTTTCCCTCCCTCCCTCCCTCCTTTCTTTCTTTCTTTCTTTCTTTCTTTCTTTCTTTCTTTCTTTCTTTCTTTCTTTCTTTCTTTCTTTCTTCCTTCCTTCCTTCCTTCCTTCCTTCCTTCCTTCCTTCCTTCCTTCCTTCCTTCTTTCTTTCTTTCTTTCTTTCTTCCTTTCTTTTTAGTTTAATGTGCAAAACAATGACCTTAGAGAATGCAACATAGTGAACAAAGTTATCTGATATACTTTTAAAAACATCCCTCTGGATGTTATATGAAAAAACTGGTTGATACAGAGTGAAAGGCATAAAGGGAGCAAGACAACAAGTTGGAAGACACTTCAGTGCTTAGAAAGGGATGAATATGCTGGAGCAGGTGAGGTCATCCTCATTTATAGTTGAGGAATAAGAAACACAATGAGTTTCTAGGTCTTAATCTACAAAAACCACCAAACGAAATCAGGTTCCCCTTAGAAATGTATTATTCCAGGGCTGGAATATGGAAAATACAAGGTCAACCTCAAATACCTTGTGGTATAAGTTAAGAACATATTAAAAATGATAGTAACATATCAGGAAGACATAGAGAAGCCATCTTAAAAGGGCTCATATTGGCCAATCCTAGCACACTTTGAGGATCAAAACAAATGAAGATAGTACCATAATACAATGAATACAATGATGATACACAAGTTCATTGTATACATAATAAAATAATAAGTAAATGAAAAAGGAAAAAGAAGCTATTTTGAGGAGAATTCTAACCAATGTGCAAATTTGTTGTAAGTCATGAGTGGATAGGCTACTGCAATGGGATTCTCACATAACTAATTTCCCCACTATTATGAAATGTTAGCAGGAAGATTGCATATCAATAAACTGTTAGCTTTTCCTTTTATTTCCACTTTTCCTTGATAGAGAGAAAGAGCGAGTTATTTATTCTCTGAGAAATAGTTTCCACATGCAAAAAGTTTTCAATTATTAAAGTTTTTAAATAAATTTCAGTAAATAACAATAATTATCAGTGATGTTTAAATTTTTCGAAAAGTTTCTTTATAGCCTTGTTTGTCTTTTCAAATGAGTTGATTATCAAAATAAACTTGTTTCTAGTTAAGCTGAAAGTAGGCTTCTAATATTGAATTTATTGACAAAAGTCAATAAAGATCACCTAATTTTGCCTAATGTACTTTTGCACTTTTGTTGACCACAAGAAATAATTTGTCAAGTCATGACTAAAGTTAAAGAGGCAAATATTTTGTAACAAGTTTTTGTAATTATGAATTATTTTGTATTATTATGTATTTTGTTCATCTCATTGTATCTTGGCATAATATATAAAACTAATTTTCTTAAAAATATTTTTAAAAAATGAGTGCCTGTCACTACTGTAAGAGTTCCTAGTGAGTCATTTACTATAATTATGCTAGTATTGATTTATAATATTTAACAAGAATTCCCCATTTAACAAATAATAGCATAAATGGTCTGCCCAAGTAAAAGGAGGTAGTAATAATAATAAAATGACAGCCAAAAAATGTTATCCTAATTTAAGGTTTCCTATTCAATGAATATATTACATGTATCAGAAATAATCATTTATGGGAAGCACCTAATAAAGCAAGTCGTTCCGAACTGCAGCTGAACTTTAACTGAGTTCCCCAAGACGCCACAAGCAGAGCAGCCTGCTAAACCACAGGACTTATCTTCTCTATTTCACCACTGACTTTCCCAGCCTTTACTAGGAAGTCTTTTCATACTTTTGCATTAGGAAAAATAATTTGTAAAATCACTGCAAACTATTTAGTATCCTTCCTTGTTACCTCACTTAATTTTTTCTACATTTTAGAACCTGTTCCTCACATGCCATTATCTGAGAAAAGTATTTCAAGAGGACTGTAAATTTAGCATCTGTATATGGCAAGTGGATTGTATTCCTTCTTTTCTCTTCTTTGTTTTCACACTTCTGTGCTGCTAGTGAAATAAATAAGTTGATGGATCAGAAAGTGTGGACAAAACTTTATTGGAATAAGTTATTTATTGATAGGCTAGCCTAGGTACCTAACTGCTTGTTATTGTGTTAAAATGCATTTTTTAACCTCAAGGGAAAATCTTTATTGCAAGTGAAATTGAGTATTTTTGAAAATACAGAAAAATAGTGCTATAGTAGCAGTTTTCAAAAATGTTAGAGTAGATTACTTACATAAAAAAATCATTAAAATTCAGATTTAAGAGGCAGAGTTTCAGGAGATCTGGAAACTTCATTTTGTGTATAAAATAAATGTAAAAAATAAATAGGTTGGACTAAATGTTCTCTTGGCCTCTTTAAACTCAAATATTCTATGAATATTGGCATTTCTAATTTTAAAATTTACATTTATTTTTTTAATTGTTTAAATTTTTAATATATTTTTTTATTTTTATAGAGAGGGAAAGGGAAGGAGAGAGGGAGAGAAACATCAATGTGTGGTTGTGTCTTGCACATCCCCTACTGGGACCTGGCCCACAATCCAGGCATGTTCCCTGACTTGGAATCGAACCAGCAATCCTTTGGTTCACAGGCCAGCTCTCAATCCACTGAGCTATACCAGCCAGGGCTAAAATTTACGTTTCTTGTCAAATTTTCCAATTATTTTTCTTATGCCTAGGAGCAATTATTCATTTATGATCACAATTTGATAAAGTCAACTCAATAGGCGAAACTTGATGGAAATTCTATTATAAGGAAGGAACAATAAGGAAATACCCTTATGGATCAAGTCCATTATATTGTTGCATCAAAATTACTGGACTTGGACAAGGTCTTAGATAGTATTTCAAAGAGAAAAACGTCTTGCTGGTTTGGAGAGTTTAAACTGTGTTCTTTTAGGAAGTGGTGGTCTCCATAACTCATTCTTAGACTCTTCTGACTTTGATGCCAGGGGCCCACCTCTCACATATTTGTAATTAAAACACAAGGTCTTCTCCAAACACTAGGAATCCAGCTGAAATAAATGGCCATAGTGATAAGAAAATGAAAAGGATGTTCTAGTAAGAATCTTGTTAATAGGCCAGGTTCTACAGAGCAATGTTTTTCAGTCAGTTATTTACCTCCAGGAAATTAACAGCTATCCCAATATTTAGAGGTTGTTTTATAAAATGCGCAGGAGAATTTTAAAAGTGCAATTAAGAAAAAAAGTGTGCTTTTCCTCAAAGAGTTATTTTATTGTTGTTACCAAAGTCCTAAATTCAACACTCTCCCTGTTAAGTTGATTTGTATTGAAAAAGAGAATGTAGAAAGCTCTGTTTTTCTTAAAAAACAAATCAGAATGCACAGAACTACCATTATCTGCATGCATTTGGGACAACATATATATTGTTTTGTCACTCAGGCATATTTATAAGTTCTACTTCTTCTTTGTTTATACAGAAAGGCTGTCTAAAGGCACAGCTTTGAACTCCAATAAAGCTGAGTCAAATCCTCAGATGGCTGTTTACTAGTTGAGTGATTTCAGGCCAATTACTGAAAAGGAGAATGGCCAAATTGAAAGAGGAAGATACTGTTCTCGGGGAAATATCAAAGATTATTTTAGAGACAGAGACATCTACCTTCTGAAAATGTTTATTAAAACATTAAACGTTTAGTGGTAAATAGTGGAAATCCGTCTTTGGATAGATTGTCTGCTGTGATAAAATTAGCAGTATATCAAGAAAAAGAAATGCAAACATTGCCAAAGTCACCAAACTGTTTATAACGGGAAACTGTGACTGTTATATGAGCATCGCATTTACAAGGGTTGTTACAGAGGAATAGAAACATCAGCAAACACAGAATGAGTTTGTTTCTGTCGAAGTCCAGGTTTATGGGACAGATTTAAGATGTTGTTAGTTGGGAACCAAAAGTAGGGTGGCTATTTTCATTGTTATTGTTAGCATTCTTATTTTTATTGTTTTTAATTACTACTTTGTTTTTGGTTCAGCTCATAATGAAAATATTTTTCATTTTTTGTTTGGATTTATTTGCACATTTATTTATCACTGGTTATCACAGTTTATCAGATAAACTGTGATAAACTATTTATCACAGCTTATCACTGTCTCTCTCTCTCTCCCTAAAATCAATAAACATATTCTCTGATGAGGACTGAAACAAAAGACTCTTGATTCGAAGTGATAGCCTTTAGTGAATGTCATCTTTAATCTCTCATTCTTTATTACTGAGATTGCGACCCATCCATACTTTAACTTCGTCTGTATTCTGTTATAAGAATCTGGCCTGTGGAGCAGTGGCTGATTTGGGATTCTCTCCGAGTATGGTTTATTCATAGTTATATGTCAATTCTCAACCAGGGTCAACTTCAACACAAAATTGAAAAGAACTGCTTAGAGGTAAGATAGTTGCAATATTCTGTTGCTTGCCTTTGACACCCAGAGCTATTAATTATTAGAAGAAAATTATGTGGTTTTATTAAAGCAAACATTTTTATAACAGTACTATTCTTGTCTCAGAGCAATAAATAATATGTCTTTGGGGCATATTCATGAATAGAAACTTCAAACCAATTAAATAACAAGAATGTCCCCCAAAATTCACTTTTGCCATAGAGGAAGGACCAGGGATGACTTAAAGGAGAAGAAGGAAGGAAGGAAGGAAGGAAGGAAGGAAGGAAGGAAGGAAGGAAGGAAGGAAGGAAGGAAGGAAGGAAGGAAGACATTTTATTATTTTTCTAAAAGGACATTGGAGACTATTCTGCCCTGAAAGGATGCCCCCTGTACAAGGGGATCTCAATTCAGCTTCATAGCCAGGCTACAAAACAAGTAGCTGTTATTCCCATCTGTAACTTACCATTTCAATTACTTTCTTAAAAAATAATGTATAAAGAATGCATTAACAAACAAGTTACCTCTGTGGGCATGGAGCTTAATCCAGCTGGGAAACTCCAGAAGTCCGTTGAACACGTGACTTCGATTAGCCCACTGTGGGGCAATTGCTTACAGGTGTCATTACTTCTCTGCACTCTGGGTTGACAAAGCTTGAAGAGAGTGCTCTGGAGTTCAGAGAAGTTCTCAGGAAAATGAAATGTGTGCTGGAAGTTTGAGGTTGGGCCAGCATGCAAGGAAATGGTTAGAAGTTGGAGAAGGGTGCCTGCAGAACCTGTTGGATTATAATATTGCTAAAAAAACATAAGTCTGAGCCTGTCTCCTTCATAGTTGGACTAAATGACTCACAGGCATGAGTGCAGCAGAACTGGCTTAATGAATGCTTATCCACTTAGCCTTATCCTCCACCTCACCCCAAATGAAGCACAACATTAGACAGGCTGGATTTTCTGTTTGGCTTTAATTTCTCCTTTCAAAATAGAGCATAAGCTTTATGAAAAATGATGAATGAGAAAAAGGATAATGAGAGGAGATTAACCTCTGCAAACAAAACTGTTTCTGACCGTGTGCCTAAATTCAGATAAGAGGAATTTCAGGAACATGTAAAAACAGACAACTAACCAGAACCCTCATATTACTGCTTCCCAAAGCAAAGTCAATACCTGTCTCCCCCCAGACATAGTATTATATTAAAATTATATATGGTATGTTCGAGGCACTGTGAACTTTCTGGATACTGAGAAAGACAAAATGTATGAACAATTAAAAACATGATTTTAGCCCTGGCCAGGTTGCCCAGGAGCTAAATCCCTCATACCAAACAGTTGTGGTCCCTGGCCAGGGCACATACCTAGGTTGCAGGTTCCATCCCTGGTTGCAGGTTTGATCCCAGGTCAGGGTGCCTACAGAAGGCAACTGATCAATTTTTCTCCCCGCAATGCTTCTCTCTCTCTCTCTTTCTCCCTCTCCATCTCTTGCTCCCTCCCTTTCTCTCTCTCAAAAGTCAATAAAAATATTCTTGGGTAAGGATTAAAATATTTCAATAAGGCTGTTACAATAGAGGGAGTGATTATTAGTGGCAAATATCAAAAAAAAGAAAAGATGTTTTATTTTATTTTTTAAAATTTAATTGTTGTTCATGTACAGTTTTCTATCTTTGACTCCCATCCCAGCCCACCCCCGCAGGGGGGGAAACGAAGTTTTTATAAGGGCAGGTAAACAAGGGAGCCATTCGGTCCTCTCATAAGGAATAGAGATGGAGGTATTTTCTTGCAGTGTGTAGCTCCTTGAGGTTGGTGGTGTCACAAAAGATAAAAGGGTGGCGTTTTGGAAAACAAAAGAATGAGAGATTTCCACAGCCATCAGTGTTTATTGGGAACATGAGGTTCAAGTAAAGTTCAACATTATTAGGACCAAATATTTTCAGATTAAGAGTCTTTCAATGTGAAGGATCTTATAATAGAGATGTTCACCTACTTGAAAAAGTGTTTAAATTCTTTTGTACTAAATGAAAATAAAATCACAATTTATCAGAACTCACGGGAGAATGAAAGTCATATTGGGAAGAAAATTTGTAGTTATATGTTGGAAAAAATAAAAGATATAAAATCAATGAGCTAAAATTCTGCCTTAGAAAACTAGAGAAAAAAGAGGAATTTAAGCATAAAGCCAGCATAAGAAAAAATAATAAAAATTTAGAGTAGAATAAAGTGAAAGATTTCAATGACATTTAAAATAGGGAAATAATAGAGAAAAATTCACAAAACCAAAAGCTGCATCTTTGAAAAGATAAATAATATTAATTGATCTCTAGGCCGGTTAGACCATGAAAAAAGGAGGGGATGGGAGAGGGAAGAGAGAAATTACTACTATTAAATTTAAAAGTGTTCAGCAGCAGTTATATCATGGTCATAGTACTGAAGGCCATGACCCGTGTGGCTCAGTGGGTTGAGCGTTGCCCTGCAAATGGAAAGGCCAGGCATGTGCCTCGGTTGCTGCCCAGGTTCCCAGTTGGGGGTGTGTAAGAGGCAACTGATAGATGTTTCTCTGGCATGTCAATGTTTCTCTTCCTCTCTTCGACCCCCTTCCCCTCTTTCTATAAATAAAATCTTTTTATAAAATAATAAAGGAATAGTATAATAACCCTTTGCAGACAAATTTTATAAATGAGGTAAGAAACATCAATTACTTCAAAGATATAGACTAAAAAAACTAATACAGAGAAATAGATCATCTGAATATACCTGTATGTGTTAAAGAATATTAATCAATAATTAATAATCTTACAAAACAAAAAGTACCAGGTCCAGATAATCTCATTGAGGAATTTTACCAAACATTTAAGGGAAAAGGGGATTTTAAAATTCTTCATAATTTCTTCAGGAAAATAAGAACAGAGGGCACACTTTTCAACTCATTCCATGTGGCTAGCATGACCTTAACAGCAAAACCAGAAATAAAAAAAAAAAACAACATTAAAAGAGGGGAGTCCTGGCCAGGTGGTTAAGTTGGTTGGAGCATTGTCTTGTTCACCAAAAGGTGAACAGTTTTGATTCCTGGTCAGGGCATATACCTAAGTTGCAGGTATGGGAGGCAACCAATCATTATTTGCCACTCCCATTGATGTGTCTTTCTCTCATTTGCTTTCTCTTAAAAAATCAAAACAAAACAAAACAATGTAATACCCTCAGGTAAGGAAAAGAAGAGGGAGAGGGGAACTGTTGACTGTATCTCTCTTGACTATAGATACACAAATCCTAAACAAAATATTAGCATTTCTAGTCTATCCGTGTTTGCAAAGAGTCAAATCATGAGTAAGTGGGATTTATTCCAGGTATGCAAAGTTTGTGGAACACTAAAAAAAATAAATCATTGTGATCCACCACATCAACAGACTAAAGATGTAATTATGCTCATTGGTTCAGACTATTTATTTGACAAAATACAAAATTCATTCATAATAAAAAAAATCTCCTCAAACTAGGAATAGTGGGTAAAATTTTGTACCAAATGTACATAAGCAAGATAGGTGTGGGGAGGAGTGAAGACATGTGAGGTGTTGCAGTAATTCAAGAGAGAGATGATGAGCTCCTGAAGTAAGATAGTTGTAGTCAAGATGGATAGGAGAAAATGGATTTATAAATACTAAAGAAAAAGAACTGACAAGTCTATTATAAATCAAGGGAAAGCTACATTTAAAACATGGCCTTTTCCACCAATGATAAAAAAAACTTATTTTTCAAATAAGGAAAAATACATTGTTTTCTTCATGTGACAGAATGTATTTTCCTTCAAGGTACAAAACAGTGTACCTTTAAACAGATATTAATCTAATCTGTCATTTTGAAGCAGACTTTAAGTCCAGGTAATCTTTGCCTTGAAGAATAATGACGGGTACTAAGGAGGGAGTTTCTGGGGTGTAATACTTAATGTCCTTTGGATAGTCATTTACTAGGAAAAATTTCAGATGAAGTACATTTGTCAGAATTAATTTTTATAGTTTGGACACATTAAATGCTTTATTAAATTTAGATTTGATGTACTTTCCAATAATGAAAAAGTTCTGTCTTTCCAATTACCCCCTCTGGGTAAAAGAGGAAATCCAAAGTGCCGACTATCTAATCATTTTGGTAGTGGTGGGTGATGGGGGGCCTCTTGGGTATCAGGGAAGCTTCATCAGACAGAACACATTCAGTTTTCAAAGATGTGCTTTTCTTTTCTTTTGTGTTTTCTTTCTTTTTAGGAGCAGAGCTCACTTTATTAGCCTACTGACACTGTTTTGTCATATCAGCAGTAGCAGCAGGGAGAGGAAGTTTAATTCTTGCACAACCAATTTCATCCAGTTGTCACTAATATCAAGGAAGTAGATGTTGGGCAGAATGCTGGCCTGGTTTCTAAATAAAGAGATGTCAGATTGTACCTTTGGAGAATAAAAACCTGTGCCTTATTTAGCCCTGAGAGGATGACAACAGAAAGAATTGACTCCTTCCCTTTGAAATCTTCCAGCAAGGATTATCTGCTATTCAAAATATGAACAGAAATGGAATTCTCTTGTTATAACAAGAGGAACATGAAGATAAAAACCAAAGTTTTCTTTCTTCCTTTCACTACATTAGAGCAGTTGGAAATCATTACAGTGCTCGCCATTACATTTAAACAGGAAGTGCCAACAGTTTCCAATGAGATTCCAGGTAAAGAGGCAGGGACTTATCCTTGGGCTAGAATTTCTGGGAGAACTTGAAGGGAAAGTTCTCCCTTTTCCTAAACAAAGAAAACAGAATTTATTTATTTATTTATTTATTTATTTATTTATTTATTTAGGATGACTTTTATTTTTTATAGTTCATTTTTATTGTATTTTTTCCATTGCCATTTATGCCCCTCGTACCTTTACTTACCTCTGCCCACCACCCCTCCCCCCCTGCAATCACCACAGTGTTCTCTGTGTTCATGAGTCCTTTTCCTTTTTGACTCTCTTCCGCCTCCCTCACCCTCCACCCCCCAGAACTGTCAGCCTCCTCTCTCTATGAGTCTGTCTCTATTTCATTCAATTTTTAAAAAAGGAAAACAGGATGGTTTCCCTATGAATCTTAGCACAGTATTTTTGTTGCCTCACTTGGAGTTACCTTCTTGACTCCACAATGGCTATCTATAATGACTACATAGCAAAATTCATAGAGTCATACAAACCAAGACCCGTAAGGGGCTCTGAGATCTAGTCTCCATGGACATTGAAATATACATTCCTTCCTTCTATGGGAACATAAAGTAGAACACATGTGATTTGTAGACAAAGGGGCATTGAGCAGGGGATTTGCAGAAGCTCCAGTTTCTCTTTCCGGGGCCACAGATGCAATCTATCCCCGGAAAATGGGCGCACAGAATTTTGTTTGTCTTGCTTAAGATTAGAAGTTGTAAGAGAAAGAGTGCACTAACAATTCGAGTCCTTCAACAATGAAATGAGCAGGAAACCATCAGGTGACTGGAAATTTTAAAACAGGAATCATACAGGAGATTCTAGCACCAGGGAGTAGACTGGCTTAAGGCCCATGCACTTGTCACGAGTCTATGGTTGCTGCTGCCTAATTTTTGCAGGCCCCTGCCTAGTTACATTCTATAATGGGCAATTACTAATGGTGCAATAGCATTTTAATGTCATTCATTTAAATTAAATTTGTGTGAAATTGTGAAACATTGCATATGACAAAATGTTTAGCTTTCCTTTTGGCATCTGTGAAAATACAAGTTACAAAGGCAACAAACATGCTCATGCCTGGATATATGAAAAAGTGGCATGTAATTGGATTATTCATGACATTACCAGGTAGAACAGTATAAACAACTTTTATTAAGGGCAGGGAGTTGGTACCAATACCACAGATCAGAACACAATCTTTTTCTGATTTTTATGTCTAGGCTACCAGACCATGTTTCTTAATATTCGGAGAAGATTCCTTGTAAATCACCTCCAGCATCACAGCTGTGATGTGGCATCATGTCCTCCACTAATACAGAAGAGTTATTGCATCCTCTCTAATCTGATCCTTCTGTGGCCTGTTTTATTTGAGTTTTAAATGAATGGGAAATGACATGCCCAAGAAAATAAATCCTGCATTACTGGGTGTGGGTTGTATTCATCATTACAACTTTTGCAGGACTTATTTGAGTTTCAAAGTAAAGTAAAATAAAATGTGAACCACTGCTTTTTGAAACAGGGTGTGTCTGTCTGGGAGAACCACAAACACCTGTGTAACACTGGGAACCTCTGGGCCTGGGAATGTGGATCAATGGGTTCACCAAAAATCACTTAACGGAGGTAGTTCCCATTAATTTTAATTCTCTGTTATTTACATCTGGGACAGGCTTAAAGGATTCAAAATTCACAACACTGTTACTTAATGGTGGAAGAAGAAGTCTTCTGAGAAGAAACAGGGAAATGCTCTGATGATTGGTATGTTTTATGTCCTGGGCTACAGTTGAGTAGGATATGAATACATGTGCTAGGGAAAGTATGGCAAAATATGATTATGCAATAGACATAAGTGTAGGGGGAACCTCTGAACAGCTCAAAATGTAAATTAACTAACATTTGCTAGGTTTGTAATGTAGGACTCACGATTTATTTAATCTTTTAACTTAAAAAATGCAGATGAAAATTTTAGCTGTCTGGTACAGTTACTGTGGACATTAAATCAGAAAATATGTGCAAATATGTAAGATTGCTTGGAAGATTGTAAGAGCTGGATAAATATTAGACTTCATTGGTGTTAAAAATTATGATAGGAAATATGCAAAGCAATGTGGTGGTAGAAACTGTACCAGATTATAAATCAACAAGTCGGATTCTAAACCTATTAGGACTGAAAAACTGAGTAGCTCTTAGCAAATTTAATTTTTTTGAGCTGAGCATGTTTTTGTTTCTTTCCTATATTAATTATTTTTTTGCTTTCCTGTATTTCTATTTTCTTTTTTCTTACATTGTTTTGTCTTATGGGTATTATAGAGAAATAGGCTAAAGAATCTCTCATCTCAAATTTTCTTTTTTTTATAGCGATAAAAGTCAATGATGCTAAAAGAGCCACTATATTGAGTCCAAAATCAACTTGTATATCCCTTACTGATTTTAAATATTGAAAACTATGCATTGCAACATCCTGAAGTGAATAGAATACAAGAGTGAAAATTAATCAAACTATTTAGAATAACAATCCTCAAATGGGGGCACTTTTCCCCATTCGGGATAATTGGCAATGTCTGGAGACATTTTTGATGGCTAAGATTGGGGATATGCGGAGGTACTATGCCACTGCTTTCTAATAAGTAGAGGCTACGGATGCTCCTTAACATCCAATAATGCACAGGGCAGCCTCTTCTGACAATATATTACCTAGTTCCAAACGTCAATGTGCCAATGTTGTGAAACCCTGATTTAGAGCATCATTTAACAAAAGCAATTTCATAGATTTACTGAGGGCCAACAGCGTTCCTGGCACTGGATATACGGAATTCGATAAAAATAATCGTTGTCTTTGAGGAGCACAATGTATGTCATGCATTAAGTCATCTATCATTTCTGCATAATCACATCCTTGCCTTTATAGGTAAACAAATATTAGTCATAGATCCTGCCAGAACATGTACAAAAGGATAAAGGCTATAGACTTCTGGCTTTTTATTGGATGAAGAAGATATTAGCTGAGTGGATTTAAACAGTAACGGTATTATATTTGTACTTTTATGATTCAAATAGTTTAGAAGAAAATATATGAAATAAGTTATCATATAGGAAGTATATCTATTCATAACAAACTCATAAAATAATGTCATCTCAGCAAATCTACTTGAAAGTGGCAATTTAAGGAATAAAATCAGATATCAAAGAGAGGTAGCAGGGCAGAGACAGGGCACAGTCTGTACATTTTCCTTCAAGTAGAAGAGGTGGGAAGTAAGAGGTGCCTATCAGGGTATGTGAGTAAAAATGGGGCCAACTTCTCTAAGCAGAACTATGAGTACATGCTAAGGATTGCAGAACCCGAACAATTGAGTTTCTGATCTATGTTTTGCTAAGAAAAATGACCAGTGGCAGAGAATTGTTTTTATTACCTGAGGACATTATACAATTTTACTGAAAAGCTAAGCCTATTTTTTTATTCTAAGTAGAAATAACTTTTCACAAAAACTGCTTTTGTGAAACTGTCAGTGTAAATGTCATGGGAAAGAAAAGGGCACAGCAGGTAAGCTGAAACTAAACTTGTAGTAACTGTCTCTAGGTCATCAAGCAGGTAATTGTGACCCACACTTGCAGAAAGGAAAGTGGCCATGTACAGAGAAAGTGAAACTCCTTACAAAACAAAAATAGGATAGCAGGAATAATTAAATGCTAATTTAGGAGGGGGATTCTGATAGAGAAGGGGTCACAAGGAATGGTGTAGAGAAGATACAAAAGAAAAGCAGGTGGCTTGATCTCTTAAACTTACTCTTTAAAAGTATTTAATTGGCCCTGGCTGGTGTAGCTCAGTGGATTGAGTGCGGGCCTGCAAACCACATGTTCACGGTTCGATTCCCAGTCAGGGCACATGCCTGGGTTGTAGGCCAGTTCCCAGTAGGGACTCACAAGAGGCAACCATACATTGATATTTCTCTCTCTCTCTCTCATTCCCTTCCCCTCTAAGATAAATAAATAAAATCTTTAAAAAATAAAAGTATTTAATTGTTGTAATAACTTTTCATAGGAGATCTACCCTCTTAACAATTTTTGAAGTGTACAATACTGTTGACTGTAGGTACAATGTTACAGCAGATCTCTAGAGCTTATTCCGGTTTGTGTACCTGAAACTTTACACCTGTTGATAAGTAACCACCTGTTTATCTTATTCCCCAAGCCCTGGCAACTCATCTCTTTCATTTAATTGACCATGATAACAGAATACATATGGAGAAACATCTGGGGAAAAGCTGAAAGCTTGCAAATAATTCAGATTTCTATCAAATTTTATTTGCAAATGTTTTTGTCCATACTGGAGCACAGAGACCAGATCTGCAGTCCCATGTTATACAAATAGAAAACTGGGCAAAATATATAAAGCACTGGTTTTCAGACATACAGTAATGAAAAGTGCAGGACTGGGATCTTAAGTAAGACAAAACTAAGTGTGGTTTCCGCAGCATCAGCTTGATCACTGAGGCCAATTTCCAGGCCACAGCATAGAGAAGAAGGACACAGTCAGGGTTTCTCTGGAGTATTAGTATACTGTTTTGTATAGACACATAGTTAAAGTTATTCATTGCAAGATATAATGACATTTAAATTAGAGGTAAGAGGACATAGCAAAGAATGAGAAGGTTTTCCATATTTTGAGAATAGTCTAAAAATGGGCTATGCACAATTTTATAAGATTTCACAAGGATCAGAGTCATGAAGTGTAACTTTTCTGGTATAATTTCTTATCTACTGCCAAAAATCTTTATAATAGACAGTTATTAGGGAAAATAAAATGCATCCCACTGTTAAGTCTGTTGGTTAAAGTTCCCAGACTTAAGAAAAGTTATACATTAACTTGTAGAATTTTATTCAGTAGAATGTAAATCATATCTGTCCAATAAAACAGATCACTGCACTTTTAAATGTAGTCCAGGAATCTTAACTTTTTTACTTATTTATTTTGAGAGAGGGGGAGAGAGAGAGAGAGAAGCTTGTTGTTCCCATTATTTAGGTATTTATTAGTTGATTCTTACATGTACCCTGACCCAGGGATCAAACCCACAACCTTGGGGTATCAGGACAATGCTATAACCAGCTGAGCTACCCAGCCAGTGCCTTGTATTTAATTGCCTATATTACCTAGCTGTGCAAATGTGCTTGAACCTGAGTCCATGGTTTTGACATGGACTCAGGCCCTCAAAGTTCATGCATTGTGGCTGTGAGAGACAAATTCACACAGACTACAGAAGTCCTGTGGAGAAAAAGGGATGGCCTGGCTGATCTCTAAGTAAGAGAGAGGACCTTGACCCTTGCCTAGACAAGCTTTTATTGCCTTTCTGGGCACATTACAATGTGCTAAGCACAGGTTCACATTAGGTGGTTACCTTTTATAGAAAACAAAGGAGATGATGATGCTAATCACATCACAGAAGAAGGATACTTGCAAATGCAAAGGGAAAAGTGATTGAACTGGTTACCCTCATAAAATCTATGGTAAACCACCTTTGGAGGTTTAGGATAGATTTTAAGAATTTACTTTAAAGATACGCAGTAAACATTTCTGCCTCAATTCAGGGTGAGGGAGTTTTAGCAAAAGCAAGTCCATAGCAGGCCAGGTACAACAATCAGCAGGCCTGATTCCCCATGGGAGAACCTATCCATGGGTGTGGCTCCTGTGTGCTGGACCTCCCTCCCCACTGGCCTTTCCAAGTGGGGGCTGGGCTACATTCCCACACCATGAGGAACAGTTCCCTATACATTTTGACAGCTTATTTGTTTCCTCATGAATAAGTTAAATAAAATGTTTTATTTGTTCATTATGGAATTATATAAGTGCTTTTAAAATCTTCTTGAAAATTATATTTTACATTGCTTTTTCATGTTATTCCAGAGTTGAAAGACTCTTCAGTTATTATATTAACATTGATAAATTTCTCCTCTGGGCCAGACACTGTTCTAGGCACTGGCCACATCCTTAAGATTTTCACAACATAGTTGGGGAGTTTGTAATGTCATGTGGCAGGATCTCCAATGAAATTATTCAAAATGATCTGGGGATAGATATCCAGTTAGAGTACATGGTTTTGATTAATGTTGAAATCACAGAAAGCTACAAAGAAGAATGAGTATTTAATTTAAGCTTTGAAATTTGAGAAGGATTTAACAAACAAGGCAAGGGAGAGAAGTGGGAAGTGAGGAAGAGTAGGGCGTTGAAGAGAGATAAAAAGTAGCAGCAGAAGAGTGAATACATAGAAGAATTTGGCACATTTAGTGAACCGAGAATTTCAGATTGGCCAGAGTAGAGAGTGCATAAATTGGGGAGCAGCTGTCATGATGCTGTACAAAAAGTCTGGGAATCATTCTGAAAGGCACTTTATTCTTTTCTAAGGAGTCTGGCATTATCTTTTTGACAATGAGGATATATGAAAGGTTTTAAAGCACTTTCCTTTTGGTAATAGATTTATTTTCATGCATTTACTTGGTGTCAGAGTAGAGAATTAACTGAAGGGAAAATACATCAGATTTATGAAAAACAAAAAAGTTTTTCTTAAAAAAATCCAAGAAGGAATTGATTAATATCCCCATCAGAAACACTGCAGTGTAGATGTAGTCATTCTCAGATTCATTAGGGAGATCGATTCAACATCTGTTGATGAGGTATGAGTCAGAGAGATGAGTTAATGAAGGATCCTAGGTTTATTGCCTGAGTGATAAAGTGGGTGAATGGTCTAGGGTGGCAGGTACTCAGGAGAGGAAAGACAGAATTGAGGACAATCTGATGAAAGAAGAGAGATAAAGCATACAGCCAGATTATATGGCTAGGGAAAACATGTGCCCTATCCCCAGGATATTTTTATCTAAAGGAACTGCAGTTTATTTTAACATAAAGAAAGAATTAAGTTTAGCATATACTTTGGAGCTGAGCAGAGTCAGTTGGAAGGCTGGCTCACCCTTGTGTGAAATGGAGCTGATTATGTAACCTTTCTGGACACTAGACTTCTCATCTGTAAAACAGGGGTAAAAGCACCTACTTTGTATGATCTTGTTGTGAGCTAATGATTCTAAACAAACTAACATAATTACTAAGTGATTAACTAAATAAATAAACTATGATAGACAATAGACCCTCAGTGGAATGATTCTAGGAGAGGTTAAAATTCCCTTACTCTCCTAAGAATAGTTAAGTTTTTAATGGTACTTCTCTTTTAGACCAAATCAAATGAACATTTGCCCAATTCCAGTTTGGTACAGTTATTCATTCACTCATTGACTCAAACATTTAACAAATGTTTCTGAGGGCCTGCTAAGGGCCTGGAAGTGTTCTAGGCCCTGAGGAAAAAGCAGTACACAAGGTAGGCTTGCTCTCTCCCCTCATAGGTCTTTCACTCCAATTAAACACCAGGAAAAAAAAAATCCCTCCATGTATCTGGCATGGACAAACCATGGGAACATTACAGCTTATTATTATGGACTGTCTTCTCAAATAAAATCCCCAAAATTAGTGGGTGTTGGGAGTGGAAAGTAGCTAACAGCTGTTGGATATATTTGAAAATCTCCTGCTCTGTAATGCTAACCTGAGTGAGTCAGGAAGGGGGCATTGTGCATGTACTTTGGGCTTCACCGCAGATTGGTTAGCAAAGACCATTGCACAGAGGCTGAAATGAGACTGGCAGAGCAAGCCAAATGCCGCAGGATGCTTTAGAAGAGTAGGCAACGAGTGGGTAGAATATCAAATTTAAACTTTTTGTTCTTTATTACTCTCTTTGTGCTCCCACACGGTTCCCAATACTTGCAAGTCCAAGTCCTAAAATTAATTAATGCCTTGTTACCAAAACTTTGTTTAGAAAGGAGGTGGATTGGTAGGAAGAGGACTCCAAGTCTTTTGTGAATTGAACGAGATGTTCCTTGATATGCTTTAGCGGAACACAAACAGTCACAGATAAACTACAAAAATTAGATGGCTCTCGTGTATTTTTCTGCTCACAAAGCAATGCTCCGTATACCTGGGCTGTTGTAGATGGACTTCATGTGACTGGAAATTGATTTAAAAATATTTGAACTAACAATTGAACTTGGAGATTTCACTTTTTAAAAACCCAGATTTCTACTTTTTCTTGAAAAGAAAAAAAAAGTAGAGATCTCACAGCCCTGGGCCCAAATTTCTACTCATCAGCAATTGGCTGGCCCCAAGTTCTGCCCTGTGTAGATGTAGTCTGTGTTCCCTCATGCAAGGCACTTCTTATTTATACGTATTAGCTGGGCAGTCATTTGACTTTGAGAACCTGCCTAGTTCCTAGAGGGGAATGGATACACTGCTGTGTGTTGTCAGTACTCGCTAGTCTTCACTTTTCCTTTGATGCTCTTGACCACATTTTCTAACTTCTTTATCAACTAGGCTGTACATGCATTTTAGGTTTTCAAATACAATGTAGTAATGTAAGACATAGAAACACAAGAGGCAAAAGGGTGATGGACAGGTGCAAAAGGGCATAGGTGTAAGGTTTGTTTTTTCAAAATTCCACTGAGATGCACCATTTACAAAAGTGAATGCTTAGGTAGTCAGTGTTATAGATGGAATGTATACACTCATGCAACATTCAACCCTATTAAAATACACAACATTGCATTACCACGGAAGAGCCCTTCCCAGGCACCTCATCCTACCATTTCTCTCAGTCCCCACAGGAAAACATTTCTTATTTCCTTCACCATAGCTTTGTTTTGCTCGTCTAGAAACTTCATTTAAATAAACTTCCACACAATGCAGTATTTTGTGACTGGCATCTTTTCTTGAGCTAGAATATTTCATATTCTGATAATATAGAATTTTTATATTTTGAGATTTATCCATTTTATTAGTCTTTAGTTCCTTTTTATTTACAAAATCAATAACATGAAATATTTATTCTAAAATTTGCTTATAGTTGTCTCCATTTGGGGGCCTTATGGAATAAGTTATTTTATGAACACATGCTTTCATTTTCTTTGAGTTCATGCACAGAAGTGAGATTGCTGTGTTAAAGGGATGCATGTTTAACATTTTAAGGAAAGACCAAGTTGCCTTCCAAAACAGTTATACTATTTTACATNTTTCTTGAGCTAGAATATTTCATATTCTGATAATATAGAATTTTTATATTTTGAGATTCATCCATTTTATTAGTCTTTAGTTCCTTTTTATTTACAAAATCAATAACATGAAATATTTATTCTTAGATTTGCTTATAGTTGTCTCCATTTGGGGGCCTTATGGAATAAGTTATTTTATGAACACATGCTTTCATTTTCTTTGGGTTCATGCACAGAAGTGAGATTGCTGTGTTAAAGGGACGCATGTTTAACATTTTAAGGAAAGACCAAGTTGCCTTTCAAAACAGTTATACTATTTTACATCCCACCAATACATGGCAGCTCTAATTTTTCAACTTTGTTATCAATATTTGGTGATAGGTTTTTAAATATTAGCCAATCTAATGGCTGTGTTTCAATATTATATTAGGGTTTTAATTTCTTCCTCTTGATTAATGATATATAATATTTTTCATTTACTCATTGATCTTTTGTTTCTCTTCCTGTTGCATTGTTTATTTAACACTTTTACCCATTTTTTGGACTGTTTGAATTTTTATNGAACACATGCTTTCATTTTCTTTGGGTTCATGCACAGAAGTGAGATTGCTGTGTTAAAGGGACGCATGTTTAACATTTTAAGGAAAGACCAAGTTGCCTTCCAAAACAGTTATACTATTTTACATCCCACCAATACATGGCAGCTCCAATTTTTCAACTTTGTTATCAATATTTGGTGATAGGTTTTTAAATATTAGCCAATCTAATGGCTGTGTTTCAATATTACATTAGGGTTTTAATTTCTTCCTCTTGATTAATGATATATAATATTTTTCATTTACTCATTGATCTTTTGTTTCTCTTCCTGTTGCATTGTTTATTTAACACTTTTACCCATTTTTTGGACTGTTTGAATTTTTATTATTGCAGTTTAAGATTCCTCTATGTACTCTGAATACTAGACATCTGTCATCTCTATATCTATATATGACAAGTGACTTGTCAGTTATATATATCTATATCTATCAATGACAATAATGATGTAACCCTAACATATAGTTATAAAAATATATTTTATCCTCATTTTAAAAGTTATAAAAGTAAATTTTATATTCATTTCAATAGTGTCTTTTGGAGAACAGATTTTAATTTCAGGAAAGTCTAGTTTATCATTTTTTTCTGTTATAGTTTGTGATTTCTGTGTGTTGGGGTTAGCGAGAATCAGAAATTACTCATGCTCTTATGAACTCTGTATTATCCCTAAGTATAAAATATTTTTCCGCTCCTTGCACTCAAGATTAAAAGACTATTTCAAAATTTATCTTAATAATTTTCTTAACATTGGGTTACATATGTATATATTCCTAAATAAAATTTTGTTGTTCTGAATACTTGGGGATTTCAGTAAACCATATCTGACCTATATGTAAACTTTTATGACCTTTCTATCTCAGCACTACATTTATAAGATTTATTGATATTCATGAGTAAAGTGTTAATTTATTACTTTTTATAGGTCTATAGTATTTCATTCTTTAACTACACCACACTTAATCAATATTCTTATCAGTGGACTTTTTTTCACTTCCTCTCTACAAAAACTGGTACAGTAATCACTTCTGTACAAACCTGACACATATTCAAGAGTTTTTCTAGAAAACGCAGTTAGAAGTTGCATTACTGAGTGTATAAGGCTTTCACAACTTTGACTTCTCCAGATAAATTGTTTAACACACTGGTTTTACTGATGTAAATTCTCACCAACAGTTTACAACAGTCTCTGTAACTCCATATCCCATCAGCTCTAGGTGTGATCTGCATTTAAGGTTTGCCAATTATTTATTCTATTAATATCCGTTAAGAATCCATTGCATTTCAGGAACTCAGTATCTGGTTTACAAAAGGATGTCTTAATTCTCACAACAAACCTGGGAAGCTAAGAACAGCTCTCATTTATCCACATTTAATCTGAGGTTTAGGAAGATTAAATATGTCAAAATGTTACCAGAACTCTAAAGCTTTTCTATTGAGTCCACCTCCCTGTGCACACTGGCTCAAAGAAATGCATGAACAGGAGTTTGCAGTGGAGAAAGAAATAAAATGGTTTAATGTTAAATGGGTCGATAGGGAGATGGGAAGCTTATGCTCTAAAAACCTGACTTCATGATGGTGAGTAGGTTACAGATTATTTAGGCCAAAAGTCGGAAGACACCGTGGGTTAGCAGGTTGGGGACTGAGCCAGGATATAATTGGTAGAAGGTGAGGTGAGGGTAACAAATTATTTCTGCGTGTCTTGAGGACAGTTTTGTGGTCTTTTTCATTGTCCCTCTGTCTAGTCTCAAGGGAAAGTGGCCAGAGGCTCTTGCCACTTTAGGAATCCAGATCTGAAACATAACGTAGGTCAAAGTATTACCCTTAACCTGCCAGGGATCCAGTTCTTGTGACCATGTCAGGTCTTGTGACCAGTTCTTAGTCATGTCTGGGCTGCTGCCTCCTGCTTTCTTGGGGGTTACTGATTTTCTGGGGAAGAGGCTAGGTCTCTGAGGGAGAGACGGTGAAGGAGATAATTTCTATAGCAAGAATTTTAAATTAAATTGAATAGAAGTCTTTTAAATAAAATAAACTTTTATTTACTTAAATAACATTTGAATTAAATGTATCAAATTTAATAGATTAAACTTAATATTTTAATAAGCTTATTTATTAAATAAATTTAATTAAATAGGGACCCTAGGTTTCAAAAAGTTTTTAGTTAATGATAGCAGTAAGTTTCTCAGGATGTCTCAGGCACTGTGTTAAACACTTCATGTGCATGGTTTCATTTTGGTCCCCACAACTCATGAGCTCAAGGCAAGGTGTCAGCAGGACTGCATCTCACATGGATGCTCTAGAGGTTAACCCATTTTCTTGTCTTTTCAGGCCTCTAGAGCTTCCTAATGTTTCTTGGCTCATGACTCTCTTGTCCCATCTGCGAGTCTAGCAAGGGAAGGTCAATTCTTTCTCATGCTGCCATCTCTCTGATGCTCTCCTGATTCATTCTTCCATTTAGTGGACCTCTGTGACCATATTGGACATACTTGCACAATCCATAACAATCTACTTGCTTTATGGTCAGCTGATGGGCAATATTAATTTCATCTGCAACTGCTTAGCATATAACCGAGCACATTCACAGGTTTCAGGAATTAGGACATAGACATTCTGAGGGGCTATTATTCTGTTCAGCATTATGAAGGATCAACATTGAAACCCAGATCGCTGGATATCCTCATAACTCTACCTCTCAGGCTTATATTTAACTGGGGAACTAAGGTTGTGTATGGAAGTGTGTTAGAATGGAAGGACTAGTTGTATAGTATAGGAGGGCTTTTTTAAACATTATACTTATGTATTTTTAGAGAGTGAGAGGGGAAGAGAAACTGATGAGGTGCCTCTCACACACGCCCCAGCAGAGGAACTGGCCCAGTGGTCGGGGATGTAGAAGGGTTTTCAGGGCCTTTCAGGCAAGATCTGGGCCATTGAATTCCACCCTTAGCACCAGTTGTTGTGAATACAAAAATGGTAGGAGAGTGCAGTATAAGCCCTAACAGTTGGTTTTTCCTTTTTGTAGTGCTGGTGCCTGACTTAAGTTTTGATTCCAAGGCATCCACTTCAGGGAGATGTACTTCAAAGATGGATGTCTGGAATAAGTACATTTTAGCCAGGAGACTGACTAGATAAATAGCCAGGCTGCAGGGGATGGGCTCCCCCTCCACCACTTGTTCTTTGTTTTATAGATCTTGTTTGATTTCAATAACTGACCATTCATGCCATTGTCTTTTTCTCCTCCCTGCTTTAAATTGCTGCTCTTATGGGATTTTTTTTTGCCTTTTTATTGTATTTTTCCATTACCATTTAGTCTCCTTATACTTCCTACCCTCCCCCCTGCAGTCACCACACTGTTGTCCATGTCCAGAGTCCTTTTTCATTTTTTGCTCAATCCCGCCACCTCCTCGCCTCCTCCCACTTAGCTGTCACCCTGCTCTCTCTCTGTGAGTTTGTCTCTGTTTTGCTTGTTAGTTCAGTTTGTTCATTAGATTCCACATATGAATGAAATTATATGGTATTTGTCTTTCTCTGACTGATTTATTCCACTTAGCGTAATGTTCTCCAGGTCTATCCATACTGTCACAAAGGGTAACATTCTCTTCTTTTTTTTTTATAGCCAAGTAGGATTTTGATTGTGTAAATGTCCCAGAGTTGTTTTATCCACTCATCTACTGATGGGCACTTGGGCTGCTTCCACATCTTGGTGATTATAAATAATACTACAATGAACATAGGGTGCTTATGTTCTTTCAAACTAGTGTTTTGGGTTCCTTAGGGTATATTACCAGAAGTGGGATCACTGGGTCAAAAAGCAGATTCATTTTTAAATTTTGAGGTACCTCCATTTGTTATTTGTTGATTTATTGATGATAGCCATCCTGACATGTGTGAGATAATATCTTATGGTGGTTTAATTTGCATTTCTCTGATGATTAGTGATCTTGAGCATCTTTTCATATGTCTATTGGCCATCTGTATGCCTGCTTTGGAGACGTGTCTATTCAGGTCCTTTGCCCACTTTCTAACTGAGTTGTTTGGTTTTTGTTTTGTTTGTTGTTTGAGTTGGTGTTGACTTCTGTAAGTGCTTTATAAATTTTGGATATTAACCCCTTATCAGGTGTATTGGCAAATATGTTTTACCATTCTGTGTGTTGTCTTTTTATGTTTTAAATTCACCAATAAATAGTAAGCCCTCAGGACTCTAGGACCCCACTCTTGACCCTAATAAAAGCAGAACTCCAAGCTCAAACTTTCTGTCTCTATTTGCATCCTTGCTGTGTGGACTAAGGTTTGCCATGTAACTGATGGGGGACTCAAAAGTTGGAAAATTGTAGTTTAAGGTAATAGCTAATTATCCTAGTAGTTAATGCATGTAAAAAGCTATTGTTTCAGGAACTGCCGGTATAGCCCACCCTGACTACAGGAGACCACTTGCGATTGATTTTCGTGGTCCACAAGAGACCACAAGCAATCAGGGTGGTGCGCAAACCACTGTGTTCCAAGGAGAGATGGTCTGCTGCCCAGGACACAGATAAATACAATCAACCAGGACACAGGGCATGGGACACAGATAAAGAAGGTCACTGGTCAGCAGATGAAAGGATGTGAGGAAAATTGCTGGACTGCGCCTTTTATCTTATTAACCACTTTCCCGAGTCCCCAGTTCCCTTACCTACATTTTTTCCCCTTGAATTCCAAATCCCATATCTACAATTTTGCCCCTTATAAAAAAGACTTGCTTGAGAGGAAATGGAGGACAGTCTGTTAGGGTACAAATCCTCTGTCTTCTCAGATCGCTGGCCATCTGAACAAAGCGCCCATAAATATTCAATTCCTGTCTCTTCTGATTAGGTCTGGTAAGTGACAAGCAGCCTGAACACCAGCTTTTACGGTTTCATAACTTCCAGGACCTGTAAGTGATAAGCCTTATCTCTTTTAAAGTTTCTTGAAGGCTATTGTTGAGGGAGCCTTGCAATCACTGTAAATACCTCAAGAACCAGCGCAACCACAACATCGGTTACGGATAGGCTGGCGCCAGCACAAATCAAAGAAACAGAGGTTATTTATTTACCTTGGTTTTGTTGACCATCATTTTACTGTTGATGATTTCCTATACTATAAATTTTATTGCTCAGGCTCATTGATGAATTCCAGAAAGAAACCAAATGCTGAAATGCATGACATAAAATGACTCAGAGGTGCTTAGGCTCCTGTATCTCACAAACTGATGATCGGTTTTGTGCCTTAGAACAACATTTTCTAAACTGTGTTCCTCCAAATAGTGAAGACCCACCAGTAGGAATTTAAAAAAGAAGGTTCCTTGGGTAAATATTTCCATTAAGTGATATTAAGAAATGCTGCATAATATATTGACTCTGCTTTTCATACGTTAGTAATGTATATTACTGTATTAATAACCCTGGGAAGACTGGCAGTAAAAGAGTTTATTTAACTCTTTGGTTCCTGTTATCAAACTGAAGGAGTTCATTTGCCTGCACATCTCAAAGCCCAGTGAAACACTAAAAAGTGCTCCCAGCAAAGAAACTAAAGGTTTATTTAAGGAAATGGCCCAGAGACACAGGTGAGCTATCTTATTTAGGGCCTGGCTCCCAGAAGGCCTCTAGGAAATCATAGAGAGGAAAAAAATTTTAGTCTTGATGAAAAGAGAAAAAAAGTTTTTGTTTACTAGTGAAGTCTGATTAACTAGTAAACTGGAGCATCCACAGATTCCCTAGGGGGCAGCCGAATCTTCTGCTGAAAGGACTTAATCCCCTGAGCAGGCAGAAAAAAAAAAAACAGCTCTCCAATCTCCTTGGCTGACAAACAGCCCAGTAGCTGCGATTACTGCGGGGAGGGATAAAATAGTGGGGGAAGTTTTTTTTTTTTTTTCTTTTCCTTTTTGCTGAAGGCATGTGCAGTGGAAGCCAAGATGGCACAGGAGGAAGTAAGCACATGCACAGTAGAAACCATATGATGAGGCAAAACTCTGAGGCATATGAAACAGAATCCAAAATAACAACACAAGGGGAAGAGTCTAGCGGGGGTAAATCTTAGAAAACAATCAGATTAGACAAGAACAGATTAGACAAAAACCCTTGGTTGGAAGAGCTGGAGCTGTGGGCTCTACTGGTTGGGGTCAGGGCAGGGAGAGTTAGTCATTGTGTCAGGTTCTGATGTCAGCCATGGTGTCACTGTGTCTGGTTTGGTGAGAGTGTGGTCAGTAGGGTCATCTGCTTTCATGGGCCTGAGGCTGAAACACAGCTGAAGTCCAGATGTTATCTTTAGTTTGACTGAAACTATTCTTTTGATCTCACACCTGAGGCTTATTCTGAGGACAGTTCATTGCTAATCAGAACCTGATGCCCTAAGGGCTTAAGGATTCACGGAGTGGGCAGGCTTGCGGTATGTGCAAAGTGGAGGGATCTGGCTAGTGAGTTTGTGGTGCTATCAGAGTGGACAAAGACAGCTTGAATTAAGGGAAAATACTATATTAAAGAAATAAAACTTCTGTGTTTCTGTGCAGTTATATTGCCACCGCCAGGGATATGGAAATCTGGTATTTTGACTCTTGACTTTTGGATCTGTTCTGCTAGGGGAACTGTTCTCTGAGAAAATGGGTCCTTGTGGTGTCATGAGAAAGGACTTTCAAAGGGCAGGTGCTTGGGAGAAGTTTAAGCATAGTGATAAGATAATTGGGGTGAAAAGAAACAGCATGTCCTTGTGGATATAGAAGCAGGCTGATAATCCATATAATTTGTTGGTTTTCAGGAACAAGCAGTCTTGTCATTCAAACTATTCAATATACTTCCTAGGTTTTCCTAGGCTTGTGCTAGGCTTTCCCTCAACCAATCCCTTTTCTGGATCTTCCCGGGTTTTATGTTCTTGTCTAATCTGATTCTTTTCTAAGATTTACCCCCGCTAGACTCTTCCCCTTGTGTTGTTATTTTGGATTCTGTGTCATATGCCTCAGAGTTTTGCCTCATCATATGGTTTCTACTGTGCATGTGCTTATTTCTTCCTGTGCCGTCTTGGCTTCCCCTGCACATGCCTTCGGCAAAAAGGAAAAGAAAAAAACCCACTATTTTATTGCTCCCCACAGTAATGGCAGCTACTGGGCTGTTTGTCAGCCAAGGAGATTGGAGAGCTGGTTTTTCCTTCCTGCTCAGGGGATTAAGTCCTTTCAGCAGATGACTCAGCTGTCCCCTGGGGAGCCTCTGTGTGCTCTAGTTTACTAGTTAGTCAGACTTAATGTCTGATTCAGCTTTCTAGTTTGTTAGGCATGATGTCTGATTAAATTTGCTGCCTTCTTTTATTAATAACAAAGTCATTACCTATGCTAACAGAATGCTTGAGGAATCACATGTTGGGAGAATTATTTCAAAGTATTGTTGGGATACCAATTGTCTGTTATTTTTATTGTTAACCAATATTCAAAATAACTTAGGGCACCTCTCCTGGAATAGGAGATAGAAATAGAACAGGTTCATCTAAGTTTATAAAGTTGTCAGAATTAAGAATTAGTAAAAAGAGAAAAAAATCCTTCCAGAAGTAACAATTTAAATGACAAGACCTCATCTAGATGCCGGTACCTGGGTTGAATGTGGAGCTCAGAGGAGCTTGTTTGTATTTAGCCAGAAGATAAGATATTTTTCAAGTAAGCATTGTTGTGAACAAAGTTTTTCCTGCATTTCTCCGAAGCAGAAAGGATCTTTTCTATCTTTAGTGTTTCTGGAAGTGGTCAAGTTTAAGTCTTCCATGCAGCAAATGCTCGAGGAAAGTGCTATTTGGAGGGCAAATATTTTGAACATAACAATTTACACAAAGACATAGGACAAAGATGTAAGGGACACATTAGAGAATCATAAGAGTGGTGTAGAGCTTAATGCCTAAGTCTTTTCACTATCCATTTTCCATACCAATAATTTATTCACTGTGAAAGAATTGGAAAATTCAAGAAGAGTACAAAAAGAGAAATATGACCAGGTGCAAATGCTATTATCACTTTAGTGCATTTCTTTCTGTGTTGGTGCAGGACAACAAACAAACATACACACACACACACACACAAACACACACACACAAACAACCCCCCAAAACCCAAACAAAAACAAGAACGCTATTTGTGACTGTTCATTGCTGAATTTATATTATAAATGTTAATTTATTCATTAAAAATTATTTGCAAACATCCTTCTTAAGGCTAAAATCTATTCAATATTCTATTTTACCAATGCACTATAATGTTATTATGTTAATTTACATTTGTAAATTAAAGAAAATCACATGCATTGCTGACAAGACCTCACCGTTTCTCTTTATATCTCAAAATACGACTAGAAGTAATATTGAAAAAAATAGCAAACTCTGAACACACAGACACCGAGGATCAACTGTCTTGTTTAAGACCCTGCCACCCCCCGTCAGAGCTGAGAAGGGAACTAGGTCCTCCAAGTTCTGCCTTGGATGCCAACATACCCCATCCCAGATCTCCAAGGAGAATTTCTGCAAGTGGCTGTCACTTGGGGTCTAGTGATCTGCTGGGTGATTTAGCCTGCAGCAGAGGATCATACCTGAGATTGTGTCTATTGAAATTGAATCACTGGTATGTTGCCGTCCCTGCTAATATCCTCTGAAACTTTGCAGGGGGTAGTCACCCCAGTTTCTCGCAGTGTGGAATGAAGTGGGCAAAACTGCGCCTGTAGCAATTACCACTCCTAACTGCTGTGAAATTCTCAAAGTACTTTTCTATCTACTTTTCACAGCCTGATCAACAGCTGAAAACTATGCATTTAGTTTATAAATGAAACAAAGGAAGATGGGCATCCCCATTCCTGGAGTAATCAGCAGAGATGGCTTGCAGGAGGGTTGAGGAAACCACCTGGCAATATAAGAGAAGATCCTGCTGACCACCAGAGGGAAGGATTCTGGCCACCATGGCACAATTCTTTTCTTTCATGGGCTCATCCTGCACCTTCCTCTCTTCTCAAACTAACCACAATTCCACACAATGCAGTTTAAGAAGCCAGAAAAGCCCAAAGGGAAAGAATTTATTTATTTTCTGCAGATCATTCATTGTATTTGTTGTTCCTTTTTAGGAGAAAATAGAAAATTCATAATAAAATTCCTCTCAAATACATAAAAATCTTTATTTCATAGTGATTTTAAAATAAAAATTTATACTAAGTCAGAAAACTTTATTAAAATTTGGGGGTATTGAATTATTTCTCCATTGACCAGAATGATAAAATTATGGTTTATGAAATTCTATGCCTGGGAGAACAGAAAGAAAGCATTTGCTTTCAACTGCAATAAAATTCATATTTATGAATCCCAGTTTTCACAAAGAGCCTTGTATCTGTTTACATGAAAACTATTTACATTGACTTATTCCACACCAACTCCATAGTAAGTTGGTCAAATGTAAAATCAGTTTATAAGACCTCGCTCAGAAACCACACACTTGATTTCCATTTTTTTCTTGGAGTTCTTAAAGATAAATTGGTCATGACAGTGATTCAAGAGATATTTCTTCAACTTTTTCTTAACTTAGCAAGCAGCTACGTAATTTTGTGTCCATTGTGACCAGCATTTCTAGATAATTTTTAATCAATTACCTTTTCAAATCATCACAACAATGTTATTGGTGGGTTGTAATAGTGATAATAATTATAAACATTTATTAAGCACATGCTGTGTGCAAGTTACTGTGCAACTAGGCAATGTTCATATTATTTTTTGCAAAGAAAACAGATTCTGAAGCTCAAAGTTCTGGTTATGTACATACCTAGATTTAGGTTCTTATTCTAAGGGCTTTTGTGTATAAAAGCAAGGAATTCTAAAAAGCAAGGGGGGTGGGGAATGGATACATATATCAGCATTACAATTCTATACTTTTTTAAGAAAAAATCTGGAAAGAATAAAAGAGAAGTAGAAGAGAATCTTTTTTGTCACCATTTATCATGAGGTAGTTGTGTTTCTCACACTCCATCCTATCAAGAGATTTAATTTTTAACTCTCATTTAACATGGGTGGGTCTGGCTCTTGGCGAGCCCTTGGAATGGAGCTGTTCCTGCCTTCAGAACATCATCTCAGACTTTATTGAAGGCTCTGGCCAGCTCCACATGCGAGTGTGAGGACTTGGCTTATCTGTAGACTGTGGGAATTACACACAGTAACATTCTTAAGGTTATTTTGAGTGCTGAAGATGGGAGCTTAAGTTCTTGTTTCCTTAAGTTCAGAGATAAAATACCCTCTGGGCCATCATAAAATTCAATAAATATCTAGTGACCTCACATCATTCCACCATGATGGTGGCCCTTGTCTTTTATGGACTATGGAACGATAGAAGGCTTGATCCAAGAGTCTATGCGTGATGACCTCTTATTCTGAGTCGACCCACATACACCATCCACTTTGAGGAAAGTAAATACTTGTGTGCCTCTGTGGTAAAGCAGTGCATCACCATCATCACCATCCATATCACTATTGCCATAGTTTCAACATTACCATCATCACTACTGTCACCAACAATAACATAATAAAGTGTTCTAATTTAAGTAATGATATGTGTTTTTACTTCTCACCTCATTTAATCTTAATCACTCATCTAGTAAGTCTCACTATGCCTATTTATTCATACTTTGGGGCCCTGAGGCACAGAAAAGTTAGGCAATTGAGTTAAGGCCACATGAGCTAGTAAATTTTGAAACATGGTCTATATAACTAACTACAGAGACCGTACTAATTCTGCTGCATCTTCTTCCTTCAAGTCAAGTTTGCTAAAAATTTCCCTCTTCTATTGTTCTTTCAAGGCATAACTGCTTTTCAGGGAGGCTGTTTGAATAAACCCTATCAGTAACCTGTCTTGAAATATGCTGTTTCTTCTGAGCTGATCCCATCTTGAAAGCACATGGGGTGAAGAACATGGGGAAGCACAGCTCTCTGGAAATATTTTCCTTAGGTTGAAAGTGTCTTAAGGATATCCAAAGAAATTATAATTAGATTGTTTTTTCCTCTTACTTAATGCCATTAAATATTCAAATGATACTGACCTTATAAAGTATTTTGGAAGGTTACCAGAGACCTGCTCTTTGTTCATGCTTTACTCAACAAACACACAGTATTGGAAGCATGTGCACCAATGCCTTGCTGGTTGAGCACTAGTGAGTCTTAGTTTGCTAAGTAAATACATGTTTTAATATGTGTTTTCATTTGGAAAATGAATATTATTTGCAGGTTTCAATGTTTGTTTCTAGGCAGTGATAAGGAGGTTTTAAACTTTTTATATAAAAGCAGTTCACTGATTTTTTTTAAAAAAGCATTTGTTGTAGCTTAAATTGCAGTTTAGGCTGAAAAAAGGAGCCAATTATATAGACAGTTTTTGTAAGCCTATCAAAACATAAAGTATTTATTTCTGAAATAAATAATTGCTCCAGGAAACCTTGAAGTCTCTAACACTGGGAAAACCTCTGAAGACTGCATTGTGTGGGGGCAACGGCACTAATCCGAGTCAGGTCTGGCTCTGCCAGGAGAATTTGTGACTTTGGACCAGCCAATGTGAGGACCACTCCCCATCCAAATAACAAAGTATGACCCAAAGAGTTTCTAAGGTGTCTTACAATTGAATGATGTATAGAGTTAGCTTTTGTTTTTCATTGAATTTATTGGGGATATTGGGGTGACATTGATTAATAAGCTGCCAGTCTGTTCTCTCTATGGTCTGTTTCTATTTCATTTGTTAGTTTATTTTGTTCATTAGTTTCCACATATAAGTGAAAGAAATCACATGGAACCTGTCTTTCTCTGACTGGCTTATTACATTTAGCATAATGTTCTCCAGGTCCATCCATACTGTCACAGAAAGTAAGATTTCCTTCTTTTTTTATGGTCGAGTAGTATTTCATTGCATAAATGTACCATAGCGTTACTATCCACTCATCTACCAATGGGCACTCGGGTTGCTTCCAAATCTTAACAATTATAAATAACACTGCAATGAGCATAGTGCTGCATATAGCCTTTCAAATTAGTGTTTCAGATTTCATCAGATGTGTTCCCAGAAATGCAATCGCTTTGTCATAGGCAGTTCTGTTTTTAATTTTTAAGGTACCTCTATATTGTATAGAGTTAGCTTTTATACATTAACAATAATACTTATTTTTAATCAATTTAGATTGTCTTTAAGACTATGAAACAAAATAAAATAATTATAATTTAAATAATTTTCCTCTTTCAAATAAATAATTTTTTCATATGTCAATTTCTTTATTGACATATTATCCATGTTCTATATGTATATGGTTCCATACCTTACATTAAAAAGCTAAAAAGTTATTAATTACCTAAACAGCACTATCTTTGTCAGAATAAAATGGATTAGTCCATAGAGGTTGCCTGATTTGCAGACACCTGATGTGGATTTTTTTCAATCTTACACAGTTTTGAAAGATCACCCTGAAAATTGTCCAGTATTTTTTAACTGGAGAAACAGAGAGTCAAGGAGGTTCAGTAAATTGAACAAAAGGCATATTGAGGGTGAGTGGTAGAGCTGGTATGCAAACCCATCACTTTGCTCTTAATAGTTCCACCTAAACATACAATTTCACATACATAGAAAAAATGACTATTAAAAGATGAGATACGCACTCAATATATGAGAGCAAAAACTGGATTCATTATTTATGCAAATAGGTGAGACTTATGCTACTTAGACAGTTACATAGCAAAACAAGATGCTAAAACTACAATTTTGGGGGGATGGGTTGATTTAGATACTGTGTTGGTTAAAAAGACAAGAGGGGATGAACACCAATTGTAGAAACATGTTTTGTGTTGTCTCCAGAGGAGGGATGTATTCTCCATCCTTGGAAGAATAATCATGGAAGGAAATCCAGAGCCTCATTCTCTGTCAACTGAAGCTAATTGTCATTGATCAGTCAGGCTCAAAACATTTTGATCTTTACATGCACCTTGGCTGTAACACTGAAATAGGTTGATTCAACAGGTTTAAAAGCATTTCTAGTGTTTACTCATTGCCAGAAGCGTCAGCAGTCCCATAACCACCTATTAGTTCAGGAATTCATTGTAAGGACTCATACCTCTCAACATAAAGGTACAGTCAGGGGTAAGATTTATCACAGTAATGGATACAGTCCAGCACCAGCAGCAAAAGGAAAACATGGGTGAAGTTTACAGAAGTGAAAGTCTTTTTCATCTTCTTTCTGTAGGAACAAACAAACACATTTTTCTCTCCAGCTATGAACCGTAGGGAGCTATATATATGATGTCTTGCCCTGAAAAACCCTGCTTGAGTCCTGGAATCCAACTTTTTCAAAAAGAACTAGTTACGTACTTACCATGTGATAATGGTGCAAGCCTTAACCAGGCATATGTGCCCATTCTGAATATTTAGTTTACTTTAAACATGTTGAAAACTTGGTTTATGTCTACCTACTGCTTCAGGAGTACTAAATAACATCAATACCCAGTAACTGTGAAAACATTCCAATCGTTTACTTCTTAAAATATGGTCAAGAATTGTCATCGTGGTTGTGGAGATAACTGAGAATAAAGTCAAATAGACTTGCCATGCTCATTACCTTTCATTGCACCTTAACCATGAACATGCCAGTCTTTTAACTGTGTGGGACATTTTATAGATCTCTCAATCTTTATCTTTCTGAGTGGGTCACAGATATCTCATGAGTGTAAAGAGAGGAATAACTTTTTTGCTATTTTTTACAAGGTCTTTCAAGTATGGATCTTAAAGTAGCGAGTTGATTGTGGCACTTGAGTCTCTCCTCTGTCATCAGACTGCCTTAGTTTAGTCCTAAGTGCCCTACTGGCTCTTTGACCACCTGGGAACAATAATAGTGCCATGTTATTGAGTTTGTGTGAGAACTAAATGGATTTATGCATATATGCTCTTTAGCAATGAGTTGCGCATATGTTAAAAATCAGAAAACAATAACTTTTAATAGTGATAACTATACTCATAATCTCATTTGTTTTTACAAAGTTGACCTGTGATTAGGCATAGCATGTGTTATCATCTTAATTTCTACATACATGCTGAGCTAAAAAAAAGAATTGTTTTCTTCACAGATAACTATTTGATAGGTTTTAGATTCATGGCTTCTTTCTTGCAATTAAAAAGGAGTGACTTAAGTGCTTATCAGTAAATGAATGAATCAAAAAACTATGATGCATTTACACAATGGAATGCTATGCAGGAGAAAGAAAGAAGAAACCCCTACCCTTTGCGACAGCATGGATGGAACTGGAGAGCATTCTGCTGAGTGAAATAAGACAGGCAGTGAAAGACAAATACCATATGATCTCACCTTTTACTGGAACCTAATCAACAAAACAAACAAGCAAGCAAAATATAACCAGAGACAGTGAAATTAAGAACACACTGATAGTAACCAGAGGTGAGATGAGAGGGGATAATGAGAGGAAAAGGGAGAAGGGTTTTTAGGAACATGTGCAAAGGACACTTGGACAAAACCAAAGGGGGTAGGATAAAAGGTGGGGAGTGGGGATGGCTGGGGTGGGGATGGATGACAGGGGGGAAATGGAGACAACTATACTTGAACAGCAATTACATTATAAAAATAATTAAAAAGAAATAAAAAATAAATAAATAAAAAGAAATATTTAAATCATAGAATGGTAACAGATACCAAGTAAAGTCTGAGTAAAATAAAGGAAGATTACATCTTCAGGCAAATTTCAAAGTTTTGTGGCAAAATTTGAGTTCCTAGGTTACCAGGGATAATTGTTAGAGGTATGTGGCTGAACTCTCTAGAGTCTCATCCCAGGGAAACAAGGCTAGGCACCAGAAATTAATAAAGCATTACTAGATATAACTATTTTTTGTAATGTATTATTTTATTTAGTTAGTTATTTTTATTGTTGTTCAAGTACAGTTTCTCCGTTTTCATCCTACTATCCCCTCCTGCCCCACCCATCCCTGCCTCCTACCCTTGATCCATTGGCTTTGTCCTTGTGTGCTTTATACATGTTCCTTGGTGGCCTTTCCCCTATCTTTCCCCATTATCCCCTCCCGCTCTCCTCTGGTTACTGTCAGTTTGTTTTTTATTTCAATATCTCTGGTTAAATTTTACTTGCTTTTTTGTTTTGTTGATTAGGTTCCACTTATAGGTGAGATCATATGGTAGATACAGCTTGTTAATGGTGGGGGGAATCTTACTTTGAGGCTCATAGAAAGATACATAGATTTGGTAAAAGGCACCACAGCTTTATTAGGCTTACAAATGGTTTTGGAATTTCCCCAAAGACTAAGAACAGTTGCTTTAGGATATAAGTTTTATTGTAGTTTGTGCAAAACATTTAGTGTAGTGGCAAGTTGTGGAAGCCAACCTCATTATTACCAACCCTGGTACACTCTTTGATTGCAGATAAAATGATTAGGAAGTTATAGTTGGAAAGATCCATCAACATTACCTTGACTACATCTATGCTCCTGAAGAGAAAAACTGGGACCCTATAGTATAGCAAGGCATTTTGAATGTGTACACAGATTACTTTTAAATCAAATTGGCTTATTGCAGCTTAATTTAAAGTGCATCTCCACAGACAACAGTGTGATGATTTGGGTGGGGGTTGGGGATGGAAGTGGAAGAGGGTATAGGAGGATAAATGGTAATGGAAAATATACAATAAAAAATAAAGCACAATGACCATTAAAGCTCTGACTCTTAAATTTTTGTCCAATTATGTAGTGTAGTTTATTCAGATTATGGGATGGTTGATATTTCAGTCTAGTGGGGTCTCTAGAGCTATTGTAAATTGTGTGTGTGATGCTTTGGAGCCTTAAGCTACCGTGGTCAGGAATAAAAATAATACAAGCTTCTGTGCATTGATCACTTACAACTTTGAGCATTTTTTATTTTCTTTGAAAATATTCATACTTTTTTTCTTAGAATATTTAATTTGTAAAAGTTTTTACTTTTAAAAAAATGTTTAAGGAAATTTTTTCAGAGATAAAAATTTCATATTGTAATAAAGGCCAGTATTATCAAAGGGTTTTCAGTAATGAATATTATTATTTAGGAAACATTTTCAAGCACATATTATTAATATAATATAAATATAATTCAAAATGCATTCAGCATATACTTTTTTTCTACTAACCTTGTTAAAAAACAAAATCTCAAATACTGTTGTAGGTGACTGGTATATAATATTTGCAATCTATACCAATCCTTCTAAAGTAAGTATCATTATTTCCATTTTATAAATGATGAAACTGCCCTGGCTGGTGTAGCTCAGTGGATTGAGTGCAAGCCTGCTAACCAAAGGGTCACCGGTTCCATTCCCAGTCAGGGCACAGGGATGGTTTGCAGGCCAGGTCCTCAGTAGGAGGCACTTGAGAGGCAACCACACATTGATGTTTGTTTCCCTCTCTTCCCTCTCTAAAATTAAATAAATAAAATCTTTAAAAAAACACACATGAGGAAACTGTGTTTAAGTAACCAGTCCAGGGTACTTAGTTTATAGTGACAGCTGAAATTTTAACCCAAATGTCCACCTACTCTTCCCCTATGCCATACAGCTTTCTTCCATAGATTATTTCCTACCTGGGAGAAAGACGCTGTTTTTTTTTTTTTTTAAATTAACTCATTGTATAAGTTTCAGGCATACAACTTTATAATATATCATCTGTATATTCCCTTGTGCAATAGTAGAAAGCTTCCTAAAATAATTAATAATAGAACTACCATATGACCAAGTAATTCACCTTTTGTGTATCTAACCAAAAATTTAAAAACACTTATTTTCTATTAATTGTAGCATTATTCATAGTAACCAAGACATGGAAACAACCAGGGTGTCCTTTGATGATTGGATAAAGAAGATGTAGTACAGATATACAATGGAAAACTACTCAGCCTTAAAATTTGTAGAGAAGAAATATATCATAATTTTCATTATCTCCTTGAAGTCAATTTGTATTTTCAAATGCAGATTAATGACTTAGTTATTATTGAAATAACTTATTCATAATTTAATGGTTTAATAATCTTAGTAACATAATAATATTTTAAAAATTAATTTATAGGCACAATTATCACTTTGATGATTATATAAATTTATAATATAACTTTATATTTTATATAAATGTATATAAAATTTCTTTATAAATTTATAAAGAAAAGTATATTGAAAATAAAAATTTTAGACCATAAAGATGGTATCTTCTCCTATAAATTGAGGTATATTCTAGAGAAATATAAAAATAGGTTAATTAAAAGACCTAGACTCATGGTTTCTATCATAATTTGTTGCACATTTTATGCTGTAGGTTAAATAAGATCAGAGAAGCAATCTGGAAACCAAATAAAATACATGTGTGATTATTAGCCTAACACAACAATTTACTCAAAACACGGAATTGGAAGTTGGGTAAAGATGCAAACCTGTTATTGAATATAAATTCATTTTAGGTGGAGGGCAGTGCATTTTCGTTCCATAAAGAGCATCCTGGACTGGAGGTGGGACACCCCCGCAAGTATATGGGAAAAAACTGCCAGGGCGAAAGGAGCTTTCAGGTAAAAGCTTTTTATAGTAAACAGACCAAAGTCCAGACTCTTGGTGGGCATAAGGATTCCTTATGAACCTTATTTTGGAAACCACATTTTACGTACAAAAACATATTCAGAGTCATTGTACAATGAATCTGATATCATGATACCTCCTTTTCATCTTCCTTTTTTTACTGTAAAACTAAACATGACAAGCACTCTCCCTGCCCCTTGGTAAAATGATACATCACCCATGAGGTCAGGTCCCAGGCACCATGGCTGTGATGCACCAAGACCTCACCCATGTAAGTCATATCCATTTGTCATATATGTGAGCAATAAAGGGTTTATCCATTTTTGTGGCAGCTAAAACCAATAGCGCTTTAAAAAATTGTATCTCGATTGTAAGTGGCAAGTGATTGATTTCATGCCTCTAGGCTCTTTTTTTGTAACATCATAGATTAGCGCGGGGACAAACTGCATGGAAATAGAAACTTCTAGGCGAGTAAGGTTTTAAAAAAATTCTTATAAACCAAAGCTATAGACATCAAAATTCACTGATCTTTTAGCAAGATTCCCCAAGGTAAACATTGTGTGCCGTGTGTGCTGATTCTCATTCACAGTAAACTGTTCCTTAAGACCTGTCTTCTCACTTTCTCATCACTTCTGCACATTTGAGTTACTGGGGCAGGGGGTCACTCTTCATTTAAATTTATTTAAATGAAGTTCTGCTTTATTCCTTATTATCCTTGGCTTTTTCACAGCACATTTTTGACATATTAGATTTCTTCATATCATTTGGAAATACTTGCCCAAATCCTGAATGAGTGTCTTTCTCTCTGAAACTCAAGAATCAGTCTAGCAAAGGGAAGACTGAAGGTTCATACTTGATACAGAGCATTCAGAGTTGCTACGATCACCTGTGGTTTTTATACCTCTCTGTAGGAGGAGGCAGAAGAGAGAAGTGAAGTCAGAGGTGTGAGAAATGGCAGGTACATTTCTTCCTCTTTACTCATTGTTGATGCTGAGCTTTCACCTGGGAAAGCAGAATACCTTAAGATACAGAACATATCTGAATTTAGTTCCCATTCCATCCTTGCTTCTTTAAAAAGATTTTATAATTTTATTTATTTATCTTTAGAGGGGAAGGAACGAGGGAGAGAAACATCAATGTATGGTTGCCTTTTATGCATCCCCTGCTGGGAAATGGCCTGCAGGGAACTGCAGGCATGTGCCCTGACTGGGAATCAAACTGCAATCCTCTGGTTCGCAGGCTTGTGCTCAATCCACTGAGCTATACCAGCCAGGGCTTCCATCCTTGCTTTTTAAGCACCATTGCGCTGCCTTTATGCCTTTAGCATAACATTTGCGTATTTAGAATGTTTGTATTTTATCTGCTCTACTGGAAAATGTAGTCTTTGTAAGCAAGACTGACTCTCTTTCAGGAGTCCTAGCACAATGTCTGATGTGAAGTGAACTCCCAACATATGCTTCAGAACGGAATGATCATCGCTTGAAATATACTAGACAGACACAGACTCCGAATCCCAGTTTAGCCTTCTGTGTTGTGTGTTGGTGGGCAGATTGCTTAAACTGCCCGATCCTCAATTTAAAAAAATATATAAAATGAGGGTAACCTATTTTTCAATGTTGTTGGGGTCACTAGGTATATGCATGTGTTTAACATTTTACAACTGTGTTTCTCACACATGAAAAACATCTAATACATGTTTATTAAATTAAAAAAGAGGGTGGGCTTCTATTTCTTCAAAGAGGTTTGAGGTTGAGAACTGACTGTATTTCTGAGACGTAATGATAGTAGTTTAACAGGCTAAGAATCATTATACTTTTCAATAAATAGTTTATGTTCATTAGACCACATGAAAATTCTTTTAAAAGTCACATGGCCTCAATTATGATTCAAGAGTGTGTCCTTAGATTCTACCTGGTGTGCTCAAAGCAACCCCCCACTAGCCATAAAACAGGGCTGGGAAGCCAGAAAGAAGGACAGCAGGGAAGGATGGGTGCTCCAGTGACACGTGAAGGATATGTCATGACCTTCACCTAAAGGCAAATTTATTTGATGGTCACTTTTTAGGCCTAGTTTTCTGAGTGTCTTCTAGTTGTTTGTTCATGGTCAAGATAGGTAAATATGTATCTCCAACAAAGATTTTAAATACCATTATTTCTATTTAAAGTAGAAACTAAGAAGTGGAGCCAAACAATAGCTAAAAGAGGCTTCCAAAGAGAAGAAGATGCACAAAAACGTAGACTCTAGAGAAACCATGGGAGGCTAGGAATTTTAAACCATTTGATTCATGAACTAAAAATTTCACCTCATAGCATAGTGTCCTGATTGTGTCCTTGGCATTGGCCCTGGTCAGTGGTGCATTTTCTTAATTTGAGGAAAGAGGCAAGACGTCATTCTACATGAGTGTAACCACAAAAGAGTTATCTAGAAAAGGCGCACCCTCAGATGCCTTTTAGATACCTGTCAATCAGAGAATAAGTGTATCTAAAAAACAAATATATTTTTGTTCCTCTATGCAAATGAGTAACAATTCTTGATTTAGCTGCTAGCTATGAATTCTTGAGTATAGATATTCTCTCAGAAAAATAGAAAGATGACAGTCTCTCAGTTGTTTTGTGTCCATTTCAATAGCAGGCAAAGGTCTAAAATTCTTGTGCTAAGGGACTGTGCTAAGCTATAAGTAGAACTTTCATGTCTGTATATGTGTGTGTGCTGGTTATCCAAGCTAAAATCAATCTTCCAGATAGAATCAAAATGATTCAATATAGTCCTGGATGTAGGTTTCATGCTATTTCTATCAAAATCCCAGAAAGACATTTTGTAGATATAGAAAAGATTCTTCTCTGACATCAGAATGGAAAAGCTAACAAGATAAGATAGCTAAACATTTTTTTAAAGAACAAAGTGAAAGGAATTGGTCAACTTGATTCCAAAACTTACTTCATAGCTATGGTAATCAAGACTGTGTGATTTGGTAGGACAAAAAAACACATACCCATCAATGAAGCAATAAACCAAGAAGTAGACCCACAAAATTATGCCAAGTCATTTTTGATAAAAGTAAAAAAGCAGTTTAAGAATTGAATTATAATTTTTTATGGCAAAAGGCACTAAAACAATTGAACATCCATAGGAAGAAAATTAAACTTCACCCTAAGCTTCAAATCTCATATAAAAATCAATTCAAACTGGATCATTTATTTAATATGTAAAACATAAAATTATAAAAACAATTGAAAAAATATTTTGTTTCTTGGGCTAGGTATAATAAAGACTTCATAGTCAATAGCACTAAATATAAAGAAAATATTTATAAATCAAACTCTACCAAAATTAAAAATTTTTGCTTTGAGGAAGATGGTTAAGAATTAAAAAGACAAGCTAAAGACTGCATGAACAATCTTTGCAAGTCACATAGCTAAAGACTCATACCTAGACAAAATAAAGAACTCTCAAAACAAAGGTCAAAAATTTAAAAATCCAATTAAAAATAGGAAATATACATGAATAGATATTTCACTGAATTGGATATATAGTTGGAAAATAAGCACATGGAAATATATATTCAACATCTAGGAAATGAAAATTGAAATCAAAATGAGATATCACTGCACCTATCATAACAATCAATGCAAAATCTTTTGACAACACCAAATGCTGCTAAGGGTGCAGAAAAACTGGATCACTTGTATTTTGACAGTAGAAATGTAATGGTACAGCTACTCTGGAACACAGCTTCCCACTGTCCTAATATCTAAACATGCAACTGCTATATAACTCAGCAATTGTACTCTTGGGCATTCATCCCAGAGAAATAAAAATTTATGTTCACTTGAAATCCTATATGAGAGTATTCATAGCAGCTATCGGTAATAGCTCCCAAACGGGGCAACCCTGATATCCTTCACTGGGTGAAGGGTTAAACAAGCTTGGTATAGTCATACTGTGGAGTAGTACGCAGTCACAAACAGGAACAAACTCTGGCCCATATGACAATCTGCATGAATCTCCAGAGATGTATGCTGAGTGAGTAAATCCAGTCACAACGTGTTATATTCTATATGATCCATTCACACAGCATTCTAGAAATGAAAACACTTTAGAAATGGAAATAGATGATTTCTTGTCAAGGGTGAGGAGGGATTAAGTGTGGGAGGGAAGTGAGTATGGTTATAAAGCACAATCCGAGCGATGCTTGTGTGTTGGATACCAGGCTGCAGCTATGGTGATTGGCAGTTTCATCAGGACAACACACCTGCATCATGTGTAGGTGTGATGCATGAGACATCATGCATCATGTCTCATGCAGTTTTTGGTGAAATATCAAATCACCTAGGTGACCCAGCCCTCTGCAGCCCAGATTTTGCACCCCCTGAATTACCTTTTCCCAAAACTAAAATCACCTTTGAAAAAGAAGAGATTTCAGACTGTTGATGAGATTCAGGAAGATATGACAGGGAAGCTGATGGTGACTGGGAGAACTGTGTGAAGTCCCAAGGTGCTTTCTTTGATAGGGACTGAGGTATTATTGTCCTACGTACAATGTTTCTTGTATTTTGTATCTTCTTTAATAGGTTTCTGTATTTTTCAAATTACATGGCTGGATACCTTTTGGACAGACCTCATATATCCAGGATATGAGGGTATTTTCTGTACCAGTGTCCATATCCTGGTTATCATATTGTGAGATACTTTTGCAAGAAGTTACTATAGAGGAAACCTGGGTACAAGATACACAGGATTTCACTGTATTATTTCTTACAACTATATCCAAATGTATAGTTATCCGAAATAAAAAATAATTTATTAATAAAAATCCTGGAGAGGCCAATTAATTTTGATTTTCAGCCCAAATTTTTATGAAAAATGAATTACACCCTAATATATAAATATCTTAATTTCTTAAGTAAAGGCTGAGTGATGACTCTTAATGATAGGATGGTGGGAACACTGAAATGAATGAAATGTTACAACTAGGAAATTTTTGGCCTTTGACAAGGAGTTCGGCCTTGTACTGACACCTATGTTAGCCATGGCGAGAAATTATGCAGAAGGAAATATTAGACTGCACATATGTCTTAGTTGCAGAAAGATGCAAGGAAGTGTAAGAAAGCTTATATCTCAATATTGGCTACCCAACTTCACCTGGCTTTGAGTTGCGGCTGTTTCTTTTCATTTGTAGTCTGATGACCAGGGCTGTGATTTAAGGGGAAAAATTATGATCCCAAGTCTTATTCATATTATTTCTACAGCTTAGTGGGAAATTGTTACAATAGAGTTCATAAGTCACTTGAATCATTTTACTTTTTGATTTCCCATAGCTATGCAAACAATTGAAACCAAAACCAAAATTAACAACATTAAAATATTTTACAATTCAAGTTTCTTAGATATTATGGCTATATCCCAAACTGCATATGTATTTAGCAGCAAAAAAATGAATAGGAATAACACTGAAAATCAAAACTATATTGGATATGTCTTTGTAAACAGAAGACCTGGATAACAAGGTCAAGGATACTTTCATGCTTTTGAAACCCAGGGATGAAGACTGGGAATACTATAACACAGATATTCTATAAGATTAATTTTTCTAGACCACCCAAGTTCAGTGAAATAAATGGGAGAAATTTGAAGGACATTTCACAATGAAAGTAAATTTAAAAGCAAAAGGGAAGAAATTTCTAGGGGAAGAAGACAATGTTGGGGAAAAAAATTAGTCACTATTTTATCAATCCTGGTAGTAAAAAAAGTAATTTAGAAACCTTAGACAGAAAACTGTACCTGAAAAATAATTAAATAAAATTTTAAGTAAATAAATAATAAATAAATAGCTCTAACAAAAAATAAAATAGTTTGGTTTACATCTAAAAAAATAAAAGAGAAACCTTAGAATTTGAATTGTGACTTTATTATATTTCACTAATTGTACTCATTTTATTTTTAACAAATACTTATTTATATTTAATCTTTATTGTATTTTTCCACAACCATTTTACCCTCTCAATACCCCCTTTCCCTGCAATCACCACACTGTTGTCCATGTTCATGAGTCTTTTTTCTTTTTGCTGAATCCCTCCAAACCCTAACCACTACCCAAAGCCGCCATCTTGCTCTCTGTCTATGAATCTGTCTCTATTTGACTTGTTAGTTCAGCTTGTTCATTAGATTCCACATATAAGTGAAATCATACGGTATTTGTCTTTCTCAGACGGGCTTATTTCACTTAGCATAATGTTTACCAAAGCCATCCATACTATTGCAAAGGGCAATTTTTTTTCCTCCTTTTTCTTATGTCCAAGTAGTAGTCCATTGTGTCCCATAGATATTTTATCCACTCATCTACTGGTGGACACTTGCACGGCTTCCATATTTCAACAATCGTAAATAACACTGCAATGAACATAGGGGTGCTTACGTTCTTTCAAATTAGTGTTTTGGACTTTGAATATATTTCCAGAACTGGAGTCACTGGGTCAAAAGGTTTTAAAGTGGTTTATGTATATTCTTGTTAGATTGAATCCTAGGAACTTCAACTATACATATCCTGTTGGCAGCAGCCATCCATACACCATATACATTGAGACATGTTCTTGTTGACTGGGCCAATGATTTTGGTCCCTGGCCACTTTTTACCCAGGTCATTTCTCAGGATTGTACTTGTAACAAGCGTCCTTAAGGGGTGAGATAACTCCCTCCTCCAATATAAAGAGCAGACTTTCTTTCTTTTTTTTTTTTAAAGATCCAATTTTATTTTTTTAAATAATTTATTTATTTATTTATCTTTAGAGGGGAAGGAGAGAGGGAGAGAAACATCAATGTATGGTTGCCTTTTGTGTGTCCCCTGCTGGGAGTTGGCCTGCAGGGAACTGGCCTGCAACCCAGGCATGTGCCCTGACTGGGAATCGAACCACGATCCTCTGGTTCGCAGGCCCGTGCTCAATCCACTGAGCTACACCAGCCAGGGCTAAGAGCAGACTTTCTTAATACTTACTGTAAAAGCAACAAGTCCCCAAATATTAATGTTTCCCAGATTTGGTACATGTATACCACCAATGCACTCAACAATAAAAATGAATGAGCTATGGTACTGCAATCCATAACATTTACACTCTCCACATGGGCCCCTCTGCAGTACTCCTAAGGGATTTGAAGATCAATAATGACCAAGGCAAATGTTATGATTGTTCTTCTTGCCATATGATGAGTAATAGAGTCCCTGGTCTCAGACCCCAGAGATTCATGTCTCCTGACAGCCTTCATGAAACTTTAATAAGCTCATTTATTACCATGTAAGTAAAGTAAAATCAAATGCTACACACCGAGATATCTTTTTTTCTGAGATTTATGAAACTATTTGATTCCTTATTTTAAATGATAGTACTGACAATGTAGACCTTTGTTTGAAAATTAAGTTATATAAACCTCGCTGAAAGACTAAGGAAAAGAAGGTATTTAAACATTTAGCAATACATAGTTCATCACTTCACTGATATCATGGAATTTACAGAAGTTTCATATATTACAATATAGACTTCTGCATTTAATTTGAGCTAATAGGTGTTTGACTTTATAAATTATACGCTTAAAATCACAGTGATGCAATAAAATATGGAAAGGCCTCATGATATACATCATAAATTTTAAGATTTTTTTCCTCCAGCCATAATAAGGATTTTAAAGTGTTATTTTTTACATTTTATTTATACTCTAATAAATTAGCATTATTTATGACTTCAGTAAAGTGTCTAATGATGATGACATACATACAAGGAATTCGTGTAACCTTATACATTAGTACCATAGAGCAAGAGCTATTTGTGAATTCACTAAAGTATAAGTGCTTCATAAGTGATGTGTTTTTATGGTATCCTATAATGATTTGAAGAATATTCATTCAACAAGGAACCGTGAAATAAACTCCTTTGATCTTACCAGTGTATTCCAAGTTAATCTACATTTTTCTGGTTCATCTCCTAACACCTTCATCCAGCTACTGTTATCTCTCTCCTGGTCTATTTTATTTGTTCCCTATTTGTTCTACCTCTGTCCTCATTCCCCTACAAGTTATTTTGGACACAGTAGACAGAGTTTCATTTTCCTACTTAAAAGTACCCAAGATTTCCTACTGCATTTAGAATCAATTCCAAAATTCTTGGTTTGGCCTCTGCTTTTTTTTTCCCTTCTACTCTACTATGTTCCAGATATACTACCTACTTTTGCTCTGTTGTTCAAACCAAGCTCATACTTACAGAAGTTTTTTTACCCCTGTTTTCAGAGGTTCAATTTCTTATCATTCCTAACCCTTAGAATGTCCACTTCACAGAGAGGACTTCTCTGACTCACCACTTGCAATGGTCTCCACTTTCTCTTATCTCATCATCCTACCTATTTTTCACACATAACTTATAATTTTACTTTTTTTATTTTAAGTATGTGCATATACATATATATTTATTTATAGTCTCCTTCTCAAATATGATCTTTGGAATCATGTCTCTCTTATTCATCACTTAATCCACAGCTCTTAGAAAAATGTCAGTCACATCATAAATGTTTCATAAATATTAAATGAATGAATGAAAAAATAATGCCTATGGGTATTAGCTCTGGTATTAGAGAGATCAGAGTTAAATCCCCAGCTCTCCTTTTTTCTATCTCTATGATACTGGGCTAATTGCTGAGCCTCAGTAATCCTCAGTTTTGGGACTAGAAAAGTGGAGAGAATAACAATTCCCAACTTCTAGGCTGTATGAGACAAAAATACAGTAAATACAAACTGCTGAACCCACTGTATCAAAAAGAAAAATCTTTCAACAAATCACAGCAGTGATTTGACTACTACAGCCTTTCCCAGAGAGCTTCTTTTTAATATGTATGGCCCTTTGGAGATTCTGATTGAACTTTAAACATAAAAGAAACTTCTGGCCAGTTGAGCTCTAGGAATTTTGGGGGGAATTGTGTTACCTACATCATGAGATATAGGCAGCATTCCACTTCAAATCTGATTCAGAAAGATATCTTCAAAAATTTAAAATACTAAAACATCCTCCGTGGTATCCTGCTGGTCTTTTTCTACCATTATGGCAGTACAAACAACTAAGGATGTGGGGGGAAAGAGTTTCCAATCCTAAACTCTTCAGTGAACTTGCCTCACCCTGAGATTTTCAAAGGTTTATATCTCCTATGTGTGTGTGCACTCCAGTTCCTTCAAGTCCTCACCGGTTAATTCCTCAGGAATCACCTCTAGAAGCTCCTTAATGTCATTGTCCTCTACACACAGGTGAAAGCTGTTTTTCCTCTCAACCACAGCCTTGTTGAATTTTGTAACCTCCTCGGACTCGGCAAATCCTTTGAAGTCAAGGACAAACCTTTTGAGAGTCTTCTCCCAGATGCCATTTCCATACCCCCTGGTGACATCACCTCAAGCCCAAGCAAGGTTCTTGAAGCAGACATAGGTGTGGTAATTATCCAGAATTTTACCGGTGTCATCTCAAAGTCTTCTTCAGTTGCACAAAAGCCTGGGCAAAGGTCCTCCTCAGATAGTAGGTCTTGTAACTTGAAAAGCTCTTATAACTCCTTGACCTCTTGGTTGGGTCCAAACAGATGGGGTTTAGAGGAGCAAACACCACTTTGCTATTGGGATGCAGATCAACAGTAAAAAGAGGATGTCCAAGAGCATTACCAACCACAAGCACAATCTTGAAAGGTATGTTATTCTCCAGACAGTACTTCTCTATGTCACCTCCATAACAATTCAGGAGGGCATCTTGGAAGAGGAGCTGGGCCACTCATGACTTCTTATTGCCTCTGTAGCTCACTGGCAGTGTGTGCTTATTAATATGCCTGAAGGCTCTGGGGTCCTCCCTGTGCCAGATCACAAAGGGTTTCCTCTTGTAGCCTGTAACATTGCCCCCAGGGAAGACTTGTTATCTTGTCTTTAAAAGCCTTGAAACTTGACATTGTTTTGGCTTCTTTATGGATGAATGTCCTTCCTGGTATCTGTTTCAGTACAGGGAGGTTCCATTTATTTCAAAAATTTGCTCTGGCAAATAATTTCACCCCATTGTCGGCTTAGCTAGAGTTTCCAAACATTCTTTTGCTGTTTTCGCATCAGCACTCACAGATGCACCACTTACTTTCACATTAGGCAATTGTTTAAGCCACCCAGATCCAGCAGTAAATGCAACTTGTAGTCAGGTCCAGCCTTCTCTTTTACCATCATAAACAAATGTTTGCTGTGACTGTGGTCATCCTGATGCTGAGGGATACACTTTTGTTTCTGCTCTTCAGTCCGGGTCATCAGAAGTTTCTCCATGTCTGATACAAGCCCTTTTAGAATTTTTGGTAGTCTCATTGTCTTCAATACAGCAGATCTTTAAACTTTTTTTTTTTTTTACTTTTTTCCCCTTTACGATTATAGTTATGGTGAAATGCAACATGCCAGATTTGTGAGAAATAACCATCACTCATTCTTTCACCTTCATAGTTTATCACTTTTCACTTTGTTTCCAAGCCAATCACTTGACGTGGCCTCTTACTAGCAACATTAGTAGTGGATTTTGCATATTTAGGGGCCATATTAAACAGAACAACGTGGGATTAAGTCAAGCACAAGAGAAAACAGTGTAGTTACAAGATGTGGTGAAAATGCAGACAATTGTAACAGAACAACAATAAAATAATTTAAAAGAGATGTGGTAAACAGATGCATGAGGTTGCTGCTGCCATAACATGGTACACTATGTTACAGCAAGTTTTGTATTTATAAATAGAAGGAGTACAGTCTAAAATAATAACATAATAAATATCCATAATATAATAAATATTGAAACCAGTAACATAGTCATTTATTATTACTGTCAAGTACTATGTACTGTACAGAATTGTATGTGCCATATTTTTATACAACTGGCAGCACAGTAGATTGGTTTACCCCAGCATCACTACCAACGTGAGACTAATGTGTTGTGCTGTGAAATTAAGATGCTAAGTGATAGGAACTTTTCAGCTTCACGACAATCTTATGAGACCATAATACCTGTGGTTTATAGTTAACCAAAACACCATTATACAGTGCATGGATGTAATAAAACTACCACTACCTTGTATCATCTTCACTATTGATTACCTAGGAAATTATAATTGCCCAATCTCTGAAACACTCAAAAACACTCATCAATTTCTACATCTCTCTTCTCCTATTTTATCACTGAGGGGCAGATTTATAATAATAGAACACTGCCTTGATGACATCACACACTCCAATCTCTTCCAGGAACTTCTCAAATCTTATTCAATAAATTTAGAAAATTTTAACTGATATTCAATTTTTTTCTGTGCTCAGTATCTGCATCTCTATTTTCTTTTCTTTTTTTTTTTTAAATTATTTATTTATCTTTAGAGGGGAAGGAGAGAGGGAGAGAAACATCAATGTATGGTTGCCTTTTGCGCATCCCCTGCTGGGAGTTGGCCTGCAGGGAACTGGCCTGCAACCCAGGAATGTGCCCTGACTGGGAATCGAACCTCGATCCTCTATTTTCATTCATACTCTGATGTGTCTCCTTGGAATTCGCTCTGTCCTTGGCTTTATTATCATTTTGGTGCTGTCGTCTTCAGCAACAGGGATTCCTCTGATTCCTTCACGCATCGCTACCTGTCAACGTGATGGCCACCGCAAGGCCCCTTTCAAATACTAAATCTTTATTTCCTAATTGCTCTTCTTCAACTGATTTCATGTTTTCCTCCTTCATTCTTAGCTATATTGGTTGATTTTAAATTGCACTTAATTTTAATTCATATATTCACTTGTCTTATTTAGCCTCACAAATCATGAGCTAATTCCTGAGAGGGTCCATGCCTTACTCATTCTAAGGAACAAATTGAATTATTTATTGTAAATACTAAATACATACTTGATGACTAACTGACGAAATAAATGAAGATGTGACTCTTACCCAGTCATACATTCTAGTTATTTGAAAAATCTAGAGAAAGAGTTAATGAGCAGTTTTTAGAATTGCATAGTAACCGAAAAGGTCTCATAAAGTGGGGAGAAGCCACATGAGCTGATGACCTACATCCTTTTCAGTATATTGTTTTCAAATGCAAGGTCATTTGTATTTTCTTCTTGAAAGAGTAGGGCCAAGATAGTGTAAAAGAATATGTAATCCAGCCTAACAAATAAGCAGGAGAGAAGGAACAAAGTTATGAATATGTGCAACATGCATGAACTAATATGAAAATGTACAGATTTCTTAATAAAAGAGAACAGTTCATCACTAATCAGAAATTGAAGGGTCAAAATATATGTCTATTAAATTCAAATATTGTGCTTGATTATACCAAAGTACAATGGAAGTTATTAGAACAAACATTCATTCCAAACTCATTTAACAAACTTCTATATTTCCTCTTTATTCCTGATGAAAGAGATATAAGACTGAATATGGAATTCTTTTTCACATATTTTGGGGATAATACATGTAAATCCAGGTGTGAATAAATTTGAAACATTAAAGTGTGAAAATTTGATACATTAAAAATTATATATATATGCATCCAAGGCTCACAAGAAAACCACAGCAGTTGATCTTGACAAGTGACAGGTGAATAGCGATTGAATACCAAAATGATATGAATTTCATAGTGATTGTTCATTTTGGATGAAAGTCAGTATTACCATATGTAAAGTTTTATGTGTTGCTTTTTAAATTTGCATTAGCCATAAATATATGTATAAGGATTTTATGTATTTCTGAGTATTTATTTAATTCAAAGATTAAAATTTTAAGAATTTTTAAAATGTTGGAATAGAAACCCAGACAACTATAAGCAATACTAATACTATATAAAAACTGTAAGAAACCCAGCAAACCTATGAGAAATACTAGTGGACATTAGATAATAAATTAAATTGGAAACCAAGTAAAATTCTCTGAAATCCAAGACTAATAAAACTGATGTAGAAAACAAATGAGAACTTGAACAAGAATTAAATTTAAAAAAAAAAAGAAAAAGAAAACAAATGAGAAGAGCAACACACACACATCCATTAAAAATGGGAATCCAGATGCAAAACTCTGACGCAGGGAAATTGAGTTACAACGTCAGGCACAGTAAAGCATTTGAATCTGTCTTCCATATAGTGCGTACCTCTCGTTCCGTCTGGTCAAATGTATTCTTTAATTCAACAGATGATGCTTTTCTCTAATTCATTAACAAGTTAAACAAATTTAAACTGTTCACATGTTGGTCATATGCAACATAGATGCTATAAAGAATTTGAATATCAGATATTTAATCAGAAGGCTATTAATTTATTCTTAAATAAGTGAATAAATAAATGAATTAACATTCTTTAAAATAACAACCAGGGTAGTTTAAAGTGGCATATTGCTTTTAGTACAAATAGAAATAGCTTCAACTTAATCCAATAAAATATGCTGATAATTACTTGTATGAGTTATAATTTTAATTAATATATAAATAATTCATTAGAGATAAACTCATTTATAGATGATTAGTAGATAATGCAATAAGTATTCATAAGGTATTACATTGAGTGTTGTTTCTAAAATTAGTTATATCCTTTTAGAGCTGCATGAAATTAAAATCTGGCTTTCATATTTGTGTCATTATTTTTAAAGAAAATAGAAATCTCGAGTATAAAATCTAATCTATTTTTCTAGCTGAAAAAAATTATCCTTCAATTTCTATTTAACATTAAATGAAATAAGCCAGTCAGAGAAAGACAAATAGCATATGATTTCATTCACATGTGGAATCTAATGAACAAACTGAACTATCAAGCAAAATAAAGGCAGACTCATAGATACAGAGCAGGCTGACAGCTCGATGGGTGTTGGGGTGGAGGGACAGAGCAAAAGGAAAAGGACCAATGGACATGGACAACAGTGTGGTGACTGCAGTGATTGGGGGGGTAGGTAAAGGTGGAAGAGGGTATAATGGGGATAAATGGAAATGGGGGAAAATAAAATAAATACATAAATAATTAAAATAAAGTAAAATTAATAAAATTAAATGAACAATGATTTTAATATTTGATTTATGGCTTCATTATAAAGGATTACAATCTCAGACATGTAAACCTGTCTAATTTTATGATTCAGATTATCTCCAGGGGCTATATTCACCACCAGGAAATGGGTCCACTCCATAACACTGATTACTCTAAATTCTAAACATAGATTTATTTTTAATAAGGTTATGTATCAAAATGGGTAACCAAGGAAGTTTTGCTAATCTGTTTTTCAGACACCCCATTTTAACATAAGCTTTCAAAAATCATCTAAGCAGTAGGAGGAAAAATTAAGTCTTATCCTAGCTCTTAAGGCTACTGTTCTCGATGGACACTTCTACTAACATTTTAGTGGTGGGAAGTTACACAATCATATTTAACTTCAAGGGGTAAGGAAGAACAATGCTCCCAAACAGTAAAATACATTTATAAGCTAGTTTTCCCAGCTTCACTGAGATGTAGTTGACATATAACACTGTAAAGTGGACAATGTGTTAATTTGATACACATGTAATACAAAATGGTTACCAGAATACCAGAATTCAAGTGAGCTAACACTTGAATTATATGACATAATTACCATTTCTTCCTGACACTGAGAACACAGGATTTACTCTCAGCAACTTCCAAGTATTTAACTGTATTACTAACTACAATCAGTATGCTGTGCATTAGATCCCAGAATTTATTCCCCTTATACCTGGAAGTTTTTCCAGGTGTACCAGCACCTCCCCTTTTCCTCCAGCTCCCAGGCCCTGATGACCCTTGTCTCTGTTCCTGAGTTCTGCTTTTTTTAGGTTCCATATATATGATATCACAAGTTTTTGTCTTTTGCCATTTGATTTATTTCACTTATCATGATGCCCTCAAGTTCCAGCCAAAATGACCAAAGGTACCAGCTGGTTGTTTAGAGTAGGAGGAGCGCAGAGTTTCTGACAAGGATGGGCAGGAAATAACGACAATGACAAACCAGTTGGGGCAAACGTTGGAAGAAACAGCAGCTTAGTTACCTAGTTAAGCACTATATGCCACATAAAGTTTCCTGATAAAATCTAAGATTCCCAGTTAAATTTAAACTTTACACAAAAAGTAAATGATGGGCACATCGATGATAGCTGATAGATACATTAGATAGATAATGTCTCTAATATTGCATGGGGCATACTTATACTAACACATATTTCTAATTCAAATCTAACTCAGCAACTTATATTGTTATTTGCTAAATATGACAACTCTAATCACACACGGAGTTGTAATAAACTATATAGCTGGGAGGAATAAATTCTGCACTGAATGTTTATAAATATTTTTTAAGTGGGAGCTCAGAACATTTTGTATGTATGTGTGTGTTAGTGCTCAGAATCTAAAATGTTTATTGTAAAATTTTTAGCACCTAAACCACTAGAAAACTTCCTTGGGGGGTGAATATAAAGTTTGTTCAATACCTAAACATGAGTCCTTAAGGATAGTATTCATTTAGATTCTAGTCACTAGGTAAGAATGAGAGATGTTCTGGAGAGACTAGACCTGAATGAGTAAATTCATCTAATGAAGTAACATTTTATTAATATTAAAATGTAACCTTTGAGTTTGATATTTAAAATAGTTGAGTCCTGGTTGGTGTGGATCAGTGGTTGGAACATCATCCTGTAACCAAAAAGTTGCAGGCTTGATTCCCAGTCAGGGCACATACCTAGGTTGCAGGTTCATCCCCGGTCCTGAGGTGAGTGATACCCCGTCCTGCAGGGATCCTAGGTCTGGGTGCTTACAAAGGCAACCAATAGATACTGCTCTCATATGGATGTTTCTCTCTCCCCATTTCTCTCTTCCTTCTCCTCCCTCTCTCGAAAAACGCAGTTGAAAATGTCCTTGGGTAAGGATTAAAAAAAATAGTTGAAAGCAATTATAGATGCAAAGTACCTATTATAATACAGTTAGGCTGAACAGTATACTTCAAAAAATTTTTGTGTTTTTGTTTTTATATGCTATTATTTGTTAAACTGAATATATAAGGTGACATAATATTGTTTTGTTAGCTTTTTTAAACAAATGGCAAATTTATTAGATTTCTCAATAACAGTCCGCATTGATTAAATGATGTCACTAAGAAAAGAATCATCCAATAAAAACATAAATTGGCACAGCTTTTTAATGTTTTAAGTCTTGGAAACTTAAACATTATTGTCCTTATTTGGGTTATTTGTAAAAAAATAGGCTTTATTTTGAAACTTTAAAAATATTTTTAAACTCCTAATTTCTCATAAAACAGAAAGTGTTCTGTTCACAGAATTGCATTTATACCATTGTATTAGCATGGTCTTTGGACTGTAAAACATTCATTTTAAATAAAACACTTGCATTTCACAAATTTTAATTTTAAAATTGAATTACCTAAGTGCAATTACTTGCTCATATTACCTCTGTTTTTTATTATTCAAAAACGGAAATTTTCTCCTAATACTAATGAGTACTTAAAAAAATTTTTTTTCTCTGTTCAGAGCATTTTTCCAAGCAGTTTTCCTTTGGACTGCATATATAATTGCTATAATTTAATATAATAATCATAAGTAGGTGGATTTCTCAGTTTATAGCTAATAGTTAACTAAAAAATGTAATGTCATATTAAAATATATTTAAAATCTTCTATTTCAAAGAGTGTATATTTAATGAATTTTCAGTATCTTATTTTTTTTAGGTTTTATTTCTTTATTTTTAGAGAGAGGGGAAGGGAAGGAGAAAGAGAGGGAGAGAAACTCAATGGGTGGTTGTCTCTTACACACCCCCAACTGGGGACCTGGCCAGCAACCCAGGCATGTGCCCTGCCTGGGAATCAAACCAGAAACCCTTTTTTTTTGCAGGCCCATTCTCGATCCAATGAGCTACACCAGCCAGGGCAAATATCTTATTTTTTGATCCTTGGAAGTTTTCATTATATTATATTATATTATATTATACACTACATATGTTGTATATCATCACCTTATGTATTTGATATACATATAAATTTTCAAATACACTTTAATGATCCTTTATATAGAATAAATGTTTACGACAATACTTGAATGAGCATAAAATAAACAGCTGTGTTATTTTATCACAAAACCTAGAACATAAGTCACTTCAATCATTGTTTGAACATCTGATAACTTGCAACAGACCTGAACACGTATTTTTTAGAGTTTTTGTGGGAAGGCCAGAAGTATCTAAGCCACTCACTCCTGTGCCATCAATCAGGTACCATCATTGCTTAAATCTAGAGATTGCAGTCATGTGTCATTACATGACCTAGCGACCACACTAAAGGCCCATTTGTTTTCCCCAGCTTTAAACACACACGTTTAGACAAATGATTGAATGGCTCATCCATCTTTAAGGAGCCACAAAAGCACTTTGAAAATCATGCTTTTTTCATGCACAAACACCATAGATTTAAACATCTTATGTGGATATTTCACTTTTGTAGAGCATAGTGATGTTATGGTGTAAAAGATATATAAATGGCATGTAAGGTAAAGGGTTTTTTATTTTCCCAACTAGTTTTGAATAAGGTCAGTAAGCAAAAAACTTAGTTTTTCATTGTTCTGGTAAGTACCATTTTACTGCTTAGAACAGTAATTGGATTAAGAGAAAGAAAATACAGGGTGGAGAGGGCAAAACAAGTAACCAACCGGAAAGATGTGAGAACATTAGGCCTTAGGATGCTTAGGGGCTGTCCCAGATTTTCACTGTATTGCTGGTTACAGTCTTTCCTACCCACCCCCCTTCTTCACCTGGGTACCTCCTTATTCTCTAAGACTCAGTGTTGACGCTTCCTCTAGGAAGTTTCCTACAACGTTTGAAGCTGGGGTTGGGTCTGTGATTATAAAACCCATAATGCCTTGTTTTAACATACTCTATCACATATTACCTCTCTACAAAGGCTGGCGATCTCTCATCAATTTCCTGAATAAATGGCACAGTGTTGATTTTATTGCAGAGATGGAATAATGTTGAATAATTGAATGATTATAAGTCAATCTACCATAACCTAATAGGCTCTCTGGACTTTCAGAAGTAGTTATTTTTCTAAAAGGTTGGAATTTAAAAACAGTAAAATAATCTTTAAAAGAAGTAACAGTAGGAAGGAATAAAATTTTAGGGACCATAATAAATTCTAAGTCGTGGTGGCTGAAAGTGAATTTTTTTCCTTTCTGCTCTTACATATATGAGGTCAGTGGTGAACTAACATTGTTAGCTCATGTTATCTAAACTTAAGCCTGTGTAATATTGAACAAATCTGACAACTCTGGAAAAATTGCTTTTACAAAAATAGACATTTTTCTTGTAAGTCTCCAAATTTCTATTGTGCACCAAAATTATGGTATTATAAAAAAAGTACCTCAATTGACAAGGGAGAGGCTGAAACAGAAATTTAAAATATTGCTGTGAAAAATGTACAATTATATAAATAAGAAGTGTACTGGTTGGGGGAAGTCTGCTCTAATGAAAAGATTCATTATAATACAGAATGGAGAATGAAGCGTATTTCTTTTTAATAGTCCTGAGTGAGCACTATAGGTCAGCGGGGCTGAGTCATTCAGGTGTTGGGATTCTGTGTAAGAGACTGGTTTTCCTCGGGTAGTTTTGTTCACTACTGAGTTGCTCCTATGTCGCTTTCCAGACTGAGGAGAGAAGGCACAAATGAGGAGCGGTATGTGCTAAAGACTCACAATTCCACTGTGCTGAACTCCCCAGCTACAAGTTCAGGGGAAAAGAGAGAGCAGATTGGAGGAGGGCTAGAAGTTTCTGTCACTGAAAGGGAAAATATAGTTAATTTTTCAGTAAGGGGAAGAGTACTAGATTGTGGAGGCACTTTACCTTAATCATATTTGCACCTTTCTTTGACTCATTTGTCGTTATGTTGCATATTTCACGGTTGATTATATTGCAGCATGCTTTTATAACAATTACAATGATTTTGAAAAACATTAATGAAAAAGAAGTATAATGGAAACAGATCATTAATTGTAGAAAAAGATATGAAATTTAAAACTGGAAACATATGCTTAAATTAACAATGATTAACGTTGGTGATGAAATTATGGGAGATATTTAATTCTCTTTATTTAGGTATCAACATCATCAAATTGTCTATCATAAACACAAACTTATTTGTAGTATATTTAAAAAAAAGATTTGGAAGCAACAAAGATTTCCATCAGTAGATGAGTGGATAACACAATGATGGAACATTTACACAATGAAATTCTACTTGGCCGTGAAAAGAAGAAAATTCTCGCTCTGAGACAGCATGGATGGACTTGGAGAACAGTTTCTAAGTGAAATAAGCCAGTCAGAAAAATGCATATGCCATATGATTTTACTTGTATGTGGAATCTAGTAAGCACATTGAGCTAACAGGCAAAATAAAAACAGACTCCTATTTAGAGAGAAGGCTAACAGCTCCTGGGAGATTTAAGGGGTGGAGGGATCGAGAAAAAGTAAAAGGTTGTCATGTCTCTCTGTCTCAGAGACATGGACAACCATGTGGTGATCACAGGGGTGGGAGTTTAAGGGGGATAAAAGCTAATGAAAAAACACAATAAAAATAAAAATAAAAACAATGCATACTTATAAGAAGAAAAGACATACAGAGATTCTGTAAATCCCAGAGGAGAGATTAAATTTCAGTCAATTCAATGACAGCTTCCATTTTGGACACGTGTAGTAAATTTCACAGTCAAAAGTATCTGGACGCACTTATGACATACTAAAAGAATTTGCAAACACGTTAGTAAAAAGAGTAGATATAACTTATGGAGCTACCTCACTGGTATGAGTTGTGCTATTAGTAAAGACAGTGGGAATGTGCACTGTAACATATCCCCACAGTCTTATTACAAATCCGTAACAACACATAAATGTCTGACCCTCCAAAAGCAGCAAAGCGAAATGTCTGAAACAAGTATGGCATTTAAAATATAACCTTCTATTTCTTGTCTAAGTGGCTTAGTTGGTTAAATAGTTTGCTCATCATTATTTATCCATCTAGACCTTGAATTCCTGATTATTTATGGTCACTACCAAGTTAAACATTGCAGCAAACCATTTTATTGTGGGATATTTATCCAAGTTATTGTTATAAGTAGCCTTTTAATATTACCCATGTTGCTTTTATAAAGAGCCTTTTAAATCACACTTGTCTAGTTTTTTTCCCATACCAAAATAAAAGGAGCGTAACAGTTATTTGACATTAGTTTCAGTATTCTGTTTTTTTAATTGTCAAGTTTTGATCGTATGTCCACAAACAATAGGTTGAACAATTAATTTCAGGCAACTGGTAACTTAAGCAAAGTAAACCCAATTTGTGTGCTGGCCTCTCCTCTTCTCCCTCACAGAAGAAACAGCTTTCTTTAGCCCATGAGCCGGCCACTTCGTTCACTCACTCTTTCTTGATGACGCATTCCCTGGAATGTCCACCCGGTGTATCCAGCTCTCTGGCAATCCCTAAGCAACGACAGAACTGCTAGGTTTGCCTGTCACACTCTCATAAATAGAGTTGAGAAGGAAACGATGCGCTTCTGGGCAATTTATTTCTTCCCCACACAGCAGGCATGGGAACCTCAGGGTCTGGGGAGCTGAAATGGAAGAAAGTGCAGGTGAATGTTAAACGCACAGTGGCTCCTTGTCAGAGCTGAGGGGCGCTATGCTTAGAAAACCTCACCTTATAACAAGCCACTGTCAAACCTGCCTAATTTTTGACCCTGAAGAAAACATTATTTTTATTGTTTTGGTTGAGAAATGAATCTGCTTTTCTGACCCAAAGTGAAATGCTACCTCTATCTTTCAAGGCTGTTTTCTGTGAAAACATATTTAAAAAGATATTGCAAGATGGTTAGAAAAACAACAACTTTCTCTCAGTATTGTGCATGCTATTGTAGATTTAGCCATAGATCACTCTCCATGGGGTTGACCATTGCCAGGCAATCTGATCCACTATGTACGTGTTAGGGGATTGTTTACTCTCTGCAGTAGCCCAGGACATGGGATGCACCAGCTCTCCTTGCTTTTGCACGTTGATCCCGAGTCTCCCCAAGGCTGAAACCACAGCCTATACAAGGAGACACTAAGAAGGTACACTATGCAGAAATAAAATGACTTTCACAGTGTGTTGTGCCTTGGCCTCTGGAAAGCTGAATAGCTAATTACTTCAGTGCTATACAAAAGTCATTCATAGCATAACTAGTGTGGTGAGGGTATGAATGATATGATAGATAAGAGCACTACCACCCTTTATTCACACATTTCAATTATGTGTTGCAAAAGCAATCACGGGACGGCTTGTGTCACAGGACTGTGGAGTATAGCAGAGGGATAGTGGCACTCTTTCATCATTATTCTTCATCTGTGAGCAAACTGCATGATGCACAAAAAAATTTTAGATCTTCTACATTATATATTTACACAAGATATGCAAAATTCAGGAAAAATGTATGTTCTATACTTTGCAAATAGAAATACCAATGTAGATATTCTACAAAATTTAACAATGCCAGTGTAGACACTAACAACCGCAACTGCTGTAGAGAATATAGTGCATTTGCTGAAACCTGCTGAAGTATAACTGAGATGGCAATTTTGAGAGCACAGGTATTTCTCTCATGATGCCCTTATTCTGTCCTGATGTGAAAATGTTAAAATTCATATTCCTGCAAGGAAACCTGATATGCGATTGAAAATTCAGATACCTACATAGTCACAGCAATTCATCTGAGGTTTAAGGCCAAAACTTCTTCAAGTGATTGTATGAAACAGCAAGTGTGTGCAAATGTGAGAAATACAAAGTAATTAAGGACAAGACAGTTTCTGAAAATACAGTGAAAGCATCTTCTTAAAATGCACAAAGCCAGCGTGTGAGACTGCCTCAATGAAGTTGCAATATCACTATTGATTAAACCTTAAAGTCCAGAAGTTAAAGGGGAGACCACTGTATTTGGTCTTTAGCTTAGTCACCTGCATCAGAGTAGAAAGAAAGCATGAAACCTTGGAAGCAACATCACAATCAAGGAACCTATAGAGGTCGTGCTGGCCAAAATTTTTCTTGTGCTTCCATTAATTTCAGTTGAAAGCATACATTTTTGTGAGAATCCAGTATACCATCTGCAGAAGAAATTGCAAGTAAGAATGCTGAACTCTTTTTCTTTTTGCCTTTAATACCAAACTTTTAAAATGTCACCACAGCACTTTGAAATAATAAAATTGCTATACTGTTTCACAGTGTTTGGATACATTATTCCCATATCTCAAATGTTCAGTCAATGATAGTGACATTCTGCTTCAGGGTGGGCTTGGACTGAATAGAGATTTAAATATCACCCATCCAGCATTTGGCCAATGTGGTTTCATTACATGTGTAATGAACATTTCTCTGCTGAAGCATTAGAACACTTTTAGAAAGGAATGTGGGAAGTTAAAGATCGAGGTTTTAGCTGCCATGGTCTTTCTTTGATCTGGGAGACAGAGTCCTCTGGGGAGTTTTTTCTCAACTTAATCTAATTTTTGTATTTTGTTTGAAACCTACCTTTTAAGCTACCCTTCCTTCAAGCTCTCTCAGTCTGAAATTTCAATATTTTCTTTGTAATGAGAAATCCCCTCCCCGGAAGATCTTTTAAAGATCTGAGCAATGGCCCAAGTATGGTCTATACATTTTCAAGAAGTGTCCAACACATATAATGTCTGATCCTGAACTGAATAGTTACCAGGGTGAGGGGGAAGTGGAGTTGAGGTAAGAACACTGGACTTTTATACCCATGCCCTGGGGAAGAAAAATACATTTCTTTTAATTCAAGTATCCTTTTCAATACTTCTAGCAGTGAGCACTATAGGCCAACTGATCCTCTGGTATTGATGTATTAAAATAATAACCTATTTAACTAATAGCTTTCCTTCCAAGGACAAATATCAGTTTTCAAGAAACAGTGAAATGTTAGCTCATAGTAGCCAAATTTGCTTGCTTACTAAGGCACCCTTCCCATCTTGGCCACCATTGTGTCCTCACTGAAAGTTTATTTCCTATTCTTCTCATTGCTCAGAAGAATCATAAAGGAGGCAGATAAGACTTCAATATCACCTTTATTGGGTCCTAGGAACACATTCTATATTCTTTTCTATTCTTTTGTGTCAGAGCCATTCTTTGAAAGAAAAGAAATTAAGATTATCAAAATACTCAACCATTGACATACAGATGAGTGGGTAAACAATCGCACAATCATTATTAGATCTCAGAGTATACAGGCATGAAGTTAAAAAATGGCTTAAAAAGAGCAAAAAAGAAAAGTCAGACACATCTTGGTATTTTGAATAATTTTATCCTATGAAGTATTCCAAAGTCAAAATGGCTGGTTTGTAGATTTGCTCTGGAAATGCTTCCACTAGGTAGTTCTCTTTCAGAACTGGGATCATTCCATTGTGGATAGTCTAAGAAAACAGAATTCAGTGGACTGCGAGCACCCAATGGGTCCCAACATTAGTAAATGAATAGCAAAAGTGCCTAATAAATGAAAGGGACTGACGAAGGTGAGATTTCAAATGCATTCCTTAGCCAACTGAAGGGGACAGGAAATCGGGCAGCAGAGAAAACTGTCCTATGGGCACTTGGGAAGCTCATTTTTCTCAGTTCTCTAGTTCCAGCTACAGAAATAAGCCCAGGAAGACTAGGGTATCTTGGGTAAATCTAGTTGTCTCCAGATGTTTCATTCATTCATTGATTTATTCATTCATGTGTTCAACAAGTAATTTTTACTGTGACTATAATATATAAGAACACACATAAATAATAGCCTCATCACATATACATTCTACTATGAAATAAAAGAACAAACTAAACAAAACCTATAGCAGTTTTCTGTGGAGAAAATTAAAGCAGAGGTTAGAGCCCTGGGAGAGCCAGGTGGGGAGCTTGTATCATAATTTTAAATAGAATATTTTAAAGGAGACTTGAAATAAATAGGGGAACAAAGTAGGTTGGTATTGGATAAATACATTTTAGGCAGAGGAAACCGCATATTATGGACTGCATGTTTGAGAACAAATTCATGTGTCAAAATGCTAATCCTTAAGGTGAACGTACTTCTGGAGATGGGAACTTTGGAGAGGTAATTAGGTTTAGATGAAATCGTGAGAGTAGGACCCTCATAATGAGATCAGTGACCATATAAGGAGAGGTAGAGAGACCAAAGCCCAATTTTTCTCTGCTACAAAGGGATACAGCAGGAAGGTGGCCATCTGCAAGCTGGGAGAAGATTCTTACTAGGCACCAAATCTGCCAGTATGTTGCCCTTGGACCTCCCAGTTGCCAGAACTTTGAGAAATAAACATTAGTTGTTTAAACCACTAATGTTTTGTGATGTTCTATTACAGCAGCTTGAACTGCCTAAGGCACAGCTCAGATGGATTTTTTCCCCTGGTCCTGTTTGGGTTGTCTTGTGTAGGGTTAGTAGAAGGGAGGTTAGAGCAGAACCATTAAAGATAGTGTCCCTCTTATCTGGTATCTTGGTGAGATGGCTTAAATCTAGGCTCAGCTTGTCCATGAGGACAGCTGGGTTTCTCGCTCTCAAGATGGCTTTTCACGTGGTCTTTCCATGTAGTATTTTTCAGTAGCATAGCTGAACTACTTACATGTGTCTCAGAGCTTCCAAAAAGGTAAAAGCAGAAGCTGTTAGGTTTTCTTGAAGATTGTAACTGGACTGTGTTAGCCTCTGTTGTATTTTATTGGTTAGAGTGAACCACAACATCAGCCAAGAATCAGTGTGAAAAGCACTTACACAAGGACATTAATAAATGGTATTATGTTGTAGCTACATAGCAAGTCACTTAACTTTTTTGTGTCTCAATTTATATGTATTCATTTGGGAGCATGAATGTAAATATTACATAAGATTATGGTGAAATTAAAAAAATTAACTTATAAAATTACATATATCCCAAATATTTTAATTATTATTTATTTTTATTTTAACTTTTATCTTAATTAATTTATAGTTATACCGTACAATCTGTATAGCTTGAAGCTGGAGTATTTCATTGGCCACCTAAAAATTTTTTTTCTGGTAAAAATGCAGCAACATTATTGCATTTCTTTTATTTATTATGTCTTATTATATGTGACTCCTATTACCCAATTTAAAACTAATGAACAAAAAGTTATTTGGCATGATTGAAGCCGTTGTATTCATAGAACAAAAGATCCTTTGAAGAGGATTTCAAAGAAGTTTCAAATACATTTTTGTATTACTTTAAATCTGATTTATTCAATCATTCAAATAACCTTGATAATGTTTATGCAGCTGCATCCTGAGAAGACTGTATATAGTAAAATGCCCTTGTGAATATGTGGCACTTGACTTCTTTTTGTAGCATATCAAGTATTAAATAGGTATTCTTCAGACATGGAAGTCGAGACCAAAAATTAGTACTAGATGGAAAGGGGAATAATAATCGTCTCCTCTTGGGTTCTTCTTCTGAGGTGACATTTCTGAGATAACATTGAGGACATTTGTGTCAGGTGAAAAATAAGGTAAATATGTTTGCAATCTCAGGTCATTTCCTAAAATGGAAGACTTTTTTTCTTCTCTGATGATAAAGCTGACTTTATTCATTACTTTTTAAAAGATTTTATTTAGTTTTAGAGAGGGAAAGGGAGAGAGAAAAGAAAGGGAGAGAACCATTGACTTGAAAGAGATACATTGGTCTTGAGAGAGAAACATTGATCTGTTGCCTCTCGAAAGTGCCTGGACTGGGGATGGAACCCTCAGCCCCGGCATGTGCCCTGACCAGGACTCGAACCTGAGACCTTTCCGCTTTGTCTATGGTAATGACTATGATTGCTGGCCTTATCTTCAGGGAAAAAGCTTATTAGGAGGCTAGCTGCATAAGAAATACACACACTTGCACACAGATATATTTAACTTCTGGACTCATGAATAATGATTTTGGAAATGAGAAACTTTATTATTAAAATAAATAACTCCTCTGGAGATTTTATTGTGTTGCCAGATAATTGAGATTAAGCAAGTCTAAACCTCCCTATCTACCATCCAGTTTACAGCAAATGCAAGGGGCAGGGGAACATGTTAACAGTTTGAGTATCCAATCAACAAAATCCATAGTGAAAGAGCTTTCGAGCACAGATGCAGTATTTTTTGAATGTAAGTTAAACAAAATGTGGTAATTAGGCAAAGACACATCAATCAAATGCAACATGTAAATACTGCTTCATCAATTCAGACACTATTCTCATCTCTGGGGGGAAAAACAAGTCAAAGGAAGTAAATATTAGAAACTATTATTTTTGTTCTGACTATAATGATTCATTCTAACCCTTAATTGCCTCATTTTTAACCCCCAGAGACACAACCTAACTTTAACACAACCTATCATAGGCAATGTCTCTCCAAGGGAGTCGTTTGAAATATCTTTTTTTACATGTTGTTATTGTTGTTCAGTTACAGTTGTCTCCACTTTTCCCTGCTTACACTCCCCTGCCTGGCCCACTGTCCGCTTTTCCACATTCAATCCCACCCAATTGTCCTTGGCCATGAGTCCTTTATACAAGTTCCTTGACTTGACCCTCCCTCTCCCCTCTGGTCAAACCAACAGTGATCAGAAGGTGAAATATTTTGACAATAAACAGCCTTGCCCTCTGCCCAGCAGAACAGTGGCATCTTTTTTCAAAATATCCCAGGGCCTTTAAATAATGCCTTGCATATAGTAGGTGCTTGATAAATATTTGTTGAAAAACTGCATAAATTGAAAAATAAATGAAGTACCTTATCATTCATTAAATATAAGTCTCCCATAACTTGAGTTGCAAGGTCAGTCTTACATAGGAGGTAAAGTGGTGATCTAATAACTGATGTAAGGAGAAGGTGAAAATATTGCTACCTAAGAAACCACTCAACTTAAAAAGCAATAATTAATATTGCACAGAAGTCCATAGTTCAGCCGAGTTTGCTTATATAACCAGTTATCAACTTCGTGAATTTTAAAAGTGACAGACGATTTTTATCTAATGTACCACTCATATTTCACTTTTGTCATTTGATTTAATGCATGCCCTTGTATTTGTTTTCCTTCCCCGTGGGATGTTGGGTGACGTCACAGGGCTGAGCCCAGGTGGTGGCAGACTCCTCAGCCCTTCCCTTACCCTTGCAATGTGCATTCTGCCTATCATCCTCACAGTGGGCACCATTCCAAAGAAGCAGCTCTGAGAAAGTAACGTGTTGTGGAAACCAGTTGGAGGGTATAAGTGACCGAAACCAGTTAACCCAGTTAAGGCCTTTATACTGTATAAACTTAAGATTCTAGTGGGCAGGTGAGGAGACCTACTTGTCTACTAGCTGCCCAAGACAAGCTTTCTACGTAAGTCCCCTTGACTGCTAAAAGCATCCGCCTACCCATCCCCGGAGGCCCAGTCTCCTTGTTCTCTGTGAGTTCCTGCATCTAATTGTCATGTCTTCTATGTCTCTCTTATTCTGTAAAGGTTCATGATTTAGTTGCCTCTATCATAATGATGCACTTGAAGAATACAGCCTATCTGGGTCTATTGAATAGTTTTTCAGAATGAGGATCAGGCACATTTCCAGCCCAAATACCTTACAACAGTTGTCTTTGTTAAGATAGTACATCTGGGGATAGTCAATATCCATCTATGCTTCATTGATTTTATTATTGCTTGTGCATTTGGTTTCTCAAGTATGTAGTCCTACTTTTCCCCTTGCAACTTATTAGTAATTTATAGGGTGATTTTTTAAGACCATGTAAGACATATTATCTTTACTATTTGATCTACTTAGTATGTTGGGTTTTAGTTATATAATATTATGCCTCACTATTTTTCAATATTTTTCATTGAGCTCTCTTTTTATACTAATATATTTTTTAAAGATTTTATTTATTTATCTTAGAGAGGAAGGGAAGGAGAGAGAGAGAGAGGGAGAGAGAAATATCAATGTATGGTTGCCTCTCATTCGTCCCCTGCCGGGAACCGGGAACCTGGAACTGGCCTGCAACCCAGGCATGTGCCCTAACTGGGAATCGAACCGCGATCGTGTGGTTCGCAGGCCCGCGCTCAATCCACTGAGCTACACCAGCCAGGGCTATACTAATATATTTTTGCTACATCAGATTTTATCAGTTTCTTACTAGTTTACAAATTAATTGATTTGTTATTATGTCCACCTTTCTTTATTTTAAAACTTTCTCTTTGTGTTTCACATTTCTCTCTTGCAAGCAACCTATAAGATAAATTTTATCTTTTTCTGATCAGAGAATGCTTATTTAACTAAAAATTGAATAATTACATTTGGTACGATTTCTGATTTTTGAAATTCTTGCCCTACTCAGTTTCTGTTTTCTGTTTACTCACCCCATTTTGTTTACCTTTTTTCCTGACTTTTCTTCGATTTTGTTTTCTGTATATCCTTTCCTTATATTTTCTACATTTCTTATTATAAACTGTGAAATATGATACTGAGTGTTTTTGTATCATACGTATATGTATAACTATACATTTTTATTATAAAGTGAACAGTAATTCTCCACTTTTGTCGTGATCAGAAACACAATGCAGATGTTATCAAACATTAAGGGTCAGGAACAACCTCTTTCATGCCTATTCACATATTGTCATTTTCACTACAGATTTATTTTAACTTTTTAAAAAGTTTCTTATCTCAACATCTCATGTTTTTTTTAATTTTAGTGTTCAAATTTCATTTTAACCCATTTTTTCCTCGTGTGTTATTTCTTCTTTCTCTTCTAATCCTGCCTGTCCCTTCTTGTGCATGACCTAAGTTCCTTCGATTCTCTCCAACACTCTTCACTCGGTTCAAAACCATATCTCTTAAAGGTATTGTAAAAACTGATGCCTTTATATGATATAGGAGAGATCAAATAGATTCAGTCACAAGTTTAGTTGGTAATTTTGTTCTGTTCATGGCTCTACATCTTTATATTTCATGAACCCCACATTAAAGTTTAAAATAGAGATTTGGTTTCAAGATCTTTCCAGCAATTGCAATTTCTTTACCTCACTTTCTGGATTCAGCAAGTGAGCCAGGATTGTCTCACCATTCAGAGGACACACTTAGGTGCCAGATTCCCAAATGCCAGCTGGCTGGCTTCACACTGTGGGCCTAGTAGAGCAATGGTTTTAGCTCTAATTATCTCCCTTTACCATTATATATGCTTAATTTATTTGTTTTTATCCAGCTGTGCCATTTCATATGTAAATTCACCATTGTAATTACTGGTTATACAGACATTATTTCTTGAGTTTCTCTGCTCTTTCTTGATCTTGGCTATCCTTAGCTTTCTATCTCTTGGACTATAGATTTTAACCATTGTTTTTAATGTCATACATATACTTGTGCTCCCATATTAGCTTCTAAGGCCAACATATTCCTTTTGATTTTGGTAAACAGAAAGAATTCATTGATTCAATAATGCGGGGCTCTGAAATGAGAGTAGCCCTTTGATGGGTAAAAACAAAGCTATTAATTCTTTGATTATTGGTTGCAATTTCTTTAATTTGCAGCTGGTTCTATTATTATAATGAATTAAATATTCCCTAAAGTGTTTCAAAAATGGTAATAAGAATACTTTGCATGTATGACTGAACTGAAATTTGTTAGTAGTAAGAACGCAATTGCCAATTATTCTGAACAATTATCTCCAGTGGCCAGAAGACTTATTTTCCTTACTTGTTTTTTTCTTTTCTGGAAAACTGGTTCTATTCCTCCTTTTCTTTATGAATGCCATAGTATTTAAATATTTGTTAATAGTTTAAGATGTTCCTGAGTCTTCTTTGTTGTTTTGTTTTTGCTTTTGCTTTTGTTTTGGGGGGTCATATCTAGTGGTAATTATTATCCATTTCTGTTAAGTGCAAGTTAGTTACAAAAGTCAATGAAAGAATCTGTTGGATTGGTTAGTGAAATTAACTAAATAAAACATAGCTGATGTATCTGCCAGGTTGAAGGAATCAGAAGAATGGTAGTGTTTGGATTAAGAAATTGAGCAATGTAGAAAGAGTTCTTTCCTCATAGCATGCAATTACAAGAGTAAAGGGAATTTCACAAAGCTGGGATTTGTTGGAAAGTTAGGGAATTCTAAGAGAAAGATGATAAAAAAGAGGAAGTAAAGCACCCAGGATCATTTGTGCTCAGTGAAGAGGTAGATTGATTTCCTCCCTACTTTTACCAGAGTCTGCCTAGTTGAGATAAAAATTTTGTATGATTTCGGTTCTTACTTATGATGTTTTGTGTGAATTTTTATAAAAATTGAAATATTTGCATACAATTTGCATAACATTGACATTCTCAGTGTAGCAAGAACCATCACCTACCAGCTCACAGTCAATGAACATTTACTATGTGCACTGCCTTGTGCTGAGCTCTTTTATAAGCAATCCATACCTACCCCATGAAGTAGGTGCTCTGAACAAAACAGTAAATGGCAGAGCAGGATTCCATCCTAGGTCTGTGAGCAAGATATGTGTCCTCACTCTATGGTACCTTTTCTCCAAGAACTTTACAAAAGTAGCCACATTTACAGTGGTTCCTCTGGGGCTGTCTTTAATCCTGACACAGCAGTCTGGATCTTGGTAGGATACCTGAGAATGTGTAATTGGTGGTTGGTGGCACTGGAGCGGGGAGAATGTGCAGCTTTAAAGAAGGAAAGGCTATTTCCTATTACATACTTTGTTCTGAAATTATTAAAAGTAGTCGTGATAAAAAATCACCAGAAATATAGGTGCATGTAGAAAAAATTAGCTTTTGGTAGGTCCTTATAATAATTTACCATCTGGTACATAGGTATAGTGAGAAAAAGTTGTTTTTTGCCTCTTAAAATATATTTCTAAATTTAGGACAATAAGTCTTTTCTGTACCTTATAGTGCCACATTTCCATGCAATGTTCTCCATGAACCCAAAAATCCATCTTAAGAATCTTTTGCAAGCTTTTTATTCTGAATTTGGAAATTTAAGATTTGGGAGAGACTTTAGTGATCAGTGTATCAAAATAACTCATTTCAAATGTGAAAATAAAAGGACAAATGGTATGAATAAGTTGCTTAAAGTTGTACATCTATTAAGTATTGCAGTTTTCAGACTTGATAAACATGTATCTGAACTTAAAGTTAGTGTGGTGCTAGTCCTGGTTTATATGAATTGGTCTTAGACCAGATTAGTCTGATATTATATCTCTCCAACCAGGCAATTACTTTTGGCATTGGTTTACCATCCTTTGAACTACTATCTTTTCATTATTTCTAAGCATTTTCTTCTCTTCCCAAAGGTTTGCTGTTTACTGCATGAAATTTACACTCTTGTAGCTTAGGTTGTGTCACTTGTCAGCTCTGTGACCTTAGTCAAGTCACCTATTTTATGCCCCATCTTCCTGTACTGCCAAATGAAAGTGATAATAGATTTTAGGATTAAACAGATTAATGAATGTAAAGTATTTAGTACTGAGCCTGGAAAATGACAAATGGTAAAAAGTTTAATGATATTACAGTATTTTCTTTCTTAAATGTTAGAAATAATTAACTATTAAAATCTTTTTTGATCTAAACTGTTTTTTCTATTTCTTCTTAAATCAGTCTTGCAATGTTTTTACAAACAATTTGCTCAATATTTCTAAAATAAAAAATTTACTAAGATAGTTTACATTATTCTTTTATTATCATTTACTGTGTGTACACTCTGTAATAATATCCTTTTTTATTAGATTTGGCTCAACTGTTTTTTATTCTGTATAAAAATTGTTAAAGACTATACATTTTATAATTTATACAAAGCAAAAATACATTGGTTTTGCTTATCTGTTTCCATATAATTAGTTCAATATATTTATTGCCTTTTTTCTTATACATATGGCTTTAGAGAACTTTCAAAATGTTTCCTGAGATGAATACACACATGCTTGACTTTTACCTTCATTTTTAATATAGAAATTTATTGTTGTAAGTGTTTAATTGTAATATTTTATTATTTAAAGTATTTTTAAATTTATGATTTTTCTTGACCCCCTGGGCTGTTAAGTATATTCCTTAATTTTTAAGCATCTACATCATTTGTAATTTAATATTCATCATTGATTTCTACCTTAATTGCACAATGATCAGAAAGCAATCTAGATGTGATTTAAACTTTTGAAAATTTGTTTAAACATCCTTAATATTTTAAATTTTTGTCCCATCTTCTACCAAAAGGCATACACAGTTCAAGAATAAACTGAGTGATGTGGATGTCTGGGAGGGGGCCCATTTCCATCCTTATAACAACAATGACACTAACAGCAGTAAAGCCACATCGATCACAAGTTTTCAAAGTATTTTTGAAACCATCAGGGAGTTGAGGTCACAGAGTAACCAAATAACCCAAGATTCAAGCAGAAACTAGAATGTGCGTGAATAGACAAGATATAAACATTGTCTTGCCACGGGAAGGTGCAGATGGACACTGACCAGAAGAATTAGGCGAGGGTGGCTTGTGAATAAGAGAATTAGTGAAACAATGGAGACTGGGGTACACAGTGCAGGACCACGAAGCCCTTTGGGACCACACAAATTGGGAAAATCTGCCACCTCTGGCAAACTTTTTGTTCATGAACTCAACCATGTGTTCATAGAAAAGACTGTAGAGAATTTAAGAAAATGCCTCTTGTGATGCAATTTCCCTTGTGATGTTGACCAGTGAAAAAGGAACGTGGAGAAACATTAAATTTTTTCTGGACCCTTAGCCCTTATCTCCACTATAGAACTGAAGACTTAATTTCCCGAGGAAGGGCAAAAAATAAATACTGTTTTTCTGAGTAAACTGGTTGTTCCACCCCAGCTGTGGGAAGGAAATACTCACTGCATTACCCCAGAGGAGGAGCATGAATATGCCCTCCTTCCAGAATTACAGTTGAGTAAGTGAAACAACTCTTAGACGTCCACAACCATGAGACTCATCACTGCTTAAGACTGAGGCTTAGCCAGGCAAGAGTGGGGGGAGGGGGTATCAGGGAGTGGAAGGATTGAGCAAAATGGAAAAAGGACTCATGGACAAGGATGACAGTGTGGGGATTACTGGAGCAGGGATTTGGGGGGCAGGTGTAAGGGGCCTAAAGGGTAATGGAAAAAATACAATAAAGATAAATTTAAAAAGGAAGAGAATGTCCCTGTCATTGCCATTCCTTCTACTGTTATAGTGGGGCATTGCTAGGAAAGGGACAACAGGAATCTAATTCACCATTTTCATTAAATTTTGTCCTAGAATCTTTTTGCATGGATTGAAATCACCTGACAACTAAAAAGAAGTGTGTTTTAAGACCATTCTTCCATCTCATGTACATTTATAGTTTATGGCAAATGTTAATGGTGCTATTTCATTAAACAAGTCTAAGATGTGACACTATGTGTTTAGTATGTAAGATATTGCTTTTCAACTGGGGGAAGAGTATGTCTACTGTGTACCTGATGCTATGCTAAGTGCTTCACACGTCGTATCTCATGGCATTTTAACGGGAATTTGGAAGGCTATATAAACTGATTGAGATAAGAATTGTAAAATATACATTACTCCAAATTATTGATACTCTGATGACAAATCTCATAATATCAACATATCCCAACATTCTAAAAAACACTGAAAGAAACTAATAAAGGATAAAAACTATGATGGGTTGTTCTACATGTCAACTTATTAGACCATGGAGTGTCCAGATATGTGGTTAAATGTTATTCTGTGTTTACTTACCTCTCAGGGCTTTTTTTTTTTTGAGTGAGATTTATGTTTGGATATTTTACCGAGTAGACTGAGTGAAGCAGATTGGTCTCCTCAGTGTGGGCAGATCTCATCCAAGCAGCTGAAGACCTGAATGGAATAAAAAGGCTGGCCCTCCAGCGAGTAAGAGGGAGTTCCTCCTGTCTTTCATCAACCAGGGACATCAGGTTTTTTCCTGTCTTCAGACTCAAACTGAAACATCAGTTCTTCCTGGGACTTGACTTGGCCTTCACACTGAAAGTGCATCCGCTCTCCCAGGTGTCTAGCTTGCCATATGCAGGTCTCGGGACCTGTCGGCCTCCAGGATTATGTGAGCCAATTTTTTATAATCTCTTAATCGCTCGCTCTCTCTCTCTGTATGTACATACCCATTCTATTATTCATTTCTTTGGAGAATCCTGACTAATACAATAGCTTTCAATTAAAACAAAAATTTTGAGGGCAATTTCTGGGTAATTTATTCAGATGCCTGAAGAAGATTTGGAATGAAAAAAAAAATCAAGAATCACTGCTGCTGTTATAGGTAATCATAGGTAATCACCTACCAAGCCAGCATTATAAATACATTCATAATTTTGGATTTCCTCATTGTTTGAGATTGAAGTCTTTGATTTTCAAATGACTTGTAACCATTTATTTATCATCTCTTAGACAAGTCACACCAAAAGACTGCTGTCAGTAAAAGAGCAGTTTGCATTTTAAGCCGTAATCACGGAAGAGCTTCTGCTTTCACTAGCTATGGATTGTAGCCCGAAGGGCATTCTGACTCGTGCCCCATTCCCACTGACATAAAGGAATAAAGGCTGAGTTTCCGTCATGAAATTCGCTTGGCTTGGGGTTCCCTGACCCACACTATGTAATCACTATGGAATTATACAATGCAGAGAAACTTCCGTCCTTTTGGAAGTATATTACTGCACGAGTAGTATTTCACTTCTTTCAATTACTGATAAATTTAACCTCTATTTAAAAGAATCATTTGTAGTACTCTATATTTTAATAAAGGCCTAAAAGATATTAGACTGCAGTTGTATCAGTCAGGGTAACTAGGTTATGCTGCAGTTACAAATAACCCTTACATCTTGTGGGCTGAATCAAATCAAATGTTACAACCTGGGTCACACGGCATGTCCATCATGGGATGGCTGGAGGGCCTCCTCTGTTTTCCTCATTCTGTGAAGAAGGCAGCTGAAACAATCAGCATTAAAATGTCACAGGTTGCTAAAACAGCAAAAAAAAAAAAAAAAAAAAAAGACCATGGACTTCTGCTGTGGCTCTTAAAACTTCCATTAAGAGGTGGCATATAACACTTTCTATGAACATTTTTTGAAAAGATTTTATTTATTTATTTTTAGAGAGGGGGGAAGGGAGGGAGAAAGAGAGGGAAAGAAACATCAATATGTGGTTGCCTCTTGCATGTCCCCCACTGGGGACCCCTCCCACAACCCAGGCAACCTGATTGGGAATCAGACTGGTGACCCTTTTGTTTGAAGGCCAGAAGTCAATCTACTGGATTCACAGGCTGGTCGGCACTCAGTCCACACTAGCCAGCTCTACTAACATTTTATTAGCCAAAATATATCCCATGGCTAAAACTTGAATGAGGGTACTGAGAATACTCGTTCACATTACTAGAGTTATGTACATATTGGGGTGCATTGTAGGAATATCTTTTCTGAGGATTAATAACGTTGGATAGAAATTTATATTTCTTAATTTTATGGACAAGTTACCCAGAATTTATCCAAGGCAACTGAATCTGTGATCTCTGATGCTTACTAGAAATGTCCATTGCAGGCACCAAAATCTTAATTAGAGTTGCCCTTTCAGTTACTGCAGTTACCTCTATTTTTAAAATGTTTGCAGAGACTCCTTAATTTGAGACCTAAATGATAAGAAACTATTTATTGTTAATTGTTGAAACAGAGTCTATAAGGAGAATCATGGGCAATGTACTAAACCAGTTAATATTGGTAGATATATGCATCAAGGTAAAACTGACAAGCATGTTTTACCTGTTCTCCTGTTTTAATTTCAAATCCCAGTTAAAACCTCAACAAGGAGTGGCTAATTCCCCTCCATCTCTTCATTATCCTCATTTCATATTCAGGCTCTTGTCTCCTTGATACAAATTTATCTTTACATTTTTCCACTGCTCACACTTCATCCAGGCTTTTAGTATTTATTCTAAAAATGTCCAGTATATCCAGCTGCATCTGACTTAACTAGTGGTTTAAGCAACACCATTTCTATGACTTGCATACTTCTGCTATTGAAAAAAATGACATTTTCTTTTATCTAATACACTCTGAGAAATGCCTGCTGCTGCTTTCTCTCTCCTTAATTTGCTTTCCTATGTATTTCTCCTGATTAGCTCAATTTCTTCCACTGTGCCTTCTCTATATTTCTTGACTATTGTACTTGAAGAAAGCAGTTCCATGTTGTGAACATGACCTTGAAAACACTCCACTTCCATAGTTTGAAAATCTCAGACTCTGGGACAGTGACTAGGTTGCAGTATGAAATACCTTGCCTGAATGCAAACATTTGAAGTCTTTTTTTTTGTGTGTATAACAATTCAATGACTATTGTGGATAAGCTCCGTTTGTTCTGAAGCTGATGTTATTGATGTATTAAAAGCTACTATTTAGTTTAGTTCATTCGTTTTCTTAAAATATTGAGCACCAGAAATGTCTGTGATATTCAGCCTTTTTCCCTGGTCCCTACTTGTAGAGAATCTGTTTGAATATGTTTTAGGTAGGATCCTAGAAGCTATCTTTCGATAAAGTTATTCAAGATATTCTCATTACACCGATGTCTTTCCTGTAGATATATTATCCTGAGGATATAATCTAATACTGTGTGTCTCCTGTTGTGAATAAAAGAAAAATGAAAGCATAGGAAGCAAAATACAAAACTCAAGATCTTAGAGTAAAACAGAGATAAAATTAGATGTGTTATAACAGTGATGACAGTGAGTCGCTTAACTTTGCTGACCTCCAGTTCCCTCATCTGTGAAAGTAGGAAGATTTTCACAAGTCAGTCAAAATATTAAGTTAGTTAATATGCATAATGTATTGAGCGCATTTCTTGGTACATATTAGGTGTTTGATCAATATTGATTATTTGTATGGTCTTTGACATTTTCCCCTTTATCTTCATTTTTCTCTGCCTCTTGGTGGAGTCTTACACACACAAAAAATACTAATTTCAAAAAATTATAGGAGAAAACTTTGACAAAATTATTTGCTTTTGTACCATATCTTATGGTTTTCTTGATTTTCCCTCTACTAGCACAGCAAATAGGGATGCTGCCCCTCCTAGATGATCTTTTTTGAGGGGCATACCCTTGTCCCAGCTGTGTATTTTTATAGTTCATACCCTCACCTTTCTTCAAGAATAGCCTTTGGCTGAAATAAGCCACATTTCTTGCACCCTCCCCTCATGACAGTAGCCAGTAGGACTGACTGATGTTGGGGAATAATACCCCAGCCTTCTTGCTTCTGGGTAGGGCTCAGCTTATGCCCCAGAGCTAAGTCTGGCACCGGTGTGAGGTTAAAATTTCTCTTGAAAGCACATATTTGCTATATTCCTTTCCCTGGCCTTTCTGTTTCCCTTGCTGGTTTCTCCTGAGAACATCCTTCTAATAAATCACTAATGAACCTCTGCTTGGAGGAAACCTTATCCTACACACGTTTAGAGTTTTTTCTTGGTAAGACAGGCTTAAGAATAGGAATACCACCAAAGAGAAGACCACTGGGTCCTAGAACATGGCACCCAAGCAAAAATCACCCAAACACATTGCACATGGCAAAGATTCAAACATAGTTGTTACAAAAGAGTCCTTCTTTAAATTAAAAACAAAACAAAAAAAACAAATCCCAGCATTTCCCCAGTCCTTGCTATTTTAAGTTTCCTTGGCCAAAACGTCCCCTTGTGAGGGAGGAAGACTAGGACTGCAGCAGACCCCGCAGACTCACTGGTATGAACTGGGATGGTAAAGCCTCCTGCGGCTGAGTACCAGTTTGTCACGAGCGGGTCCTTACCTATTAGGTAAGAGCATTTGACTAAGGTGGGTGTTTTTTGTCTCTTTTGTCTTCCGCACTCCAAATTTTACAAGGGCTACTGCAGCGTGGTTCATTGTAAATACATTGAACTAATTTCCCTTTATTCATTTATCTTCACTAAATGTCTTGAGAGACCAGCCCTAGTGGCTGAGCAAGCCCAAGCCTGGGCTCCCCATTCTTTGCTGCATCTACCCTGTGCTTTGGCCTTGGAACTTTGTACTTTTCCCCTGGTTTTAATGACAATAATAGTCATCATAAAGCTAATGTTTAGTGAACATTCACCAGGGTTATACATGTTTCTCTAATTTAAAACTTTAAGTAGTGTAATTCAGTAAACAGATTATTATTTTGAAAGAGAACTTCTGTGGAAACAATGAAGAGGAATCTAATAGGCAGTGACAGTCATAAAATCTAGTTTTCATTGTTATGTGAGATGACCAATATGTCAACAATAAAACATATAAACCAGTATGGAAGCTGTTAACTCCTTCAGGCCATGGCAGTCTTATTATTTCCATTGGCAAAAATGACAAGGCAGGAGGAGATGGGTTAGGAAGAGCGTGTGACATCAACTGGGGAAACACAATGACTTTTCACTACCCACACCCTTGTACAACAGTACAGAGTGGGCTGTCATGTCTGATATGTGAGACACTGTCACCATGCCGTATAGTGGCTGCGTGACTCACAGATGGAAATTAACTTTTCAATAGTTCCATGAAGAATCATTTAAGTTCTTGGTTATTATTAATTTAAATGAAGACAAATGAAATGTATTTTCTAGAGCCTTACATGTTATGTATCAAAGTGGGATTATGATCCTGGAAAAAAGGCATCTCATATTGTTCGTTCTCATGTAATGTGTGAAATCTTGTATTTAGGGTGGAAGAACTATTATGCCTCTCATTCAAGAGTTTATGTTTTGAGGATGATGTGATATTTTTAGGACTCATGAATTTTATCAAATTTTAAAATTTATGTAATTTTTTAAAATTACTGATTTAATGTGAATAGGGAAGATATTATTTATATGTATATAAATATATATGATATTTTCTTTCAATAGCAGAGAACTAAATATCTTCTATGCTAACAAATTACTTTGATTTACAGATGAGGAAACTGCAATGTGGGGAATTTAAGTGAGTTGCCTAAAATAGGATCCAGAATATAGAAGGAGTTGGGGATGTGATATTTAATTTATTGAGTATTTCCCTGACAATTGATAGACTGACTGTGTTACTGAATTTTGTTTTTTTCAGATAGTTATAGGGAGTCTGGAATACACTCAAACAGAGTTATATATAAAGTGATTAGTTTTTTGGCTACTAATAAATGCTTTCTTATCACTCAGTACAGTTGGTATACTATTCAGATTAAGAATAAACATTCTTAAGTTATTGCTATAGTACAAAATAGGAAAAACCTACCAAGTTAATTTAATTTTCATGAGTATTAAAATTTAAGGAGAAATAAGTTTAATTAGGGTGATGAAAGTACTTTCATAAAAGCTCTGAAGTTTGTGAGGATTTAAAAAGGCCTCGGAGGCAGAAAGCACTAGCTCCCTTTTTATCACTTCAAATTGTTCAGGTTTTCTTTGCTTCAGTGGAGTTGCCCCACCAGCTTGCTCTTAAAAGGATTGATTAGAGTCACACACTGAATAGAGAGAAACAAACCGAGTAGATTGAGAAAACCAGGGGAGCATGGGGGAAAGAAGGAAAGAATGAAGAAGGGGAAATATATTTTCTTGAAGAAAGTAGGTGCGATTTACAAAACAGAGGACGAGGATTAAAGAGTAAGTGTGTTCACAATAGTGTGTCAGACCGAACAAAGCCCTGCTGGGACTGACCATCAGATGATGCCGGGTCCTGGAGTCTGGACTTCACGGAGGTGGCAGAGGAGCAGGAGGGTGTATAAAGGGTGACCAGCTGTTTGTATCCACGGGGTTTTCCTAAATCCGGTGTCCATTACTCACGGGGGCTTATATGGGGGTTAACAGTTCAGGCTCTACTTGAAGGTACAGATGATTGATTTCTTTTTTGTGAAGGGATGATTTGGCTACTAAAAGCAGTTTAAAATCTGCTGATCTCTGGCCTGACCAAGGTCAAAGTGGGACTCAGGTTTCTGACTTCAAGCTCAAAGTTATTTTCATCCTATTCTTTTAGATTTCATTTTATCGGAAATATTTGATTTTAAAATGAAATGGAAAACATTTGACATTTTTAAGAAGCGCTAAATTTAGCGTCAGAACATAGGATTTGTTTTTAGCTTTCAGCATTTCCTACCTGAGAGGCATGGTGCAAAATAAATTTTGCAATTGCAGTTTCTTCTTCTTCAATGTGGCTAATTGTTAAGGATACCACAATCCTGCAAGTTAGTTTGAGTGACACAGAATTTCCATGAAATGCTTGGCACAGTGCTTATACACAGTAGATGTACAGTAAATGTAGCTATTCTGATGAGCTGCTTTTTATCTCTTTCCAACATACACTATTGGATTACCTGTTACTCCTAGTACCTAATGAAGGTTTCTTGTCTCATGAATTTTCAAAATGCAGTTTTGTGCAGATGGAAAACTAATGCTTCTAAACAACAAACCATTGAATTGAATGTGTACACTATCCTTGTTTATAGTTATACTTTTAGTAATTCATTTTATTTATTCATTTACTTTATCATTAATATGTTCAATAAATATTTATTGTTGCAATTGTGTTTGGAAAAAACAGATGAGGCCTCTGCTCTCATGGAACTTACATTCTAGTTCTGGCATATAGAATGGCTGAATAAGATGGGGGAAATAATATATATATTCTATCTGTAGATTAAAAAGTGATGATAAGGTAAGGTAGGAAAGGTCAGGTGCTAGTTTAGATTGGGCAGTAGAAAAGACTTGTTCACAGAGGGACATTAATTGGTATAGTTTAACCACTGTGAAAAATAACTCCAGATATCAGTGGTGTATTACAGAAAGATTTGTTTCTTGCTCAATGACGGCCCAGTGCTGGTTGAAGGTAGGTCCATTACCTGACTCCAGAGCCAATGTGACATATTTTATGCTTTCAGTATGACAACATCCCACTTTCACGTGCCAATTACGATATCAGTTAGGGTTCAACTAGACAAAGAGAACTACTCTAGATATTATAGAATAGGAATTTACTTGGGGAATAAGCTCTTACATGATTATGGAATAAACCGTGGGACTAAAGGTCCAAACTGGTGGTTTGGAGGTGCAGGCAATCACTAGCCTTCCTGAAGCCAAGCATGTCCAGCTGTCAGGGGTGACTGCGGAAGAGGGATGGTGGGGAAGTCTATGGAAGCATATTGCTTTGAGTTGATATTGCTCTGGGGTCACTTTTGGCCAGCACAACCAGCAGGCAGGAAATATCTGGAAATGGAATGGGGAGGAACCACACTGGTGGAAAAATTCTAAGATTTTATTCAAAACATAATGACCTTAAAGTAGTAATGATTGCTGCTTGAATTCCCCTTTCCAAATCTTGAGCACATTTCCCTTGTTGCTAAATCAAACCTGGTAAGATACAAATGGGGGAGGCTGGGAAGCATACCTCCATCTTACGCAGGTTGACATAGCATAAAATTACCATAACTATGATCAGTTCTGAGATATTGAGGAACTGCAATGGCTCCAGAACCCATTGATTGGGAGGGTGATAGAATCTGGGAATAATGTCCTTCAAGAGAATATTAAGCCCTAGCTGGTATAGCTCAGTGGATTGAGCGCGAGCCTGAAAACCAAAGGGTTGTCGGTTTGATTCCCAGTCAGGGCACATGCCTAGGTTGCTGGCCAGGTCCCCAGTAGGGGCCACATGAGAGACAACTACACATTGATGTTTCTCTTCCACTCTTTCTCCCTCCCTTTTCTCCTCTCTAAAAATACATAAATAAACTCTTTAAAAATGTTTTAAAAATACTGAAAGGATGACAGAAATAGATATAGGCTTTAGAGGACCTGAAGCTTTTGCATGCTAAGAAAAAGGCTTTAATATATACTAACTTACATTTTCAAATTATGCAAAACACAGTATGACCACATGAGCAGTTTCTACAGCATGTCCCATGGTCTCAGAATGAGGTCACACAATAAAGGAGCCTTGAAGCTTAAGTCTCATTGGCTTTACAATAATTCTAATGTATAAATATAGCACAAAGTAAATACAACTATATTGATGGGAGAGTCTTATATTCTGTAGTTAAGTACTATCATATTAATCTAAATAAAATGGGATAAAATAGTGATGCATATTTTATCTCAAGAGAAACCACTAAAATAATACTGTGAGAAAGTTGGAGTTAAAAGCAATTTATCGGTCAACATGAAATAAATAAAATATATTTAATTAACTCAAAATAAAGCTGACATAAAAGTTAAAAACTCCTCAGAGAGGCAGCTTGATCTAAGAAATACCAAATATAGAAAATACTAGGTCTAAAGAAAAAATGGTTATTTCCATTAAATATAAATAAACCAAATATTGTAATCAAATATCCTAGGAATTTGGTAATGAGAATAAAAAGATCCAACTTTGATTTGTTTATAATTAGCAAGCCTTGACTTAGAAAGACATAAATTGATTGAAAGTAAAAGAAAATAAAAAAGATATTTAATTCACTCATAAAAATATAAAATAACTATTTTATTTTCAGACAAATAGATTTAATTGTGAAGTTTTATGAGAAACAGTTTTAGTAAAAATGAAAGAGCTAATAAGGTAAGAAATCTTAAGTTACAGATAAATATATACAACTATTATAGTGCATGAAAATATGATATATACAAGCAAAAGTTAAAATTTTTAAAAATCTAAAATTCAGACTTGAGGTTTTAGTACTCATCTTTCAGAAACTGATGGAAGAATGAGACAAAAATAAAAAAACTTACTGAAAATAAATTTAGCATGCATAAAAGTGATATCTTCTTATGATTCGCATATAAGATTAAAAATGAGCAGGATGTTATTCTTACCACTTTTACTCACCATGTACTAAAGAAGGTTCTCATCATTTCAATAAGGCAAATAAAATAAAGACAAAAGATTTGAAAGGAAAGATCAAAACTGTACATATTCAGAGATCACATGATTATTTATATCAATTATCCTAAGGATTTTTAAAAATATAACTAGTGAGTTTAACATGCTCTTAGGTACAAGGTCCATATACAGAAACCTACTTACCTTTTTTCTCAATAATAACCTAGTTAATTATTTGCATATAAAAGTGTAACTGATATCTGAATATTAATTTTGTGTCCTCTACTTTGCTAAATTCATTTATCAGTTCTAATAGTTTCCTTTTTTTAAAGATTTTTATTTATTTATCTTTAGAGGGGAAGGGAAGGAGAGAGGGAGAGAAATATCAATGTATGGTTGCCTCACGTGGGCCCCCTGCTGGGAACTGGCCTGCAACCCAGGCATGTGCCCGTACTGGGAATCGAACCATGATCGTGTGGTTCACAGGCCTGCGCTCAATCCACTGAGCTACAACCAGCCAGGCAGTTCTAATAGTTTCTTGGTGGAGTCCTTAGAGTTCACTATATACATTATCATGTCATCTGCAAAAACAGAAAGTTTTACTTCTTTCTTTCCAATTTGGATGTCTTTTATTTCATAATATTATAATATTTTCTTACAGTCCTTTTGTATCTTTGGTGTCAGTTGTTATTTCTTCTCTTCCTGATTTTATTTATTTGGATCCTCTTTTTTTTTCTTGATGAGTGTGGTTAAAGGTATGTCAGCCTTGTTTATCTTTTCAAAGAATCAGCTATTGGATTCATTAATCTTCTATATCATTTTTAGACTATTTTACTTATTTCTGCTTTGATCTTATTACACTATTTCCTTCCTTCTACTCATTTTGGTTTTGTTTGTTCATTCTCAAGTTCCTTAAGTGTAAAGATAGGTTGTCTATTTGAGCTTTTTCTTGTTTCTTGAGATAGGCCTGTAATGTTATAAATTTCCCTCTTAAGTTTGGTTTCCCGGTGTTTTCCAATTGTGGGTTGTTGTGATCTCACTTTCATTTGATTTTCTTCATCACATTTTAAATCTTTTGAGTAACTCCAGTTATTTAAATTCAATTCCCTGTTATGCCCTTTTAAAGCAACTTGACACCCTGTATGACCAAGTGGAGGTAACTAAAAGTAGAGATTGAATAAGTATCTGGGTGAGATGTTAATAGTTACTCCTATCAGGAGCCCCACACGACAAGTAATTTCTTTAGAGAAGAACTGGTAACATTGTACTAAATATAGAAAGAAGGTAGAGTTATAAATATCGGAACACTGAAAACCAATAATTAGCTTGGTTATTTAGGATCTTTTGTAGTTTCCATACAAATTTTAAGATCGTTCTATTTTCTATGAAAAACATCATTAGGGTTTTCATAGGTATTATATTGAATCCATAGATTTCCCTGGGTAATACAGAAATTTTAGCAAGATTAATTCTTCTAATTTATGAGCACAGAATATCTTTCCAAATATTTGTGTCTTTTTCAACAGTGTCTTACAGTTTCGAGTGCACAGGTCTTTTGCCTCCTTGGTTATATGTATTTCTTAGTATTTTATTCCTTTTGATGCTATTGTTAGTGGGATTGATTTCTTCATTTTTCTTTCAGATAGTTTGCTTTAGTGTACAGAAGTGCAACCAGTTTTTGTAGATTGAATTTTTATCTTGCAACTTTACTGAATTCATTTATTATTTCTAACAGGCTTTGTTTTTATTTATTTGGTGTAGTCTTTAAGATTTCCATATATAATATCTCACTATCTGTAAATCTTTCTGTTTGAGAAGTGTGTGGGTTTTTACTTTATTTGTTTTTCTTTATTTATTTGTTTTTATTCAATTGCTCTTTTTAGGACTTCCAATACTATAAAGTAAAGTGGTAAGAGTGAGCATCCTTATCTTGCCTTTGATCTTACAGGAAAAGCTTTCAGACTTTCATCACTGAGTGTCATTTTAGCTATACAGTTATCATATATGAAGTTTCTTATGTTGAGGTATATATATATATATATATATGTATATATATATATATATATATACTCCATTTCATCACTTCATTTTTATCAACAATGCCTGCCATTCAAACAAAAATAAAAATTGTTAAAAATAAGATTTTCTCAGAAACTAGGAAGAAAAAAAACCCCCTGGAAATAGCAGCATGTTGTGTTTGTACAGCCCTTGAGATAAGAACATTTTTAAAAGTGTTTAAAAAGAACATATGATAGAGACTTTATGAAGCCTTAAAGGTCTTAATTACTTGTTACTTGGCCTTTTACGCGAAAAAAAGCTTGCTAACTTCTGATACATGGAATTATATTCCCAAAAGGAATTAAGAGATCAATTGGAACAGGAACACTATTATAAGACATGGTTCCATGTTCAAAAGCTAATGAAGGCTTCAGTTATATTTTGCTTGCTTGTTCGTTTTGTTGATTAGGTTCCAGTTAAAGGTGAGATCGTATGGTATCTGTCTTTCACTGCCTGGCTTGTTTCACTTAGCATAATGTTCTCCAAGAGGAGAGAGGGAGGGGATAATGGGGGAATAGGGTGAGGGGTTTACAGGAACAATTATAAAGGGCACATGGACAATAACAAGGTGGGGCAGAAACAGGGGAAGGAGGTGGGCAGGGCTGGGGTGGTGGGGAGGACTGGGGGGGAAATAAAGGAAAAAATTAACGAAGACTATCAGATTACAGAAGTAATATGGAAAACAGCAAGGGAAATTTTTGAAGTATACTTGTGCATATCTTATACATTGATCAATATAAAACAAAAATAGAAATCATGAAATCTAAAGCAGCATCACATTATATCACCTTAGAAGAGAGCAACAGAAACGCTGAGAGCTGATTCTCAAATAAGTGATAATAGCTCAAAGCCTGTGGCTATATATTTAAATTTCTGAAAGAAAAAAATGTCAACCAGAAATTCTATATCTTTCAAAAATTAATAATGAAATTAAACAATGAAATAAGAATTTCATAATGTATTTTAAGCACCTTCTGAGACACACACACAATTTAGGTGGTATGAGTTCTGTATTGGACAAGAAAACTTCCACCCATTATGCAGCTTGTATTATTTTAGCAAAACAAATAATTTACTCAGATCTTCTTGTTTATATGTGCTATTTTTTACGTTTTATCTTGCTCATTTTCTTTTTCCATGATTTCAAAAATGAAATGTTGCTATGTTTCTGAAAACACACTACTTACAACTGTAATAGATTTTAATTGAATTGTCTCTTTATAAGAACTAATCACTCATGCTTCATTTATGAAACATGCGATTAATTATAATTAACGAAAGTAATTGATTTCTAATTCAACCTAAGTACATTAATTTACTATTTCTACCATTATGATATTTATACATGTTAATTTTGCAAAGAGATGAATGGAAAGAAAAAAAGAAGATTGTTTAGATATAAAACTTATTTGCATAAGGATAGCCACATATGTTATGTCAGTTTATTGTAATTCCAAAATGGTTCTGATTCATTAAAGAGTCAAGAGAATTTTATCTCCTGAATATTTGGGCTTATTACATTCTCTCTTGCTTTGCATTATTATCACCTCTTTTGTTCAGTTTCAATATTTATTTAGTTAATATAATTGGAGTGATTAGTTACTATTATTATCTCCATATTCTCACACCTCAAATAATCTTACTTCCAACCCTTCCCCAAAGAATTCATGTCAGCTAAAGAAGTAATTTGTAATATGGAGAACTAACTGTTCAAGCGAATGTTTCATAGTAATATATACCAGGACTCCTGCACTAAGAAACTATTAACATTGGTTTTATCATTGGTTTACCCTATTAACACAAGAGAATATTATGGGCAGTGTTGTTTGCTTGTAGTTCCTCCTATTTTTATTTCATTAATTGTATCTCAATGCCAACAGGCAAAGAGTATCGTTACCAGTTCAAAATTAAAGCAGCGATGCTTTTCTCCTAGTGTATTATTTGCACAAAATACCTTATGGACAGAAACACGACTGCATTAATCCTATTAATATGCTGCCATCCCCTACCAGTTCCCAGTCATTTTCCTTTCTCCTCTTCCTAAAACCTGAGTGCTATTCCCTCCACACTCCTCTCTGTGCGCATCATATTAATGTAACACATGTATTGTACAACAGAGACTAAAAATGTCTCTTAGCATACCTTTTGGATTTTTTTCTGAGAACAATAGATTCAAAATATCAAGTGTAGCAAAAAAGACATAAACATGGAAGCTTTAGAGAGCGACACAGAAGTCATAAAAGTTTTATTACTCAGAGCATTCATCATCATTTGACGCAGAGAACATATAGTTTCTCTGGTTGTCAACCATTTTTCAGAGAGAAACAGCTAAAAATGCCATAATCCATTTCAATCAAATCTCTAACCTTTATGCCAAAACCTGCTTGGATCATCAAAAGACACCAGGATCATTTCTCGGAAAAAACAACAACAACAAAAGTAAAATCCAGCATGATTCACTTTGGAATATTTTATCATTTTTTAGTATTTTATTTATTTAGCTTTAGAGGGGAAGGGAAGGAGAGAAAGAGAAATATCAATGTATGATTGCCTCTCATGAGTCCCCTGCTGGGAACTGGCCTGCAACCCAGGCATGTGCCCTGACTGGGAATCGAACCGCGATCATGTGGTTCACAGGCCCTTGCTCAATCCACTGAGCTACACCAGCCAGGACCGGAATATTTTATCTTAATTTCAAAATTATAATTTTGATATGAATATAGGTATATGCCAAACAGATTTCTCAAATAACATTCAAGAAGTGGAAATATGAAAACACCTGAAACAAACTTGTAAGTCACCTCTTTAGTGTATGCCATTTTACCAAGAAACGCAGCACAGGGGTCTGGAAGAGAAGCAGGCGTCATCTGACCTGGAGAAGATCCTGAAGGCATGGGCTGCTGCCCAAAGTTATTTGCCACGTGTGATTTTAAGATAAGTTTACAGGCAAGGTACAGAGAGGAAAGAAAGAAAAAAAATGTTACTCTCTTTATGTGACTAGAGTACTTTTTAATTTCCTAAAATACTAGTCTTCTATTATTTTATTGCTAGTGCCCTGATTCCAGGTAAAATATTCTTTCCAGAATGTAGAATTTGATTGGCAATACCTCAGGTCTTTTTTTTCTTAAAGGCATTTAGATTCAAGTTTGGTCTTTGGGGAGTCACTTTCAATTCAACTCTAAGAAAGGCGTCTGTGGGAGATTTATTTACATGTGTCATCTCTGTTTTCAAACACCTATGAGGAAACATGTCCATTTTCTTTAACCCGATTATGGTAAAAATAGACTTTAAAACATTCCAGCAATTCTACATGTTTATCTAATTTAGCCATGTGCTTCATTAACGTCCTCCATTACCGAAGATCATCAATTTCAGTTCAAAGGTCCTACTGTTTACTTTAAATATGATATGTTAATTTGTTTTCTTATCAAAGGTCTGAATGGACTAATAATTAATACATGATCAAGAGATTTTATTTTAGTTTACTCGTGTAAACCGTTCCCATATCATTAATTAAACATACTGAAAGCATGTTAGATATTTAGTTTTAAAACATGTGATTTCATATAATTGCACCTTAAAGGAAAAGTGGGCTAACTAAACAATTTTGTCACTTTGTTTTATTATTACAATTCTAACTTCACCTTGGAGCCCATAATAACATATTAAATGTTATTCTGATATTCTGGGGAAACAATTTATTCTGCAGGGAGAAAGGAAGAACTTAGATTTGCTGAACTGTAAAAAGGGCAAAGCTTGTAAAAACTTCATTCCGTGGAGGTATGTCTGAGCATCACAATGTCCGAGACCACTGTCCTTTGGATTTACAACTATAATACACTTGAAACAATGTTTTATGAAACACTGGTTTCCAAATATAGTTACAAGATATCGTTTCCAGCTAGATATATTTCTTTTCAATAGTGCCGATTGCAGCCAGTAAAATAAGACAAGCTCTTCCCCTAGTTTAGGAGAAAGTCGTTCTTTTCTCTCAGTACAAATGGCTAAGGCAAAACGCCAAAGGTCTTTCCACTCTAGCAATTCTTACAAATGCTCAGAATCATTTCCCTTCCCTTGAGGGGACGAAGATGTGTTTTAATTAGAGCGTACTTTCCAAGTACAAAACAAGATATTTAGCCTCCCGCAGACAGTTACAATTGATTCTATAGGTTGGTAAACATACAAAAGGAACCATAGTAATAGAATTTACAGTTTTCAAATGGAATGCATGCATTTAGGACAGCGTAGGCAAAAATATGTTAATCATAATGAGGCTGTTCTATCTCAGGTAACCTTAGGAGAATGAAGAAGCTGTTTCTCAGCAAGAGCCCAGTACTAAAAGCGTAACTGTGGCTATCACCCTACTTGCTATGTACTCCCATATCACATAGCCTGCTCTGCTTCTCCCCTTTCCTCACTCGCTTTGTAGGCCAGCCATCTCTTCCAACAATCCGAACCCCATCGCCTAGTAAACAATCTTGTGTTAATCCAAGTTCTAGACTTGAATTGAACAAATCGGTCCTTCCTCTAGACATTGGGAAATAGACTCAGAAACACAGACAATTTTTTGGAAATGTGACTGAATCTGTGAAATAAAATTTAAAAGCTGTCAGGTGCTAATATCTTTTTTTGGTAAGGAAAATTATTATTATTATTATTATCATCATCATCATCATGTCATTTTTATTGTATTTTTCCACTACCATGTATCTCCCCTGTACTCTCTTCCACCTCCCTGACCCCTACCCCACAATCACCACACTGTTGTCCACGTCCATGAGTTCTCTCTACGTGCTTTTTTCTTTTTTGCTCCATCCCTTCACCCTACTAACCACCCCAGAGTTGTTAATATCTTCATTCAGAAGATATTTCTCATTTTGATCTCACATGATGCATCTCTCTAGACTATGAACGTTCTTAACTCTTTGTTTATTATTTCAAAATCCCCGTCCTTAAAAGAACCCACTTAACATAATTAACACCTTTCTTAAAGTGTTACATTATCCATCCTAGCTTTCACAGACCTCCAAATTGAGGTTTTCAATAAAGCAGAAGAGGTAGAATGTATTTGTATATGTCCCCCTAACTGTTATACATGTACTTTTACTTCCTAATTGTATAAGGAAGCACAAAACCACAAAAGTCACATGCAAAAATGACACCATATATATGTATATATATTTGCTATCTGTTCTCTGCTATTTGTGTATTCTACTGTTTCCATTGCCACAAAGAATCTGAACTTTATAAGTTCATTGCTTCCTAGTGGCACTGTCCACATTGGCCTACAGAGCCATCCTCTAAGCTTTGGCTAACAATACACATACAACTCCACCATAACTTTGTTTTTGATATGTGTTTTGATACATGAATCATCTGGTATTTACACTTTGTATATTTGCGGTGATGGAGACAAGACAATCTTAACATGCTTTCCAGAGCCCACTTCCCTTACCACCTGAGGAGATACCTAAAGTGTATTTCCAAACCACAAAACAACTCTCACCCAGTATCATCAGAAAATCGAGCTGCAGGGAAGTCCAACACCCAAGGAATTAAAAAAGTCATATTCATTCAGATGGGTAGGAGGGCCATGTGGAGACACAGAGATATGAAGTGGACAGTCCCACAGCCATGTGTGGTGGATAAAAATCAGGAGGGGTATCTCATGACGAGGTATCCCAGCCTCACACCAGACCATGCCGCCCAGGGTTCCGGTGCCAGGAAAATAAGTCCCCATAACTTCTGGCTGTAAAAACTAGTGGGGTTTGGGGAAGTGGAAGAAAATGCAGGATTTTCAGACATCTCCTCTTGAAGGGTTCACAATGGACTTAGGACTTATGCAGGTTCACCTTCTTTGGTTTCCAGCATCGAGGCAGCAGCTAGAAGGGCACCTGTGCCATACAGGGAGAAACTGTCTGACATCAGGATGCCTTCCAAGGGACAGCTTGTTCCCAGACAGAACGCCAGAGGCCAGGCAGCAGCCATTGTCCCTTTTCTGAAACCTTTTGCACACAGACTCACAGAGTGGCAACACCATATCTGAGACCCCATCAACCTGGTTTACATGGACTACCCCACCCAGGCCATTACCTAAGGCTCTGTCCCATCCAACTAGCTGAGTGTCTGCTTGCAGCTTCATGTTCAAATGTATTTCATAAATAAACTTGCTATCCCATTTCCACTATATGTGTGGTCTCTTGCCTGAATTTTCTTGCGAGCAAGGCGAGAACCAAGGAAAGGCAGCCTCCTGACTCGAGCCTCCCCTGTAACATATCCACATGGTTCATCGTATACAAAAAAGAAGCTGAACCACATTCATCTGAAGTTGCAACTCTCGTCTGAACTGTAATATAAACAGGAGAAAAAAGATAGAATGACATTCAGGACACCAGAAATCCAACATCCAGTTGCTGATATGAACAATAGCAGGCTGGTCATGGGTTAAGTACTTCATCTTTTCTGGTTTTAGACATCCTAGGCTCTTTCCAGTGGTGTTATTTCATAATGCCAACTCAAAAATGGGATGTTTATTACTTTTGTGACACAATCATCATCTAAATCAGCTTGGCTTAATCGTTTGTTCATTTCCATACATAGAGGATGGTTCTTGAAATTTTAACCTTTGGAATCTGGAATGAGAAATGTAAAGCAAATACCCACCTGTGTATGAGATTTTCTTTAGAAAATCATGAGTTTTTCTTTTCCCCTTGGAAATCATAGAGGAAAAAGTCATGCTGTTATGTTTAAAGCTTAGGGACTAAGCACTCTCTAACTAAAAATCCACAGTGACAAAGATGGCTTTTCCAGTAAGTGTGAGTTCTGAAGTGAACTTTACTTTTTAAGTCAAATGAAGCAAATGAACCACTCTGACAGAGACTTGAGAGAAAATAAGCCATTGAAGAAAAATAGACCCCTTTTTAAATTCAGCAATTTGGTGAAGGGCCAATAAGCAAAAGGTGCATATCTACGAAGGAGAAGGGCATCACACTTGAGAAAAATCTTGGATGTACATCTTGCTTTTCAGAAGATTCTTTGAGAATCCAGATCAAATTTGACAATTTCTCCTATGAGAACAAGTAACAAAACAGGGTTCCCGAAACAATGAAGAAAAGTCCTCTAAACATATCCATCGCAAGCCATTAATTTTGAAAAACACTTTTCTTCCTGAGAAATTGTTTTTCTTGGTAGCAAAGATGATTTTATCAGTAATAGGTGATACACCACATATGCCATTTCCCCATAACACTCCAAAATCTGGCTTCCTTTCTTTTTTAGGTGCTTCATTGCTTAACTTTTTAAAAATTTAATTATGTCATGTAGGTGGGGAAAGGAAAATTGAAACAACCTGTTTTTAATGTCTTTAAGGTATGCCACTAATAATTATACAGCACCTGGAAGTAGATTCTTTGTTTATACACAGATTGTTTTAGAATCTTTATTATTGTAATTTAAAAATGATCTACAATATTTTTTAATCATAATAACCTTCTGTACAAATATAAGCAGATTTATAAAGGACTGTACACGTACTTTTACATTTACATTTACATTCTGGATTGTATAACCAAATGAAACTGAAATCCTATGCTTCCTTTCAATTTAACATTCGTATTCAACACTGTGGTTTGACCTTGAATAGTCTGTTCTAACATCTGTGGGGAGCATTGAATGACCTTTTACAATATTCTGTCCTTTCTTCTATGAATGATGAAAGTGTTTTAAACTATATCTTTGTTAACAGATGTTTAAATCAGGCCTTTTAAAAACACTGTTATATAATAGCATTTAAAAACCTGTTTTTTTGTTATTGTCATTTAGCACTAATGATACTTCGAAGTAAACACATTCAAAGAAACAGGCTTTCTACCTCTGCATCATAGGTCACACACACTCTCGTGTCAACTGAAAAACTAGCTTCTTTCGACAAAAACAAGATGCTGTACAGACATTTTCAGAGGGATCTAGTAGTGCTTGCTCTACAGAGAATTTCATACCAGCCTACCGGAGCCGCCCAAATGCATTTAAAGCATGAATGCATCATGCTTTAAAGCATGTAGAATCTTGGCCTAGAATTGCCACACATTTCATTTACAATATAGTTGAGGTCTCTTCCAATAATATTACTACCAGAAAATTAACATAAACATTCCAGCCAAAGGTGCTGCCAAATCTTCTTTGAATCAAGCTGAGTAACAGTTGCTCTTTGTCATGTGGGAAAACAGGGGACCAAGCATTAGCTTCTGTAATTGGTGGAAATCCAAAGGGAAAGAATTCTTCTCTGGTATACTTCTCTTCTGTAAGCTCCTCGAGGTGTCGCTATCGTGAACTGCAGGCAGCCAACAACTCAGTTACGTTACACACAGAGCAGTGCCAGAGGTTTTGCCCACTCACGAGACAATATTGAGGCGTCTACTCTGCATTATACTCGGCTACAAGCCACTTGGGGTCAGGCATAGCTTATTTTATTCCATAAATGTTTTCCCATGAGATCTGCTAAAATGATGGACCAACCATTTTCAGATCTTTGTCCCAAATCCTTTGTCAGCCTGTATGTGAGAGTTTTCAGTCTGCAGACATTTATGTCTAGGTATGCCTCCTACCATACCCACTGACTCATTGGATGACATCCATTCTTAACAACCTTGGGACATCTGAGTTTACTCACAATTATACCAGGTCCCACACTTTCTGCCATTTGACCCTCACCTATGTACATTTTTAGCTTTGATAACTGACTCTTCGCCTGATGTGCTTAACCTAATTTGACCAACATTGTGATTCCCCTTTTAATCATTTGCAAATTGACACCGGTCCAATTTTAAACTTTGCACAGATGCTGGCTCGCCTTTACTACTTCCTATAATTTAGGATGAGTCTCCCTCCTTTTAACTACAACCCTGTGAGGCCCTATCATACAACCCAGATGCTCTTGCTAGAGCAACCTCTGCCTTGTTTCTCCTGAATGAGTAAAGGACAGTTACCACTGGACAGCTCCCTCTTTGGTTCCTGAATGGTGGTCCTTTCCTAAGCATCTAACACTGGGTGGGCAGCAGGACAGTCAGAATTCACAGTTAATCACAGTTGACTTGCTGAACACATATGGAAGTGGATTTTATTCTTCTTTCAGGAAAAATAACATGTTTTTTACAATAACACTGTATCTGGTTATCTCAATAAAATATTTAAAGAAATAGTAAGAAAACTTTCTATCAAATAAAAAGTCATTGTAAGAAACCCATTCAGGTGCTCTCTCTGTGCAAGGTGATTAATTTAATATGTTTCGCTCAAATAAACCGATTAAGGCATGTTTAAAGTGAAGAGTAAATGTCCAATCACTACTGTATGTGTAAGAAAAAAACCCTAAGATTAATAACTTCCATAAATCAATTTAACATTTTATCTCTTTGCCTTCCAAGTGATACAGCCCCAAATTACCTCCAATGAGAAACAAACAAACAACAGAAGGAGTTTCTGAAGCAGATTATTCTGTCTGCTGTGATTTGTGAATGGAGGATTGCAAGGTGCTAGATAGTGTATTTTCTGCATGTAGACATATGACATTGGTCATATCTTCTTATCTTGGACATTTATATTTTTAATTATGTGCCAACATTAAAATTTGTGGAGAATTCTCATAAAACATAGTATTTCTTTTTTTCTTTAAATAATCAGAATATAGAGTACATCTGGGCTTGTTCCTATATGATAATTGCCATATTACCATAGTTCTCACTAATCTCTGTTTTTCCCCTACAGTGAGGCCAAGTGGTGGTTTAATTGTTATGTGTGATATTTATTAAGGGTGATTACGTTGTCATTGGCTAAGCTCATTGTATTTTTGTAATAAAAAACTAAGACAAATATTTATTTTCCCATTTATCTATAAAAATAAAGAAATTCATTATAGATCTATTCACACAATATTGTGAGAACACATATTTCTTTGGATCAATCCTGCCCATCTATTATGGGAAACAGGTAAGGCTGTGCCAGAGAAATTCCCAGGCTACCTGCAATCACGGTACTCCTATAGATTCTTTTACGTGTTGGTGTACCAACTCTCTTTAGGGCACTACACAAGAAAAAGACAACAATCCCTGCCTTTATTAAATTATTCTTCTCTGTTGGGAAAGTCATTAGTAATTTTATTACCTGGACACCTTTTGATTGAAAATAATACTCTAACAGAATGTTATAAAAAATTCTGAGTAGAAAAAGACCTTTCATCATAACTCAGTTGTTTGCATACTGTTTTATCAGTTATTTATGAATGCTGTGTGATTAAGTGAGAAAATTTTATGAAAAGAAAAATATATGATTTTGGAAAAAGTGTTTGTGAGTACAGGCATCACACAGAATACTATATGTTCTATTATAATTAAGTAGGGTCATCAAAACTAAACCAGGTATAGAAACATATTTTTCATTTTCTAATAAAACTGTAACTATAGAGGAATAGTGAAGAATGTTTCCTTTATCATCAATAAAAATTGGTTTTTAAAGAAGAGTATACTAATTATGGTTCAGTTTTAAAGTGTTTTGCTATAGCAATAAACTTTCAAAACTACACATTTAAGGTTTCATTTTCTCCAAATACTGTCAGTTCTAAAACTCCACACTTTATGTTGTTGAAAGCACTTCAAAATGAAGTATAAAAGCTGTAATTGTGTTTCTCTGAATAAACTTCATGGCAAATGATGCATGAGCCAATACAAGATGGAATTTGTGCACCGTTTATCTCTTTTCATGATCCATAATAAATTCAAATGTGTAATATCATCCTTCTTTCAAAAGGCTAGGCTAACTAGAGTGTGTTACCTTGGAGAAAGACAAGGGATAATAAGAATAGCTCAGTATGGAAATGTGCTGATCTTGAATTGGAACTTGAAATAGAAGAAATGGTCCTAGGGGAAAATGTTTCTTCAGAAAGAACTATTAACCTTGTACATGGAAAATGTGTTCACGTCTGCTCAAGTTTGCAACTCTCCTGTTGACTTGCAGTTGGCTTCTTCCAAAAGTGTTATATTGGAGACACTGTGCTTAGGAGGAGGAGAATAGTCAGAAATGCATCTTACCTTGGAAATGAATCATAAAGCCTTGCTGAAGGAAATAGTTTTTACTCTAATACCTGAAGGAAGAGCTAAGAGTTATTCAGGTGAAATGATGAGTACAAAGATTCAGAGAATAAGCAAGAAATGTACTTAATGGAGGACCTTACTATGCACTTAGTCATCAAACCAGAAAATTGGATCTCATACTGTCAAGCACTCCTAAATCTCAAATGTAAGTCCATCCCATCTTTGTTCTTAATGCTGGAATGTAAGGTTTGAGCTTTAACTCACTTCTACATCCAGTGTATTGCCCAGAACAGAGTGCGTGACCAATAAATATTTATTAAGTAATTGTAGAAATAAACAAATGAATGCCAGGAGCTGAGCAGCTCGTGCATATATTCACATCATTTCCTGTGTTGTCTACTGTAATCAATTCCTAACTATATTTACTGTCTCCGGTCTCATTTCTCTCTCCTAAATTATAAATGGAAGTATGTTATTGTTCCACTTATAATATTTCAATAATTAAAGTTCAATTATTGTGAAATATGCTAGGATAATTTAACTTGGAATAGGTATTTTGAGAAGCAATTTGGTGTCAAAGAGCAATTTGGTGACTGCAAAGAAAGCTTTGTTTGCAGTCATTCCATGGCTTGAAATCTGTCCTAAGATTGGAATTTTTTAAAAAAGTTTTATGCTTAGACAGTGTTACAAGCAATATTATTTATAATAGTCAAAATTTAGCCAAACTAAATATATGTGTATTACTCTTTATTTACTTAATGGGATTTCAGCGTATTTGTTAAAATAATATATAAGTACTGTGTAATAGCTTAGACATTTTATATCAGCTAAAGAAAAGCAAAGATTGAATATATGAGATAATTTTGACATCTGGATAGTCTTACATCTGTATAGTGAATAAAACAGCTCAAAGACTATATATAAATTTTAAAAATGTACCATGTTACTAATCAAATTATTGAACTAGTAAGTTTTGAGGAGAAAGATCGGAAAAAATTGTGTGTATTTTATTCTTTACTTTGAAGAGTTAGATTTGTTTGGCTTAAGTCAAATAATATAAATTACTTCTATAATTAAAATATTTTATATGAGTTATTTATATATTCTGGATTAGAATTCTTTGTCAAATACATCTGTTGTGAATATTCCACCAATTATTGGGCTTCTTCATACTTTTTCATGATGTCTTTTGATAGAAGTTTATCATTAGGAATTCCATTTTTCTTTTGTGGAATCTTTCTAAGAAGACTTTGCTTACTTCAGGTGGTAAAATTATGTTTTCCAATGAAGTTTAAAATGTTTGTTGTGCAGTAGGGGAGGTCAAGGTTCATCATTCCCCCACGTACATATTCTTATGAATCTGTTATTCAAGCACCAATTATTTTGTCAAACTCATTTTCACTGGAGCCACATCAGCCTCGAGGTTGCTTTCATAGGACTGAATGTAATTTTAGGACTGTATAAATGTAACTACTCCTTAACAGTTAAGCAAGAGCTCGGCGCCAACACTGGGTAGAAATAAGGTACCAGGGCAGATAAAACAAGGTGGAGGGCCAGATTTGGCTTACAGGCCTTGTGTGTGCCACCTATGACTTAGAAGATCATCCTTTTTATAAGCATTGCTTTGACATATTTCTGAAAATCAATTTACCTTGAAAGTTGAGTCTTTTTCTGAATCCACTATTCAGGTTCATTGATCTACCTATCTGTATAGAAGAGGTGGCCCCCAAACTGGGATTATCATCTAGAGGGTAGGCATCTTGTTATCAGGCTTGTCCCACTAGTTGAGTTTTCTAGGAACCCATTTGTATCAGTGTACCAGCTGGTGTTGTGGTGAGAGGCTGCATCTAGTTTCAGTAAATTATTTTGAAGACTCTTCGAACACATATGCCCACTCCACAATGGGTGATTTATGAGCACATTTGCTCATACCATGCTAAGTGTTTAGGAGTTTTTGACAAAAAATGGCATGACCCTGGTGCCCCACCCTCCTTATTCACCTACCTGATCTCACCCTGATGAACATTTGTCAGTTTCTCTGGATGAAAAAAGTCCTCAAAAGGAAACATTTCACCTATGTAGAAGAGGTGAAACAAAAAATGGGTAGAAGCACTAAAAAGCATGAAATTGACAAGTTCAGAAACTATTTGGAACAGTGAAAAAAGTCTCAATAGGTGTACTGCATCAAATAGAGAGTACTTTGAAGATGACTAAGTTTTGAACATGTAAGAATAAATACACAATTTTTTAAATAAATAAATTCCTTTTTTTCAGGAGGTCCCCCTTATATAATGCAAATACCAAACTGTCTCAATTTTCCCAACTTTAGGGTAAGTCTTAAGTTCAGACAGCAAAAATGTCCTAATATTTTAAAAATTATTTTACTGATTGCATGTCCTTTATATATCCATACATATCAGGCACCCACAATCTGGGTTGCTGACCGGTACTTGTCTGGGCCTGTTAGGAACCAGCCATACAGCAGGAGGTGAGCTTGAATGTAATGTACTTGAGTCATCCAGAAACCATCTCCTGTTCCCCCTACCCCCTGCCATCCATGGAAAAATTGTCTTCCATCAAACTGATGCCTGGTGCAAAAAGCTTTGGGAACTGTTGATTCTCTATATATAAATATATATTTATATTTGTATTTATATTTATATTTTATATATAAAATATCTATCCATCTTAGTGTAGAGATTTTTCCCTAGTTGCTTCATATTTTGATAATGTTTTTTAAGATAATGGTTATTTTTCATTGCATATTTAAATTGTTCCTTGCTGATATATAAAGGTAAAATATTTTTCACTTTTCTACTTGTGATTGACTTCTAGTTTCATAGCATTGTGGTCAGAGAAGACACTTGATATAATCTTAAACTTATTAAATTTATTGAGACTTGTTTTATGTCCTAACCTGTGGTCTATCCTAGAAAATGTTCCAAATGCACTTGGAAAGCATGTATATTCTGCTGCTTTGGGGTGAAATGCTGTGGAGATATCAATTAAATCTATTTGATCTAGTGTGTCAGTTAAGGCCACTGTCTCCTTATTGATTTTCTGTCTGGAAGATCTATCCACTGAAGTTAATGGGATGTTAGAATCCCTGACTATGACTATATTTCTGTTGATCTCTACCTTCATGTCAATGAAGATTTGCTTTACATATTTAGGTGCTCCTATGTTGTGTGCATAAATGTTTACAAGGGGTATATTCTCTTGTTGAATTGTTCCCTTTATCATTATGCAGTATCCTTCTATGTGTTTTAGTATAGCCTCGGTTTTAAAGTCTATTTTGTTGGATATAAGTATTGCTACACCAGCTTTTTTTCTTCCCGTATGTATAAAATATCTTTTTCCATCCCTTTACTTTTAGTCTGCGTGCAGCTTTTGATCTGAGGTCGGTCTCCTAAAGGCAGCATATATATGGGACTAGTTAAGAAACTATCAGCTACCCTCTCTACATGTTTTGGTTGGAACATTTAAGCCATTTACATTCAAGGTGATTATTGATAGATATGTATTTAGTACCATTTTATTTCTAGCTATTTTCCTGTGTTGTTTTTCTTCTTCTTCTTAAAGCAGGCCCTTTACCATTTATTGCAGTACTGGTTTGGTGTTAACATACTCCTTTAGCTTTTCGTTGTCTGAGAAGCTCTTTATTTCTCCTTCAATTTAAAATGATAGCCTTGCTGGGTGACGTAGCCTTCCTTGGTTGTAAGTCCTTTATTTTCATCACCTTGAATATTTCCTGCCAGCCCCTTCTGGCCTGAGTGTTTTTGTTGAGATCAAATGACAGTCTAATGGGAACTCCTTTGTAGGTAACAAATTTTCGCTGTGGATTTTAGGACTCTCCTTTTGTCTTTAGACTTTTCCTTTTTAATTATGATGTGTCTTGGTGTGGCCTTCTTTGAATCCAGCTTGTATGGGACTCCCTGAATTTGTCTGTCTTTTTCCTTCACCACCTTAAAGAAGTTTTTTTTGTCATCGTTTCTTCAAATATGTTCTTGATCCTTTGCACAAGCTTTTAATCTCTCTTCATTTTTTAAAATTCTTTTTTTCTTTTTGCTGCTCTGCCTGAGTGTTTTTTTCTAGCTTGTCTTCCAAATCACTTATTCAATTCTCTGTTTTATCTATCCTACTGTTCATTCCTTTGAGTGTATTATTTATTTCAGATATTGCAGTTTTTATTTCTGACTGGTCCTTTTCTATTGTTTCTATGTATTTTTTCATGCTGTTGAATACCCTTACAATCATTACTCTCGACTCTGTATCTCATGAATTGCTTGCTTCCATTTCATTTAGTTCTTCTTCTTCTGCAGTATTCTCTTGTTCCCCACACTTCGCAGGGGGAACCCACTGGCCGCTAAAATATCCCTCGGCGACTTCAGCTGCCATTCTTGGAAGCCGAGCCAGCCTCCCTGTGCCTCTGCGCTCCCTAGCAGTCACATTGTGGTGAAGTGGTTTCTTTCGCTTGCCCTGGTTGTTTGGCTTCTCTCCAGCTAGTGTTCAGTTGGTTATTCAAAATGATTTCTCTTTAATTTAGTTGAAATTCCAGTTTGGACCTGGAAAGAAGTTAGTACAGCTTCCACTTACTCTTCCACCAGGGCACTGAAATTAAGCAAATGGAGTTATTTAACAGATTTGAAACATGAAGAAGAAAATCAAAGTTTTCATTTATATTGTACAAATACAATACTGATAGCAGAGAATAATTGAAATGATAGAAGCAAATGATTAGCAAAAGCTACAAAGAATTCCAAATATTCTATGCCTAGTTTGCATTGTTTTTTCCATCCATAAAACTTGTGAAACTACACTTTGGCAAAATTCCTTATACAAGGAAATTATTTCCCATGAAAAAAGTAAGTTTGTAAAATGTGTAATTGCACAGTTTCTTTTGATCAAACTAGCTCTGCCATCTGCTGCTGCTAGAGAGTGTGGCTCATGGTCTGAAAGTTGAGTCAAAGTCACACACTAAAATAAAAGCATTAATTACATAGATATTAATATGAACAGCAGGAGCATGTGATTCTAGAGAATCTTGTAAGTACTATTGGCATACTCTTAATGGAGTAGAACTCCAGCTGGTATCTTTTTTTATCCAGCTGTGACTAATTATCATTCTTAATCATATTAAAATATTAAATGCAGATTCATTTACAATAACACTGAAGGTATAACTTGGAAATTTAAATCCAAATAATGACACCCACACCTGCCTAAAAGACATAGTTCTCATTCTAACATTGAAGGAGCAAGAGAGCTAAGGTACATACATGGAAATGAGTGAAGTGTTCTCTTGTTTCTCCTAGATGGTTTCAGGCACAATACTTTTGTAAAAAAAAAAAAATCTGGGGAAGAAAACAACAACAAATCACACTTAAAATACATACACACAGAGCAAGATCCTGACTTTTAATTTCTAATGCTCATCCCATTTAAAACTTTGCTGATTGCTTTAAAAAGCAATGCTTTTTGTATCAATTTTCTATTTTGAAGAAAATTATATATGTTCATGCATATGTATGTTAGCGTGGTTTTATGGAGGACACTAAGATGACATGTACGTCTTATTCAGAAATTTAGATGTTATTTTCTCATGTAACAATTCTGATAATGTTGAAATAAGAAAGAAGAGAGAGATGGTTAACAAAAGCACTCTCTCCAAATGAACTACAATTGATTGTTGCCTGAAGTCTGCCTACTTAATTTTATTCTAAGTATAATATGATTCTTATTAAGATAAACACAGAAATGTGTTGGTCTTCGAAGATAGTTAGGTTTGTTTTCAGAATCCTGATTCTTTGGCCATTATTTCTAAAAATGACAATTTCAATATTCATAGTTGAATACATGGTTGAATACATAGTTGAATACTATGAACAATATTCATAGTTCAATACATAATTTCCAAATTTGCTTTAACAATTTGTCTTCACAACCACATCAAAACTACGCCTAAAATATGGAGCAACTATCACTCAGAACCATGAGAAACTGAGTTGAATGGAAGTCTCAACTACAGACAACTACAGAATTAAAGAAACATTCCTCAAGACTAATAGGAGGGGCGCAGATGTGGAATGGGCTAATCCCACATCGACATGGGATGGATAAAAATTTGGGAGGGACATCTTGGGAGCAAGAAGTCCAAGACACACACAGGGTGCCCCTGTACTGGGTTCCAGTACCAGGAAGATGAGTCCCCACAAATTCTGGCTGCAAACACCAGTGGGGATTGAGTTGGTGGAAGAAACTTCTGGAGCCTCAATCAGTTCCTCTTTAAAAACCCACACACCAATTCTGATCCACTCCTTCTGAACTCCAGCACCTGGGTAGCAGCTTGAAAGGCACCAGGAGCATACTGGAAAAAAAATGAAATGTCTGGCATCAAGGAGAGAAGAGGCCATTGTCCCTTTTCCAAATCCTCCCCTGACGGAGCCACACAGCTGGCAAGCTGGTGCCATATCTGAGACCCCATCAACCTGGCTAACACTACTCTACCCACCTTAGAGATCCACAGATACTCTGCCCCACCCAAATGACAGGTCCCCCAAGCTGTTTTTCTGTTTGAATGGCTGATCTTGGCTCCTGCTTCACAACTTTCTAAATCCTCTTAAACAAGCAACAGTTGGCCTCAGTGAGCCCCAGGCCTGGCACTAGCGGCAGCCAACCTAGATTCACAGCTTGGTTTTGCCTGGGAATCTCCAAGCCCTGAATAAGTAGCAGCCTTCGCAGATTGCTTATAGCTCAAGCAGGGTGGTCCTGGGCAACACACAACTAGGGGCTGACCTTGGCCTATAGCACATGGGAGATCCCAGGGCCAGTGCTCCCAGTGGACATCTACAAACCACACGAGAATATGACCACCCTGCCCCCGCACAGCTGATCCTTCAGGAAGTGCAGAAGCTGGTGGTTAGTGGTCACAACCAGTCCCTGTAGCTGACTGGCCTTGGTAAATCCCTTCCATTGACCTGTCAATAGCAACCAAGGCTCAACCACAAGAAAACGATGTAATCAGCACACACAAAGGATGCACCCTGAGTATCTAGCTTGGGTAAAATAGGAGGCCCTGCCACCAGACCTTACAGGACAGCTTCTACATTAGGCCATATTACCAAGACGTGGAGTCAAAGCAGCCCTACCTAATACATAAAACAAACACACCGAGGCTGTCAACCTTTTCTCAGCTCCAGGATCCAAAGGATGTAAAAACAAATTTTACCTGAAACTTTAATATACATTAAAGAGGAATAACATTGACATGTCTTTAAATACACCAGCCAAATCTTTATATCTTGATCATTTATTACTTGTTTCTTCTATGTAAGTGGTATTGGTATACATAATATGTCAAATGAAATTAAGTTTATGGAGAAAAATAATGAAAGGAAGGATAATATGAAGGGCTGGGAGTGGATGTGATACAGTATTAAATAGCCTGGTCATGAATGCACCTCATGTTTAAACTGAAGCCCCCCCAAAATATATATGCTGCAATCTGTATTCTTAGCCATCCAACTTGTCTAGACATTATTTGCTAAATATTTAAGTTGTACCTGTTGCTATATTAAGCTCTCAGGATGTCATAATCAACAAACACCAGTATGATACCTATTCTCATAAAGGTGGCCAAACCAATCAAATTTTAAATAAATGTGAAGTTAAAACTTGGAGAAGTATAATGGGCATAAGATTTACGACAGAGGCATTGATTAAGTTCTTTGACAATGTGTGACTGGAAACAGTAGTGGTGGTGGAGAGGGTGCTATGATGTGGGGAAGCTTCTCTGAGGAAGTGGTGCCAGAGTGGAGATCTAAAGATGAATAAAACAAAATTAAGTAGAGAGGGGTGAAGAGATATGCATGGCACATTACAGGGAGGGCAAAAGACAAGTCAAAATAAAATTTCCAGTGAAAATGTGCAAAAAGCCTGATGTCTGGGTAGCGCAGGTGATGGGAGCCGATGGGGCCAGATCACAGAGGCTGAGACAGAGTGATGCCATGCAATACAAGAGGGTGGGCCACCCACCCCCCAAGCTGGCAGGGCTGTTTATTGCCCCTCAATTGTGTTGTATGTGTCCATTTTCAAATCCATTATCTCATTGTATTCTATTTTCCATGTGAGGCAGATAGGACTACCATAATAAACTGATTTATTATTTAGAAATTCAAATGATAGCCTCAAACCTACAACCCATAGGACAAGATTAAATTCCATTCCTGAGCATTTAATCTGAGCCCAAGCTAAAGATTGGGTTTGATTGTATGTTTTGTAGTTTTTCCCCTTGATCATGGACAGTAATTGTTGATTGTGCATCTAAAACACACAACAGTTGCGTGTAAGTAGTTAAATTTTGAGTTGAAAGATAAGATTTTTTTATCTTAGTAGTTTCAGCTGGTACTTCTGACTTAATGATATGGCTCTCAGGAGGAGAAATTGTAGCACACTTATATTCATATATGAAGAATGAAATTCTTCACACTATCAGCATTTTATTTTTTGACTTCTTTTGATTTTGCAACACTTTAAACTGCTTTAATTCTCTTCAGACTCAAGAACTATAAATTTCTCCCTATATAATAATTCAGATAAATGTCTCATTGAGGTTACCCTAAAACTGCCCTACAAACTTATTGAATTATGAAATATCTAAAAGATGTAACAGGAGGGGTCATCAAGGAATATGTATAAAGGACCCATGGACAAAGACAATGGGGGGGAGATTCAATGTGGGAGTGTGGGTGGGTAGGGTTGGGGAGAGTAATGGGGAAAAAATGGGGACAACTGTAATTGAACAATAATGATAAAAAAACATCTGGAGGAATTTTGTAAAAGATTGAACACAACCAAATTAAGCTCGCTCAATAGCCTCCTTTTGCAGATGAAAAATTCCAAACCTGAATCTTAAAAATTACTTTCCTGGAAAAACTCATTTTAGATTGTCAGTTTCACCAAGCATAAGTATTACTTCCATACAGCTTGTCTAGATGAATTCCCTACATATCAAAAAGCAATCTTCTCAAACTTTGACAGAAAACTATGGAAACTCAGAAAACACAGCCAACACATGCATGAAATGAATTCTCATTCTCTGTGAAAATGAATGCCCAAAATAAAATAAAAACATTACAATCACAATATAGGTATAACTATGTTGTTTTTGGAAAATTACAAACTTAAATGTCTAAACCCTTATAGTGTAGTTGTTTCTACCAGCTATTTGCCAATAGTTAATTTTTAAGATTTTATGAAAAACCATAAAATGTATATATGTTCACAAGTCTCTGGCTTAACAAGGAGTTTTTTTTTAGAATGTGCTTTATAAACATTTTTCTAAAGTTTAGTTTTGAATTAATATCATATAACTATTTCGAATATGTATAAATTTTTATATAAAGTAATGCATTTTACTTAAAATTACGTATACACATAAACAATATACATAGTCATTCCATCATTTTGGCTAGTTACTTGCTTTTTTCTTTTTTTACTAAATTTATTGGTGTGACATCAGTTAATAAAATGATATAGGTTTCCAGTGCACATTTCTATGATACATGATATGTAATTACACTGTGTGCCCACCACCCAAAATCAAACCATCTTCCATCACCATAGATTTGGCCCTCTTTACCCGGACTGCTCCCTCTCCCCACTTCCCTCTGGTGACCACAATACTGTTGTCTGTCAGTTTCCGTTCTGTATCCCACACGTAATTGAAATCATTTAGCTTTTTCTTACTAACTTATTTTGCTTATTAGCATAATATCCTCAAGGTCCATTCATGTTGTTGCAAATAGTAGTATTCCATAGCATATATGTAACACATCTTCTGTTCTGGATGTTGTGAAGTACGCTCCACTTCTTCCCTCCAAACCCAGTTAGTCCTATCATGTTCTTCACATGGTTTTGACCTTGCATATAATCTCAACAGCTTGCACTTATGTGTATTTATTGTATTATTCCCAAATAAGGTAAGATCATTTTTTATCTTTTGTGTTAAACACTTAAATGTATCACTTGAACATAAAATTTTTGTTACATTATTTCAGTGGATGTGTTTATGGACCTGCTAGAAAAAATGTAGAGGTCTTCTCAATTCTAAATTGCTGAACTCCCTTATTTTTATCTGATATGTCCAAATGCCTTACTGTTGGAATGCTTCAGTACTGTATGTTTTAATGTGCAATACAGGAAACATTTTAAGGGCTTGTGTACAATATTTTTCTCATATAAAAGAAACATTGCAGCATAGTACTTTAAAAGTTCCAATGAAGATGCTGTTTTTCAGTGAGACTGTCCTTAAAATAATGCATATCAAGAAAATCAACACATTTAGAGTCACAATACATGTATTTATAAGTTACAAAAAATAATCCACAGAATGGATGGAACTGGAGAGCATTACGCTAAATGAGATAAGCCGGGCGGTAAATGACAAATACCATATGATCTCACTTTAAGTAGAATCTAATCAACAACAACAACAACAACAAAAACAATCAGCAAAATATAACCAGAGACATTGAAATTAAGAACAATCTGACAGTAGCCAAAGGGGAGGTGGGAGGGGAGAATGGGCGCAAAGGAAGGAAGGGTTTTCAGGAACAACTATAGAGGAGACATGGACAAAACCAAGGAGGGGTAGAATCAGGGGAGGGAGGTCGGGGTGACTGGGGTGGGGGGTAAATGCAGACAGCTGTACTTGAACAACAACAATAAAATAAGTAAAAAAATGCAGAGAATGATAAATATAATCCCACATTGAGACATTCAGAAAATATGCATTTTGGGGGCATAAGGAAGTCTGAGCAAACTTTATGTTTCAATGTATACTGATACTCATGTCAATATTTATTGCGTGCCTGCTATATATCAGACATGGTCCTATATAATGAAGATAGAATAGTGGTCACATAAAGAATGATTTTTGCTTTATTAATGAAACTTACAGTACAAAATATGAAGTACTTATGGATGAGTGTGTGATGACATTTTTTCAGCTAGCATTAAGTTTAATCAGTTAAAAGAAAAGCATTCAGTAGTGTGTTGACAAGTTCTCTGCTTGGGTTCAGCTAGGCAGGGGCAAGGTATCAGTTGGAGCATCTCGACCTGGGCTGCAGGGTGAACTTTCAGGATGATACATTCACTTGGCTGGCAAGTTGCTACTGACCATTAGATGGAAGCAGAGCTGAAGCTATCCACTGGGGACCTTGATTCTACTCCAGGTGGACCTTTCCACACGGTTTCTGGGGCTCCTTTACAGTAAGGCACTGGCTTCCATGGGAGGAAGGGGAAGTTGCTAGATGTCTTTAGTGTTTGGGCACCTACATATGAAATTATTTTCTTTTACAGAATTTCTTTTTTATTTTTAGATTTATTCTTTATTGTATCTTTGTATGTCCCCTTGTACCCCTCCTCTTCCCACAGCAGTCACTGCCCTTTTGTCCATGTCCATGAGCCCATTTTCCTTTTTCCTCATTCCCTCCATCCCCTCACCTTCCCCCACCACTAGCTGTCATCTTGTTCTCTGTCTATGAGTCTGTCCCCATTTTCCTTGTTAGTTCAGTTTGTTCCACATTATATTCCACATATAAGTGAACCATTCATTTTTTATCTTTCTCTGACTGGCTTATTTCACTTAGCACAATGTTCTTCAGGTCCATCCAGACGTAACAAAGGGAAGATTTTCTTCTTTTTTAGAGCCGAGCAGTATTCAGCTGTGTAAATGTCCCATAGTTGTTTTATCCACTCCTTTACTGACAGACACTTGGGCTCCTTCCATATCTTGATGATTTTAAATAATGCTGCAGTGAACATAAGGGTGCATATATTCTTTTGATTCTGGGTTCCTTCAGATATATGCCCAAAAGTGAGATTGCTGGGTCAAGTGACAGATCTATTTTTAATTGTTTGATGTATCTCCACACTTCTTTCCACATTGGCTGAATCAATCTGCATTTCCACCAACAACGCAAAAGAGTTCCCCTTTTCCACATCCCTGCCAGCACTGATTGTTTGTTGATTTATTGATGATGAACATTCTGATGGGTATGAGGTGATAGCTCATTGTGGTTTTAATTTGCATTTCTCTGATGATTAGTGATGTTGAGCATCTTTTCATATGTCTATCGGCCATCTGTATGTCCTCTTTGGAGAACTGACTATTCAGGTCTTTTGCCCGTTTTTAATTAGGTTGCTTGCTTTTTTGGTGTTGAGTTTTATAAGTTTTTATAAATTTTGGATATCAACCCCTTATCACATGTATTGGCAAATATGTTCTCCCAGTTCTGTGGGTTGTGTTTTTATTTTGTTAATGACTTCCTTTGCTATGCAAAATATTTTAATTTGATGTAGTACCATTTGTTTATTTTTACTTTTGTTTCCTTTCCCTGGGGAGATATATCCAATAAAATGTTTCTATAAACAGTGTCTGGGATTTTGCTGCCTATATTTTCTTCTAGGATTTTTATGTTTTTTTCAGGTTGAACATTTAAGTCTTTGATACATATTATTGTGAGTGGTGTAAGAAGGTTGTCTAGTTTCATTTTTCTGTATGCATCTGTCCAATTTTCTTAACACCATTTATTGAATAAACTACTTTTAGCGTATTGTATATGCTTGCTTCCTCTGTTGGATATTAATTAACTATAAAGTTGTGGGGTTATCTATTCTTTTCCATTAATCTATGTCTCTATTTTTATGTCAGGAGCATGCTGTTTTGATTACCATGGCCTTGTATTATATTTTGCTATTAGGCAACATGATTCCTGCAATGTTGTTCTTTGTCAGGATCTCTGTTGCTGTGCAGGGCCTTTTGTAGTTCCATATAATGTTTTGAAATATTTGCTCTAGCTCTGTGAACTACATCATTTGGTTCTTGATAAAAACTGCACTGAGTCTACAGATTGCTTTGTGTAGTATGGACATTTTGATGATGTTAGTTTTTCCTCTCCATGAACATGGTATGTGCTTCCACTTATTTGTATTTTCTTCTATTTTTTTTCTTCATATGCCTTAAAATTTTCCAAGTACAGATCTTTTACATCATTAGTTAGCTCTATTCCTTGATATTTTTGAAGCAATCATGAATGTTATTATTTTCTTCATTTCCCTTCCCATTTTAAGAAGTTCTTAAATAATTACAACTGTTTTTCATTTTATCCAGCAACAACTTTATTTTAAAAAATATAGAACTTTGTTGATAAAGGTTATCTAAATAAAATACCTTGACAATGATCTTGAAAGATTGATTCAACAAATGTTTTAGTCACCAGTTAAAAATAGTAAAATGCATGGGGTTTTCTGTTATTTACCAGTAGATGGTTTGAAAATTTATTATTATAATATTGCTAAGAATGAACTTTATTTTGCCCATATACAATTTTATTTTTTACCTCGAATAAAGAGAAAAATACTCACTTTTATCTCTTCCTGTGCCAAGCTGTCCCAGTTGACATAGGCTTTTTTTTTATAGCCTCAAAATGAACAGTCTTCCATATTAAGTAATGCAACCTACAATGCAAAGTAGAAAGTATTATCAACCTGCCAGGTCTTGCAAGCAAAGATATTGTGGCATAATACAGCCCCAACCATAATAGCACATAAAGTTAACGTATAAATACTTTCATATTTTGAGGGAGAAACACATCAAGCTATTTATGTATTTTGATGTACTGTATAATCTGCACCTAAATATGAAAACAGTGGGATATTTTCATTAACCTTTTATTCTTATAGAAGGGAAAAATCAATCATAAATTTATTCAGTCAACCGAAAGTAAATTTCAAACAATTTCAGTTGAGATTTCATTTCCATAGCTGTTTTTTGTCTTCCACAAATTCTAATAAAAATATGAGCTGCCCCAATATAAAACCTCAGAGTGGTAAATTTTCAAAGGCATTGAGTAAATAATTATGTGTTTAAAGAGACACATTTCTTCCAATTTTAAGGCTGTGTTTAAAATAGCAGGTTACTGAAATATCCTAAAGCTAGAAATGTATGGGCTTCTGCATTTAAACACAGTGTTAACCTGAGTGTTATAATCATTTTCAATCCTATGTCACACCTATTAGAAGCCACTCCAAAGATATGGGGTGAAATTATTCTGTCAGTTATCAGTCAGAGAGTAATAATTCAGTTCAGAGGACGTTTTCAGGAACATGTCAGAGTTATTTTTACAGAGAATAGCATATTTCCTGCTGGCATTTCTACATTAACACAAAATCATATATCCTGTGTCTGTTTTCCAAGTGTGAAATCCAAACTCAGTGTGCTCAAGCTATCCCATATAAAAAGTTCATGTTGATATGAATAATAATTTTTAAACAAAGAGATACATTCACATGGCAGCCCCAATAATCAGGCAGTCGAGGTTTTAAAACAAGAAATACCACTTGCAAACCCATTCTTTCTGTACTTACAGCTCCATCTCATAGACCAGTTCCTTTCCAAATGTGAAATAGTGTGCTTCTTCTTTTTTTCTTTCAATAATCGTAACTGACTCCTTGGATGAAATTTAAGAATTTAGCTCATTACACTTCACTTTAATTTTTTGTTACCTCGATTTCTGAGTGGTATTGATATTTTTACTTCCACTATTGGTAACATGACTCAACTGGAAAAATAAACTTGATATTTTTTATCTAGTTTGCTAAAAACTTTAAACACTATACCTCTGATACTTTTAGGTAAGATAGCATTATCCCTATTCTTTCCTGCTATTGTTGTTTGCTGCTTTGACCTCTTCATTTGTCAATTGTAGCGTTTCTGTTGTTGTTGTAAGCAATAATATCCATATTTTCCTTTGTAAACACGACTATGTATACTTTCTTCTGGTTGACTGATTCTGAAAGTTGAAAATGAACAAACAAGAAGTACATTAGCATGAGTATATAAGTATCTGTCATAAAAGAATTGAATGGCACTAAGATGGTATCTCCTTTTTCAGAGTCTAATGCCATAAACCTAATGATAATTGAAAGGAAAGTTTCCTTGGTTTAAAAACAAATTATCTTTAACTGGAAAGCATTATGCTGAGTGAAATAAGCCAGGCGGTGAAAGACAAATACCATATGATCTCACCTTTAACAGGAACTTAAACAACAAAACAAACAAGCATGCAAAATATAACCAAACACACTGAAACAGAGAACAGGCTGACGGGGACCTCTTCCCCAGAGGGAAGAGGGGAGAGAATTTCAGTGGAAAATGGAGGAAAGGTTTATAGGAACTAGTATAAAGGACACATGGACAAAAACTAAGGGGGGTGGAAATGGGAGGGAGGTGGGGAGCACTGGGGGGTTGGGATGGGAGTAAAAGACAGAAAACTGTATGTGAACAACAAGTAAAATAAATGTCTTTAAAAAATAAATAAAAACAAATTATCTTTTAAAAAATATTCCACCAGTTCAAATCCATGCCATGTTTCTGACAGAAAACAAAACCTGGAGATATTTTGAGTTAAATTATTAGCAGGCCAGAGAATGAGAGAAAAAGACAGAGCAGTTGTTAGCTTGTTAATTAAGTAGCAGGGAGCCAGCTGACATAGCCTGCTAACATTCCTGAATGAATTTTGGAGCTTTAGACAAACATCCCCTAGATGGAGCATGTATTCAGCATATGCATGAGATTTTAGGACTCTTGCCTCTAACCAATCAAAAGTAGTAAATACTTCCTTCTTATAGACTGTGCTCCTATCATAGAGCTGCCCCACTCCCCACTTCACCTTATCCCACCATAACATGAATTCCTTTAAAACACCTTGCATCTTTCTTGTCTCTGCTTGGCACATGAAAAAAAGCCCTTCGGCTCCGGGGTGGTAGATATGTTGCCTATTCTGCCCAGCACTGCTGCTGGTTATTTAGACTGCAGGACCCACAGCCTGGTCTTTTGTGGCCCAATGAAGCCTCCCATTTAAACTGGCTTTCAGCCATTAAATTTAAGCTTTTTGTTTTAACATTTGTCTTGGTTTTCATTCACATCATTACTTCATGGATTTCTAATGGCTTTTTTTCTTCTCACTGACAAAAAAAAAACAGTAGTTCTTTATCATATCCTCAGAATTATCCTCCTCTTAATCTTTCATTTGCCACAAACCTGTCATGTTTTTCTCTCATCTTTTGTTCAAATAGGGACTACTTGTTCTCTAGTCAACTGTACAGTTATCCTATGAGCTCACTTTATTCCACTTCTAGATTAAGGATATTAATTCCTAAAGTTCAAGTCTCTTTTTCTTTTTTCTTTTTGGCTATTAAACTTATGGGGTGACATTGGTTAATACAGGTTTTAAGCACATATTTCTATGATGCATGATCTGTACAGTACATGGTGTGCCCATCCTCCAAAGTCAAATCTTCTTCCATCTTCTTTCCTTATTAGTTTCTCTGAAGTATATTTTCAAGTTATATTCTCAGAAAGTATATATGAAAGATTAATCTTCTGATTTCAGAGAAAATACTGGTTCTGGCCAAGATGGAGGTATGGGCAGAAATGCTTCACTTCTTAGCACAACCAAAAGAAGGATAACAACCAATTTAAAAACAAAGAACAGCCAGAACTGCCAGAAAACCATTTGTGTGGAAGTCCAACAACCAAGGAGTTAAGGAAACATTTATCCAGACGAGTAGGAGGGGCAGAGATGGGCAGCTGGGTTGGAGAGATGGGCAGATAAGCCAGAGGAACAATGGGAAGCAAGGCAGACCCTGAAACATGGGGTTTGGGAGTGGGAAAATAAAGACTCAAAACCCCTGGCTGTAAAAAATCTGTGGGGGTTGTGGCAGTGGAGGAAACTCCCAGTTTCACACTAGAATCCCTTTAGAAGGGCCTGCAGGGTCCTAAAATGTACACAAAACCCATCCAGTTGGGAATCAACACCTGAAAAAACACAACACACTTGTGGGAAGTGAGGGAAGTGACAGAAAGTGGGACAAGAGCTGAGCAAGTGGCATTGCTCCCTCTCCGACCCTTCTCCTACAGACACCACCACAACACAGCAAAGAGGGTTGCCCCGCCCTGGTGAATATCTAAGGCCCCACCCTTTACAATGTAACAGATGCACCGAGACAAAGAAATAAGGCCCAAATGAAAGAACAGATCTCCAGAAAGAAGTCCAGAAAAAGAACTAGGCAATGAGGAGACAGACAACTTATCAAATGCGGAGTTCAAAATATTGGTAATCAGAGTACTCACAGAATTGAAATATAATAAGAAATTATAACTAACTCACAACTATCAACAACTGAACCTAAAAAACAAAAACCAAGCAAACAAGTAGAACAGGAACAGAATCATAGAAATAGAGATCACATGGAGGGTTATCAGTGCAGGAGGGAGAATGGGGGCAGAAATGTTCAAGGAATAAGAAGCATAATTGGTAGGCATAAAATAGACAGGTTAAGAATAGTAGAGGAAATGGAGAAGCCAAAGAACTCATATATACAACCCATGGACATGAACTATGGTGGTGGGGGGATGATGGAAGGTACAGGGTGCAGGGAAGAGGGGGAGAAAGGGGGGGAAATGGTACAACTATAATAACATAATTTAATAAAATATACTTAATTTTTCTGATTCCTTAAATGTCCTCAACTTTATCTTTACATTTTATTATTTGTATATACAAATTTAGGTTTAAGATTAAGTTTTCTTCAATTAAATCCTGAAGTATTTCATTTTCTTCAATTAAATCCTTTCAATACATTCCAAATATCCTTTCTGAATAATTCTAGTCATTTTTTTAAAATTCTTAAAAATCATTTTTGAACTTTCTTTCTGGATTTTTACTTTTTTAAATATTTAGTATTTGAAAATCGTATCGTAGTATGTATAGATGTGATTTTTATATTGGCTGGATCTAAAAATGTACAACTTTCTTTGGGTTGTATAAATATACTTGGTTATTTCTCTGGATTTTTGTACTTCCTCTTTTTTCCTGTTCTTTCTTCCTGGAAATATTATTAATACAGTTTTTAGTTACTGGAGGTTATTTACTCTTTCAACTATTCATTAGATCTGTGTTCTAAGAAATTTCTTAGTTTCTAGCTTTCAATCCATGTATTAATATTAAAATTACAATTATATATTCTTTATTTTGATAACTTTTGTGTTATATCTTTATACTTTATCCCTCTTAATTGTATATGCAATACCTTCTCAAATTTCTTTAAGGTCCAAAATTACGTTTTTGTTTGTTTTATTTCATTTCCAATGTGCCTTAAATTATGTTTCCTCCAGAGCAGTTTGTTTATTTTGACTGTTTTTAATACAATTGAGTTTAGTATTAAATGGTTGTCATGCTCTAAAAGGTAGGCTAGCCTAAGAAGTTTATGTGTGCTTACTTCACTGTGGTATATGTAGGTTCCTTTTCTCAGGAGCCTTTTCTTTCCCGTGAATGATAAGCCATTTGGCTCCTCTTTCCACTTGAGATGTGCTTGTTACAAAGAAGGCTTACTTTACTGTTGGGAGGACGGAGCCCGTGGGGAGGATGTCCCAAACATTACTTTAACATCGAGAATGACACTGCGTAACGGCACAGGGAAGAAGTAGTGGAGAGAGAAGACACTGAGGCTTCTTGTTTCCCCAAAGCCTTGATTTGAATGGCAGGGCCCTGGTAACCAGAAACACCTCAACTAGCCTCTCAATGGAGTGGGAATTGGCAGGAAATTAGAAATTGGAGGCTCAAAACCTAGGGCAGGAATGATGGAAAGCATGGAGAGAAGCTGCAGTGCTGTGTGAAGGCCTCAAGTTCAGGTCTTAGGCTGTGAACGTGTCCCTGGCCCTGAACATGAAGTGTCATCCCTGAAACAGCATGAAGAGTACTTTATTTTGTGGTGGCAAATCCCAGCATTCTTTAGTTCTCCCAAGGCAGTTATAGTTATTTGCCTTATTTTATAGAATATTTTATTTTGAAATAATTTCCCGTATGGATACAGAAAGCAGGAATTGGAATAAATGTCTGACTAGCACAGTTGTTCTGAGACCTTCAACTACCTGTGTGTTAAGCCCCGCCTCTTTATTCTCACCCTTGGAAACAGCTGATTCCAAGCTTGGATTAGGTACTGCATTTCCTGGGAAGACAGCTTCCCATGAAAAATCCTTGAGCATGCGTTCAGCTCTGTTCAATTCATCAACATACTTTCTTAAACTTTCTGCTTTCCAGGATTTTCATTGACACTTTTTTCCACTCTTGATGTCCCGTCTAGTTTTCCTTATGGACTTATGTTTTATCACTCACATTTTTTAGACATTTCATAGACAGTGCACATACCTGTTCTTCAACTTAAGACAACGTAAAGGCATAGTAAATCCTTTTTTTGTATGTGTGTATGAGCTAGTGTTGGTCCATCTCCCTGAGTAAATAAGATATATAGCCAACTATAATTTGGGTAAGACTACTCTTGAGATGATGATGATTATGATAGATAAATAGATAGATAGATAGATGGATGGATAGATAGATAGATAGATATAGAGATAGATGGATAGCCAATGAATCTCATGGTTGAGGTAGCTCTGCAAACTGAATTGATCACCATAGTTTATTAATTTTTCCATTTGTTCAATAAATATTAATGCTAGTCAGTACTATATATCAGAAAGTATTCAAAGAATAACAATTAAATCAAAGAATAAAACAGGCAGAATATTTCTGTTCAGGTGATTTGGGGTTACATACTTTATGCATCAGAATATGTGAAATGAAGCGCAGTAAAATTGAAGAGATTATCTGACATTGCTTCATATATATAAAATGTGTATTTGGCAGGGAAGAGTGAACTATTAGGGCAGGTTTTACCTATATAACTGCATTGATATCTATACCTATTTCTGAAGTGCTATTGTTATATAATGGACATAAGTTATATAGCACCATCCATGAAATGTAGAACTTAATGATGGGCTTCTTCTTTTTCATATAGATGGAGTCACTTTTTTAATACTTATGCAGCAGACCAGGACCTTCTGAAAATGCAAGGCTTAGATTAACCATAATAAGTTTTTCTCCTTAAGGCAAGCTTTGATAAACTAATCCAGGCTCTCTGATCCTCCCTAAAAAATATATTAATTCTCAGACTAGCTTACTGTTCTACATCAGAGAGACAGTAAATATAGCAAGTGAATGAAGAAGATCTTGACTTTGAAGTAAGCTAGCCTTGGGCATATATCCTCAATCCTGTACTTGCCAGTTATGTAAACTTACACAACTTCCATAACTTTTCTAACCTTTGATTCATCTACAAAACTAGATTCAAAAATATTTAATTTTTGCAAAGAGAACTGAATGATACAACAAAAAGCAAAACTAAGTGTACTCTAAATGTTCAATAACAGCTATCAATATTTTTCTTTGTTATTAATATCTCTTCCAAGTATTTTGTCCATGGAATATGCTGATTTTAACTCATTCAATTTTATGTCTGTAAATTGGAACTATTTTTTTACCTTAAAAATTATATTTAAGCTTCCAATATTCTTTAGTTTATTATAAGGAAAGTATTTAATTAAAAAAACTCACTGTACTGAATTTGACAGATTTCTCATTCTAGTCTGAATGCTCACTAATGGGATACACTTACTTAGCTGTCTCCTCTTCAGCTAGAGGGAAATATCCACATTTCCCAATTTGCAAATCATTAAGTGATTCCACTTGGGAATATTTTATAAAAACAGTATGGTCAATGGTCAACATGTTCTTCTGTCAGCCAAAGAAGGTCTTCTTAACTTCACATTGTGGTTGAAACATTCCGAGGCCAGATCAGATAAAGACATTTCACGCTCTTCTTTTGTGACAGATGTTGCATAAGAAAAACCCCATGGCAGTCACCATACAGTGGTAAGAAGTTGCCAATAGGAAGGGAAGGTGTAAAGTGGAATGGACTAGTTTATGTGGTTATGTTAACAACAACTAGTTTATGTTAACAAAGGCTTGCCCCTTGCACGTGTGAGAAGTCTATTATAGGTTCATAGTGGCCCTAGTTTGTGCAATATTTACTCTGGGACCCAGGCTTATAAACATTAATGGTCACGACAGCAAGAAGAAATTGGAAATAGGATCCCATGCTGACACTTAAAGCTTCTGTCAAGAATTAACATATGCCATTTCTGTTCATGTCATGTTGGCCAAAGCAAGGCAGATTGTCAAGTCTACAACCCATAGGGACGTGAATAATAACAGTTCCTTCCACACTGGACATAATAAGAATAATACTTTACTGTGTATCTTCTATGTTATATTTGAATTCCTTCATTTCATTCTTATATTAATCCCGTGAGGACAGAGCATTTGTTATTATCCCCACGTTATGTACTTAAGAATTTAATTTAAAAGAATTTGGAGTCCGGGAAGATGGTGGGTGGTGGTGTAGGAGGTACCGGGAATCCATCTCCCCACCTAGACAGCGATGGCACCACAGGGGAAGACCTGTCTAAAAGAACTATTTTGGAACTCTGGAGTCCATTTCAGGCTTACAACTTCCAGGGGGAAACTTAGCTGGTAATTAACTGCAGTTAATTATAGCTTTTAGCTCATTAGTAGCTAACCATTCTGCACCACCTAACCCAGTAGTAGGCAGCTGTGCATGCACTCTCCAAGCAACTTATATGCAGCTTGCAGGAGTCAGGGTGGGCAATAAAGACCTCATCCTCCAAATATTGGGATGCCTGTTTTGATAATAGTTGCTACTTCTGATCGTGGGGGGCAGTCTCAGAGGTGGGCAGCCATTGCTGCCTCCATTTACCCCACATTGTTTCAAACCCCTTCCTTTGGGGCTTGGGGTTTCGGGCTTCCAGGGGATGGAAAGGGCTGGTGTCTTTCTCTCTTTCTTTATTTTTCTCTTTCCCTCCCTTTGAAAGTCAAACATTAAATAATAGGACATTCAAAAGCAATGGCATATAAGGACATGATTAGAACATCACTGTGCATGCCCAGAGAAAGGCACAGCCTGAGAAAAGACCTAAAAAGACCTTAAGTATTTTCAGTCTTTATTTCACAGGATGACTCTCAACACAGAGACAACCTGCAAGAATCAAAAAAAAAAAAAAACACTAAATCAAACCTAGCACATTCTGGGAAGGAGAAAAATCTGACTTCTAGAGTTATTACATTATTCAATTCAAATGTCCAGTTTTCTATGAAAAATCACAAAGCATCTGAAAATGTATAATTTAATTCATACATTAAATAAATTAAATATGGTGTATCAACAGAGTGAAAAGGCAACCAAGGTGTTAATGTCCAGAACATATAGAGAACTCCTAAAAGACAACAACAAAAAACCCCAAGCAACCTAATTCATAAATAGGCAAAACACTTGAATATACATTTCTCCAAAGAAGATACATGAATGGCTAATAAGCACATGGAAAGATGCTCAACACAATTATTAGGGGAATGCAAATCAAAAGTATGATGAGATACCACCTCATATTCTCTAGGATGGCTACTAGGAAATAAATAAAAATAATGAATGCTGGCAAGGGTTTGGAGGAATCGACACCATCATGTAATACTGGTGGGAATGTAAAATGATACAGATGCTATTAAAAAACAGTATGGTAGTTCTTCAAAATATTAAAAATATAATTACCATATGATCCAGCTATCTCATTTCTGAATATACTATATTTATATTTATATTATTTATAATGTAATTTCATTCCACCTCAGAAAGAAGAAAATTCTAATATATGCTACAACATGGTTTAACCTTGAAGACATTATTATAAGAGAAATAAGTCAATCACAGAAAAATAAATACTGTATAATTCCACTTATGTGAAGTATCTAGAGTAGTCAAAATCATAGAGATAGAAGGTAGAAGAACTGTGATTTTGCCGGTTTCTTGGGACTGGATGAATGGGGGTTATGGCTTACAGGTAACAGTTTCCATTTCCCAAGAGCAAAAGAGTTCTGCAGATGGATGGTGGTGATTCTTGCACACCAATATGAATGTGTGTTTCATACTATTAAATGATGAGATGATACATTTTATGTAATGTGTGTTTTACACAATGAAAACTGAAAACAGAAGATCTTAGAGTATGCATAAAAATAAGAATTCTGGAAAATAATGAATTCACATTGATGGCAATGAGTTTCCAATCATTGAAGCTATTCAAGAAAAACTATTTAAATATACAAGAGAAATTATAAAAATCATTGTATGAATGGCTGGACAAGAGAAACTAAAATACTGCTTTTATTCTTGACATGTTAAATACTCTGATTTTTTCAAAGTCTAATCGCTAGTAGTAAGAGGCTAGTAAGGCGTATATCTCCCTCCTCCAAGTGACCACATACCCCCAGTAAAAGGAAAACAGAGCCCACTCTGCATTCCTGACCTAGATCTCAGATTCTATATTGCTGTGAACTTCAAATGTTGGATATAGTTCTTTCATATATAATTTCTTAATTAGCATGTCTGTTTACTCAGTAAATATATTATGAATTATTATATATCACATCCAATTATTTAGAAAAGCTGCAGATTGTTACACTGATGTGGTTTGGAATAAAATATAAGTACATGAGCAATAACATTTTCATGTGTCTCCTAATTGGGGAGATATTTTTTGAGTTGCCTAACAAATAAATAAATATAACAATAGAAGGCAAAAATTAAGTAGTTCTTATGCTATTACTTAAAAGGTTCTCCTTGAACAGATAGCTGTACCAAGGCCTTAAATCATAAATGCATATTTTTAGAAAAATGCTTTTAAAAATCAGTTAATATATTGATGACTCTATTACTACTTTCTCACATGAGTTTTATATTTTCACTAATACTGATTCTACTGAGTTGTGTTCTAACATCATTATTGGATATAGTGACCTCAAATTTTATTATTCATCAAATGAAAATATAATACTAAAAAATAAAAATTTTAAATTTTAGCTATCAGTACTCTTGTACTTTTAATAATCTTAGCCATTTTAACTTGATTAATCCTCATTTAACAAAACTAAGGAGGCACAAAATTCAGAAAGTAATATGACCTGGCTTTTTGTAACTCTATTAGTTTGTTCTTTTTTATTTTAGGAGTTATATGCCAACATTTTTGGTTAATAAAGAAGAAAAACTCTAAATTATCAATCACATGATCTTAAACAGAAATTCATTATTTCGGAAACTCAAAATCTGTGAGATGTTATCAGCCCATATCTGAATGTAATTCACGAAACAAGTGGCACCGGAGTGTTAACAAAAGAAATCCTTTCAAACTGGTCCTTAGCCAATGCCCCCATAAATCACTTACTTCTGAGATAATTTTGAATACATCTAAAATTTTGAAAGGATTTTGGATTTTGTCCTTCTAGAAGTCAGAAGTCACAAAAGGTATCGGAAGTCTCTGCCAGAATTTCCCACAAATTTGTCTCCACTGACGTGCACTTTAATGTGATTTGGGATAGTTTGGATATGGCTCTACCAATACACAAGCCCTCTTGTGTATAACTCATTAGGATTCATAAGTATTTAAAATTACCATTTTGTTGTGTTCATTTTGACCCCAGACACCAGTTTGGAATCCAAAAAATTATGCGCATCCCAACCAGTGACTGATTCTACAACCTCGGTATGTGCCCTGACAGGAATCTACCCTGCAACCTTTCATGCTTGGGAGAAACCTTCAACCAACTGAGCCACACTAACCAGGACATATTATTTTTTATTTTCTATTTTTGGCTCTTATTGTTAATAATAATAGATAGGAGCTCAAGGGAGATTTCTAATCCATGTTTGAAAACCACGGATTTATATTAAGTAATTGATATAAATGAAGGAAGATGGGAACAAGAGTTTGTAAATGGGAGAGAGAAGGTAATTTTCAGATTTTACACTCTTTGCAGGACTTTACATCAAACATAAAATAATCCCTTACTGTTTTATGGTCTTTATACATAAAGCTTCTGGTAAGCCTCTGTCTTCTCAACTAAATGTTACACATCATAAGGTAAAAACGATTATAATTTCCATTTTACTGACAGAAAGCACATCAAAGATTAAGAAATGTTCCCATCTCTATATATCTAATAAGTATTGGAATCATTATGAATACACTGGACTTTTAAGTACTATATAAGATCACCATATTTGACAGCAAAGCAAACAACAAAATAATAATAATAACAATAGCAACAATAATAATAATTTGGAGTGGGAAAATCCTTGAGTCTTATATTTCACACTGAGTAGCTGGATATTCATAGGGAACTCGCTAATAATAATTAAAATTCTGTTTTTTTACTTAAGTTAAAATAAATAAGGTATGAGATGGCACACATTTGCTAAGGTAACAATGACTACACTGACTGAAATCTCAGTTGCTTAACAACACAAAAGTTTATTTCTCCCTTCCCTAAAGTCCAAACAGTTTCTGATCAGCAGTCAGTTAGAAACAAGTGCTCCAACCTGTGACCACCACCAATACCTGACTCTCAAGTTCATCCCACTGTTCGTTTTCATTCCACCCAAACATAGAATCACAACAAGAGGTTTTTAACTGTGTGCCTCACTCACTGGCTAGAACTGTAGCACATGGCCATCCCTAACTTCAGTTGGGTCTTAAAAATGTGGTAGGGCTATGTTTCCAGAAAGGAAAGGTAACAAGTTTGATACCGGCTAGTAATCCCCTCTATAAAGTGTGTGTATGTAAAGCCCCATATTTTTGTTTAATTAGTAGTTTAATTTTGTTTAATAGCTCAAAGTGACAATAACCACTTTGGTGCTCTTGGGTCAGCCTACTTTTAAAGCACTATTTGTGATTCAAGAGTATTAACATTCGTGGAGCTAGCCACCATTGGAAAAAAGAAGCATTTCAATATAAAAAAAGAAAAAGAAAGAAAAGTGAACTGACTTTAGTACACAGCTACATGGCAGCTCTCCAAAGGAAAACGTCTTTATTTGGCTGAGCTAAGTTTAAGTAACCTTCACCAGAGGGAATCCCAAAGTGAGAGAGTGCGCTACATAAGAATGTTTGCTTCCTTTTCACACAACATGCCTTTGTATTCCAAATACTCCAGCTGATCCAATTAAAGTTTGATGAGGAAAAGGGAATAAAGAGATAATTTAATTCAGCATGTAATTATCATTGAACTGGAGACCCTTTTTTAAATAAATGAATGAACTATGAATAACTTTTCATATGCTAATTGAATAACTCCAATTGACTCAATATTTTAAACAAACCAATTGATAATGTACACCCATATACCCACTGCAAAGAAAAAAACAGTATTCATACTATTTAATTGAGTGAGAATTTTCTGACTTCATGAGATTATTTATCTACATTAAAATATGTAAATATGGATGTGTATCCATATGAATATCTTTTCATATCTGCAAATTCTCAAATATTCTGAGACTATTCATGAAGGTCATTATCAAAACAAATAGAAATCACAATTTAATAGATAAATAACTAATTGGGGTCTGAATTGAGGTGCCTTCAAAAGGCAGAATTAGATTTCACTCTGAAATCTACACTAATGAAATATATATCCACAATACAGGATTAGCCATAAATGAGAGTAATACAATATGTTGTGAAAAATTGATCAACAGACTAGTTTGGTTCATCACTCCAACCCCTAAGATATGAGAATTCATTGACTGCCATGCAGAAAATTGATTGATCGTCTTCATGGACAAAGTGTAACAGTGGAAAATTGACCAATTATGAAAGTCAGAAAAAAAAAACCAGACTGAGAGTAACACAAGTGCTTGTCGAATCTGCCCACTTTAACATTGTTCAGAGTAATTGGAGTTCTAGCCAATCCAACATGAATAATCGGATTGCATTGGTTAGGCTATTTTATCTAAAAGATACTTAAACCAGCTAATTGATTCCTTGTTCTCTATTCAGATTTCTTAAGAAGTTTTATTTTTTTTTACAGAGTGTTTTCCCAACCAAGAGAATATGCTGAAAGGCAGAATTAAACACTCTAGTCGGCTGACAGGTTTATTTCTCTGTATAAATGATCAGTGACATTTTTGTTTACACGTATCAGTGGTTTATACCCACCGGTCACTGTGAAATTGGCTAATATAAGTGTGTTCACAGGGACAGCTTCCCTCCTAGAGTGCAAACAAACTGCATGTATAAGGCTGTGATCCAGTCCCTAAACTGAAGCCACCAAGACAAATGTCACTGAGTTTCTGAGTAGCCAGAAACTTGTTCTGACTTTAACTTGTTCTGATCTTCTGCTTTCTTAGATAGGTGTTGGTTGTTAATTTTTGTTTCACTAGAATGAAATTTTTAATTTTAGTTCACTGAAAGATTCTGTAAACTTTGAGCTTCTTTAATGTAGAAATTTAATTCTATTATAAATTATGGTGAGCTTGTTTACATTATAGGCCAGATAGGTTCTAAATGGTTTTCCCTTCTCTTTCTTACTTCTTATTTGAGGACATGAATGTATAAGAGAGAGCTGAAGAAGCAGACATGCAGTGATTACTCAGTGAAATCTGTATATATTTTTATATTACCAAAAGATAAGAGATGTTGGCTAATAGGTTTATATATGTAAATAAGTTTTAGTGTTATTATTAATTTTTATTATAGATTTCTATTGATTATTATATCATTGAAATTATTAATTAGCATATATATTGTATAGCATCCTGGATCCTAATTCTGGAAGTATCAGGAGGTCTTATAAGAAATTAGATGACTTCATCCAAACAGAATATCTAAAAAAATCAGCTTTCCCATTTTCAGCTGTGAAACCTCTAGTAAGTTTTTAACTCTTCTTTTCTCCAACTAGAGTATTGGTTGGACTAAATATGTTATAGAAGGTAAAAATATGCAAAAACTTTTAAGTCCTTCTTGTGCTAGAAATAAGAAACTTATTGTTAAAATGAGAGACATTAGATTTTTTAAAAGAGTTTATTTATTTATATTTGGAGAGAGAGGAAGGGAGGGAGAAAGAAAGGGAGAGAAACATCAATGTGTGGTTGCCTCTTGTGCCCTGTATTGGAGACCTGGCCCACAACCCAGGCATACGCCCTGACTGGGAATCAAACCAGTGACAGTGACTCGCAGGCAGGGGCTCAATCCACTGAGCCACAGCAGCCAGGGTAAAAAATGAGAGACAGTAGATTTTTTTATAACTCTCTTAAACTAAGTAAAAATTTCTGTGAGATTATAATTGTATGCATAAAACTTATTTACCCATTGTACATATTGATTCAACAACAAATTCTATGTTTATGAACATCTTATTTGTACATGTATCACATTAGTTAAATCAATGTATCTGTCTTAAAGTTCACATCTTGAATTTTACCAAAATAAATAAAAATAATTACAGGGTAAATATGACATAAAATATTTGCTTTTAATATTCTTAGTTTTTCGAAATGGCCTTAAATTGATATCTGTCAAGATTAAATTCTATTAAACAAACTTATGCATGTCTTAGTTTAGGATGAGTCTAAATACTAAAATAACTTTCACTAAAGTTAGTGTTCTAAACATAATTTAATACATTACTATCTTAGAAAAATAATAATTTTACAGACTGATAGAAAAACAAAATACAAGCTTGTATTTTCTTGAGCACATACTCTTCAGAAAACCATGGGCAAGAAGTGAATAGCATCTTCTGTGTTCTTAAGGAATATGAAATCTGGTAAAATGTCCTTGAGTAAAATAACTCATGAAAATGTGTAAATTAGAACATATGGACAAGGGTGTGGTGGTTGGAGGGGGAACAGGTGTATGAGGGAGATAAATGGTGATGGAAAAAATGCAATAAAAGCATTTAAAATATTAGAACACAAGATACATGTTAAATCACATGTGATCTGTAATCCAAATCAATTCACAGCCAACTTCGAGACAATTACACATAAGCTGCTATGTAATTTTTCAGAGTGATATCATTACTGTTTTGGACACATTCTCTATGGGCACGAGCTCAATTTTTTTTAGAGTTAAAATTCTAATTCTGTTTTATTTATGTAAAATGCAACCAATTTTCAGCTATGCTATTTTTTAATTTCTATTTCTAAGGACATAAAATATTCTCTCTGCATTTTCTTTGTCAAATATCTGGAGGATATAAAGTACTATTATCATTCTATTTCTTAGTTCTTTTCTTTTTAATTCTCTTATCAGACATTTTATTTAATTCAGAGAGTATGCTTTGCTTTAGCAAATTGGATGATAAATTCATTTTCTAAAAAGTTAAGTCTGATTTATATCTCATTAACTGTTTCAATTATTGAAAATATTGATAGCATTATTCCAGAAGCATTATGCTGCCCATTCATTCTGACAAAGCTAATATAGCCATTTAAGCATCACACTTTGAATTTTATCTATTTTCTGTCTGATTAGTTTAAGCACCTAGTGATTCACCTAAAGACACAAAGGAGGCTCTGTGGTTCTCATCTGAGATGTTGAAGAATTCTGTACTTTCTATTAATCAGTTCAATTGGCTTTACAATCACTCCTGCCGTTGTAGGAGTGAAGTTGCGGGGTTTCTCGGACTGCCGTACAGAGCTTTGTGTTCCTACAGGAGGGGAGATATAGGACCTACTTCCCTTTAAGTGTGGATACTATGATGTATTCTAGCCATATTGGCCTTCTCCCTATTGCTTTGAATCATCAACCTCATAACAGCCATATCTTTGTACTTGCTGTTTTTTATCTGGAAAATGTTACACAGAATGTTTCTATAGCAAGTTTTTGTATTATTCTTGTCTTACTTGTTTATTTTACTTATTCTGAGTAGTTTTCTCAGATCATTCCATCCAAAATAACAGGACCCAGTCCCCGCACCCTTCATATACACACACTCTCATAGTGCTGCCAATTCCCACCACATAACACTACAGCCATAAGTCAGTACTTGTCCACTTCAGAACTCATCAAACCTGTACTCGATGCATTTTGACAAGAGAATAATATTTCTGGACTTGTCACACTTACTACAACTTGTGTGAGTCAGGACACTACCCTGCAAAAAAATTGCTTTATCATTTGTCACTTGTCAGTTTTGCACTTGCATGAGTTCTGGAATGAATTAACGGTGAGTACTGAGGTACCACAGTATTTCCTTTTCTTTATTATCCTATGCCATTATTTCACTTTTTTCACTTGTCTTCTTTGTCTCCGCCACTCTCATACAAGATCTATGTGAGCAGGGATGGGTGTCTTGTCCTGTTCTTTGCTGTACCTCCAGCTTGCAGGGCAGTGTCTAACTGTACTGAGTACAGGCCCTCAAAGGTGAGATAATAGAAAGAAATAAGAAGGAGCACAGAAGGGAAAATAGGAAATAAGAAAAAAGACCCAGCAGATAGCAGTGCAAGTCATAGGCCAGGCAGTTCTAGATATGTTAAAGGAGCCACTTCACCTCTCAGATTCCATTATCACTCTATTCTCTCTGGCAATATAAAAACACACATGAGTTTTAAAAACCCACTTGTGCTTTGCTTGGGAAAGACTACTGCGCTGTGTGCAAAGTCATGATTAATACATCAGTGCTTTTATTTTCTTTTATCTAGAGTTCATATCATGCTACTAATTTTACAGTTTTCCTTACCCTATTCAAATATTTCTTGAGTTTATAACATTCAGTGTTTTCTTATTCCTCTCTTTCTTATCCATTCATTTTTTAAAATCACTATTGCCTTTTCTTATGATGAAGGATGCTTCATGAAATAAGATTCAGTTTACTATGTTTGAAGTTTTTTCTACCGTTTGAAATAAAACAGTCTCTTAAAATCAATTTCAATATGTTTTATCATGTTTTGGCCTTGTGGAAATGATGCAGGGTGCAGAGAAGAGGGGGGCCCCAAATAGGGATTTGGAACGGGGTCCAGAACTCAAGATGTTTGAGAAATGTTAGAAAGATATATAATATGTCTTCACCCCTTCCCCCCACAGGTGTGAGTAGGAGGAAGGGACACATGGAGCAAGAACATGCACAGCTGTTTTGCACAGCTACAGCTTTGCAGCTAACCTCTGGCATGGTCATTTAACATATCTATAACCTTTAACTGGTTGCATAGACATGTTAAATAGCTGTGGCCATGCCTTGGGCCAGGGGGATGGAAGTGACTTCCACCTAAGATGTAACTGAAGGGCGGCTCCCCCTGGTACAGCACCTGTGTGAGAGCTTGGAGAAGACTGGCTCCATGACATGGGGCACACATGTCCAGACCCACTATGGCAGCCCAGTAAACTTGGCATAATACAGGAATGCTGGCAGGCATGACTGATAGTAGGAGGAGTCGGAAATGGGGTGCAGAGGAGGACTGGCATGGGATTTAAACCCAGACTTGGCAGCCATGCTAAGGGAGAGAACCACGAGGTTTGGGCCAGAGTGGGGCCCCCCGCAGCTTTGGTAGAAGAGGACCACGTGGCTTTGGGGTGCTCCCTTTGGCCATGTGGCCTAGGAAGCAGGAGGGACTTTGCCTGGAAGAACGGTGCAAGGACTTTTGTTGGTGGGTCATGAGAAGGTACCACATTGTTTTTGATTAACTGAAGATTGTGACGGCAACACAGCCAATGGTGCCAGAAGGCTGGATCACAGACCTCTACTTTTTCTGGGATATGGTACCCCAGTTTAGGGCAGAGGGAGAAGGAAGGACTTTGTGAGTCCATGGGTGTCCTAAAGGACATTGATATTTTAATGAAGTCATTAGGTCACTACTTTAAGTCTATATAGCTTTAAATAAATATTTCCTTTCCTTTTCATAAATCTCTGGCATTGAGAGATGTCTTTTCTCTGGTGGCAGACAATGCAAAACTAGTGGGGGGTTCTTTTGGTAATAGTATATTGTACTCCCCTTGGCCCTCTTCTGTAACAGAAGTAGGGTTTCTTTACATAAACTTTATGCATTTTTTCAACAATTTAAGCCCCAAATGTTTTACAATATTTCTACCATAGTCAGCTTATTTTTGACCAAACTGTTCTATTCCTCATGAGTCCTTCTCAAAATTGGCTATGCTCATAGATTTAATTCAGCATCCGTGATATCTGTATTGGGGGAAAACATTGCAAACACTGTTTGCAACAATGAGCTATGATAATTTAAAGAATATATTAGCATGAGGAATTATAGTGAAAATGTTATTGTATATCAGCGAATAAGATCAAAATTACATTTATATTATAATAAAGATTATATAAAATTAAATGTGAATATAATGAAACTATACTTTTTAGTAAAAAAAGAGCTCGTACACTGGAGTAAAGGAAAGAGAGAACTCTTGCTTCCTTTAAATTTAACTTTTCAATGATATAGAGTTACTAGTGTAGGAGGAAGGAGGAAGGTAAACAATAAAATTATCTCATGACAAAAATAAGTAAAGACACATCGAAATCATATTTAGCATATGTTTCCCTTTTCATTCATTAAACCAGTGAACATCTACTATCCAGTTGATTTGGAGGTACTTCATGAGGTGTGAGCACAGTCTCTGATCTTCAGGGGCCTGTAAGCTTGGGGAGGACGTAGGAACACACACACATCATCTCATTGTGAGGCAGCACGCAATGGACATTGTATGTGAGATTCAAAACAGAAACGGTTTGGCAATCAGTGGGGTCGGCAAAAGGCTTCAGATCAAAAAAAAAGAAATGTTTTGATTTTCTTTCTTTCTTTGAGGAGAGAGACTTCAAGTTGATTCTTTATGAAAATGAAAATAACCTCACCATGTAATGTTGGGAACTTTCCAATTGACTAGGGGTAATTTTATCATGATTGCAAGAGCTTTTCTTATGAATCATTTGTTTGAGGAGCAAATAATCCTGGTTAGATAAAAATCCCTTTTTCCCTTATCAAAACAGCACATTTGTAGTCTATATAGGAAACTCATTTCTGGCAGAAATATATACAAAAATTGGCTGCTCAGTGAAGTTGTAGCAGCTTTTTTAAAAAATGTGTTCTGTGGAATGTGGTCCTATGTGTTGCTCCATCAAATAATTTGGGGAAGCACTACATGGGGGTGCAAAACAATTATTTTCTCTCCGGCTTCTAATTTCTTTCAGCCTGGCTAATAATCAAATGAATATAGAGAGATTAACAGAAAAAAGTGTACGACATTCATTTTTACAGATGCACATTCAGCGGTGACCTAACAATGAGACCCAGAGACGCACTGGGCAGTTGAGGTTTATCTGCCATTATAGAGCTAAGGAGAAGGTGGCCTGTGTCGTTTGGGACTTCAAAGAGCAGGAAGGCAATTCACATGGAGATGGAAAAGCAAATGTTTGGTAAATAGGTGTTTGCTGGGCCATCTTTAACAATGGGACAGAGAGGACTTCTAACACATGTCCCTTGCTAGGTTCTTCTCTATCACATACCAGCTTATATTAAATTATAGTTTTCTGTGATATCTCCCTTCTGGGAGTGGGTCCTTTACTTCAATTCCTTTAGGAAGTGAGAGGGAGGATCCAAAGTTCTTTCTTTAAAATTTGCTTAAAATCAGTACGTTTTGGGTGGTAAATGCTCGTTCCTTTCAACCACATATGTACAACCCTCTCTTGCTAGACTTCGCCATACTTATTGCAAATTAAAGGTTCTGAGATCTGTGTAATGCTATCAGTATTCCTAATCTTATTTCACCACAAAACCCTTTGGGTTAATAGGCATCATATATTGATAGCCCAAGTCTCACATACACGCATAGTGTAGTAGTTAAAACAGGGCCTCTGGGTAGAGAATACTTGGACTGCGATTCCAGCTTGCCCTCTACTGTGACTTTGGGAGTGTTTTTTCCCCTCAAAATGAGGATACTAGGATGGTAAGTAGAGTTGCGTAAGTACAAAAGAAACAAGATATATATCTATAATACTTTGATTGATATCTGACACTGGGTAAGTGATATGAAAGTGTTATCACTATTAGAGTAACCTTATCTGGGTCCATAGTGGTAATATCCTGAAAATGGCAAATACAAAGTGAAGTTGCATTCACTGGTATAAAAGTGAAAACAGGTGCTTCCCTGGAAACTCTTGCACCTGGACAGAAGCGTGAGCTCCATTTACAGTCATTGGCTGCCAACAGAGAAACTCAGGAAGGAGAGGGACATGACCAGGTGCAGGATGGGTTGTCTGAGATGCCCCTGGTACATTAAGCTGACATAAAGACCAGACTCCAGACTACATTATGTGGTAACTTGGTCTGAAACACAGACAAGACTTAAAAATGAATTTCTGCCATTTCCTCTCTTGTACACACACCTCTGGTAGTCTCACGGTTTTAGGACTTGAAACTTTGTGTCCCTCTTTTTGTTGCTCCTTTGAAAGACTGTGTAAGACCTAAATCAGTATTTCTATACATGGACCTCCCAATTTATGTACTTCACCTATATAGGGTTATAGGCCTGATTTAGGATTCAATAAGGTAATGTAGGTCTTTGAACATTATCATGTATTCTGTGCTCAGTCACTGGCTTGTAATGACATGCTCCCATTGGTTAGAGTAGTTCACCACGTTAGAGATTCTGCCATACCAGGGGCATAATCGTGGAGCATGAGTTTATTGGAAGAGATGCACTGGGGAATCCGATGCAGTTCATAATGAACCCTTGAGAATCCCTGTTGTACAGAATGAGTCTAGCAAATATTATGTGATTACTAAATATGACTTGGTAGTTCAACTCCTATGATAAGCCTTTTAGGACAATTTTTATAGTATCTAGAACATGGAATCTTTATCTGCCTCAGTTAATGTGGCATGATATAGTAGAGTTTTTGTTTTGTTAGAAATGGCAAAGAGGCACATTAGGACATAGCTTTTAAAACTCATATGTTTGATCTAACTATTATTCCCACTTTTATACCCAAAGTACTTTGAAATGTCTTGCTAGACCTCAGTTTCATCATCTATAAAATAAGGATAATGATATCTTATTCTTTGTCACAGAGTTACTATGAAGATCATATGGGGGATAAGAAAACAAAAGTAACTTGAAAGTGTTCTATATATGTAAAGTAGAATTTCTTTTATTATAATTATTACCATTATTTTGTTAACAACAGGAACACTTAAGTTTTAAATTTTGTTGTTTAATACCTCTGCTGACATAAATCAAATGAACTAAAAAGCCCAGAGAGAGCAGTGACCTCTCTCCCAAGGTCCTTATCAGTGATCACTAAATCAATAACTCAGTCGTCAATTGATAATGCTTCAAGTAATTTGATTAAAATAATTAATGTTTTCTTTAGCTATGGCCAAAGAAAATATAACCAAAGTATCCATTGTGTTTATTTTTTATTAATTTTTCTAGAACATTGCCACCAAATCACTTGTGTGATGCACACATTGACCATTACACTGGCCACACTTACAGATGCAACTGCAACTCAATGATTTAAGTTCTTTGTTTCCAAAATGACATTAATGTTGTGACAGAACTTTTTGTCCCTTAGGTTAGTTCGTCCATTACACATAGAATTACCAAAACAACTCTTGGAGGAACAAATAGTATTTCTGTAATTTTTCAGCTGGGTAACTCCTGACAGTCCTTTATGAAGTATGAACAGAGTCAACTTTTGGAGATCCACAGTATAAGCCGAAGCATATCACTGCCCCAAGAGATAAGAAAGCTTACATTGCTGAAATGGAGTCAAGTCACAGCAATATCAGCAAGAAGCACACTGTCACTTTTTTATGGTAATTTTGTGTGATAACTTCTAAGGACATTCAGTGTATGTCATATTTCAAGATTGAAAATAATTTGTTAACCTTTACTCAGAAGAGTCTGAGAAATTTTCCTCTACCCAATACCTTATTCTATCCAAATGAAAAGTCATTGTTGGAAGCTTTGTCTAGAAATCAAATTATTTATTCTGAAATAACATTGAAATTTATAGCATAATAAGAATATTCCCTGTAGAACTTTTCTCATCAGAATACTGACAAGACTGCACTCCTGGCAACACAGTGCAAATAAGTAATTCACTAGCAAGTTGCAATATTATTTTCCTAATTTAATCATTGAGCTTCTAGCTAAGAAAGGCAGTACACACTATTTGCACAAGTCATTCTTAGAACAGAAGTTAATTTCCATGAAAAAGTAGAAATAGTAAGGAGTTAAATATAAACAGAGTTAAAGTTAGTAAGTCACTGACAATGTAGCTAGTATATAATAACTTACCTTTTTTAGTGCAAAAGCGACTGCTTTCTGTTAATTAATCTATGTTTTTAAAATGGAGAAAACTACATGGCAAGATAGTATCTGGCTATAGCACCAAAACTGCATTTTTAAAATTTTTGAATATATTTATCGATTAAGCTATTACAATTGTCCTACTTTCCCCTTTCACTCCCCTCCACCCTGCACACTCCCTCCCACCCACATTCCCCCTCTTTAGTTCATGACCATGGGTCATACATATAAATTCTTTCCCTCCTACATTTCCTATACTATTCTTACCCTTTCCCTTTCTATTTTCTACCTGCCCTCTACACTACTTATTCTCTGTACCTTTTCCCCCTCTCTCCCTCTCCCACTCCCCTGCTGATAATCCTCCATGTGATCTCCATTTCTGTGGTTCTGTTCCTGTTCTAGTTGTTTGCTTAGTCTGCTTTTGTTTTTGTTTTAGGTATGGTTGTTAATGATTGTGAGTTTGTTGTCATTTTACTGTACATGTTTTTTATCTTCTTTTTCATAGATACATTCCTTTAACATTTTATATAATAAGGGCTTGGTGATGATGAACTCCTTTAACTTGACCTTATCTGAGAAGCACTTTATCTGCCCTTCCATTCTAACTGAAAGTTTTGCTGGATAGAGCAATCTGGGATGTAGGTCTTTGCCTTTCATGACTTGGAATACTTCTTTCCAGCTCCTTCTTGCCTATAAGGTCTCTTTTGAGAAATTAGATGATAGTCTTATGGTACTCATTCATAGGTAACTATCTCCTTTTCTCTTGCTGCTTCTAGGATTTTCTCCTTAATTTTAATCTTGGGTAGTGTAATCATGATGTGCCTTGGTGTGTTTCTCCTTGGATCCAATTTCTTTGGGACTCACTGAGTTTCCTGAACTTCCTGGAGGTCTATTTCCTTTGCCAGATTGGGGAAGTTCTCCTTCATTATTTGTTCAAATAACTTTTCCACTAGTTGTTCTTCTTTTTCTCCTTCTGGTACCCCTATAATTCAGATGTTGGAACGTTTAAAGATGTCCTGGAGGTTCCTAAACCTTTCCTCATTTTTTTGAATTCTTGTTTCTTCATTCTTTTCTGTTTGGATGTTTCTTTCTTCCTTCTGGTCCACACCATTGATTTGAGTCCCAGTTTTCTTTCCATCACTGTTGGTTTCCTGTGCATTTTCCTTTATTTCACTTAGCATAGTCTTCATTTTTTCATCTGATTTGTGACCAAATTCAACCAATTCTGTGAGCATCCTGATTACCATTGTTTTGAACTGTGCATCTGATAGGTTGGCTATCTCTTTTTTGCGTGGTTGTATTTTTTCTAGAGCTGTAATCTGTTCTTTTGACTGAGCCACTTTTTTTGTCTCGACATGCTTGTTATGTAGTGAGGGGCGGAGCCTTAGGTGTTCACCAGGGCAGGGCAACCCACCTCGCTGTGCTGTGGTGCTGTTTGTTGGGGAGGGGTACAAGAGGGAACAATGGTGCTTGCTCCCCTCTCTCCTGGATTTCAATCACTTCTCTGCTACTCATAATCAAATGGGACCTTTCTGGTGCTGATTCCCAGGTGGGTGGGCTTGCATACATTCTAGGACCCTGTGGGTCTCTCCAATGAACTCCCCTGTGAGGCTGGGAGTTTCTCCCACTGCCTCAACCCTCACAGGTGTTTTCACTTGGTGGTTTGAGGGTTTATTTCCCCATGCTGGGGCTCTGGGTTGCACAGTCCATTCTCCTCCCCAATTATTTCTCCTGGTTTATCTGCATGCAAATGTGAGACCACCTGCAATGAGACCACATGCAAATATGGACCACAGTCCGCTAGCCTGGGTCTGCCATCTGCTGCCTTGCTACAAGTCGTCTCTGCCTGGCTGCCTGTCTCCCACCCTCCTACTGGTCTGGATGAAGGTGTCTTCTTTAACTCCTTAGTTGTAGGACTTCCATACAGTTCAATTTTCTGTCATTTCTGGTTGGTTTTTGTTTTTAAATTATTGTTGTCCTTCTTTTGGTTGTGCAAGGAGGCACCATGTGTCTACCTATGCCTCCATTTTGGCCAAAAGTCTCCAAAAATGCATTTTAAAGTATATCTGACATCCCAAATATTTTATATCATGAGTATATACAATTTTTGTAGCAGGATAAAGAAAATAGAATTTCTTTTTAAAGACCATGTTTTTTATGTAAACAAACTTCATTAACTTTCATAGTGTTAGAACTTCCTTCTAGTCATACTTTACTCAGTGAACACTGCACCTTAAATATGTATTCCTCTATGTCAAAAATTCAAAGAAAAAATGATGTAAAGCTGTCAAAAGGGAAATACTTGTGTGTCTCAGCAATAAAGAAGAGCTGGCTTATATTTATACTGTGCTTTTGGTTGCCATTAAATACAAAATGAAAGATCCATCAGGTACAGAGGGCACAGTGCATGCTAGTTAGCATAAAGAAGAAGGATTTATTCTGGGGTTCTAAATGGCTTCTAGAATTATTGGGATGACTAAAGTAATAGATTCTCGTCCAATCTTCCCAAACTGACTAATGAAACCATGTCACAAGCCTGGCCACCAAAGGAACTGTTGCCCTGTTGTATTGCAATCCCCCACCGCAGCTACTGGATACAGAACTTCTGTCTCTGCTGTGAGCAGAGTCACGGCCAGACACACTGGAAGTCCTGTCCAAGGAAGGAGGTATACACTGTGACCGATGCTTTGTTTGTCCACCTTCTCTTTAAGAAGCAATAGCTCTATATAACCAATATTATATAGATATTTGATTTTGCCATTTTGTAGTAACACCATATTCTGACAACTAGCAGCATCAACAAGAATCACAGTACAACACTTTCATGGTTGTAATTTTGTGTGACAACCTATAGAGACGTTCATATTGTATTACCTTTCAAAATGCAATAATGCATTAATCTGTAATCAAGAAAGCCATACTGTTCTCCCAACTCAATGCTTTATTCCATTTAAGAGAAAAGGTCTTTATTTAAATGTTTGTTTTGTTGAAAAACAAATTATTTATCCTAACATAACATCTAAAATAATAGCATATTTATAAGTGTTATAAGTGTAGAAAATATTTTTTCTTACTGGGTCCAACCATATTCTTATGATAACCATTTCTGAGTGCTAAATTTCTTGTCATTGCATAAAATAAGTTTATCTTTCTCCCACAAAACTGCTTTCCTAATATATGAAAATATTTCCTATGTTTTCTACAATATTGTTATTCTCAAGTTTAAATGTTCTTCTTTCATCTGTATAATATGATTTTCAGATTTCTTTATTTCTAATCACCATATTTTGGGCTTTCTCTAATTTGTAATAGTTGTCTTAAAAAGAAGACATTTAGCCCTGGCTGGCGTAGCTCAGTGGATTGAGTGCGGGCCTGCGAACCAGACGATCGCGGTTCGATTCCCAGTCAGGGCACATGCCTGGGTTGCAGGCTGGTTCCTTGCAGGCCAACTACCAGCAGGGGACGCACGAAAGGCAACCATACATTGATGTTTCTCTCCCTCTCTCCTTCCCCTCTAAAGACAAATAAATGAATAAAATCTTTAAAAAAAAAAAAAGAAGACATTTAGCATGGATTGCAATTATCCAAAAAATGATTAGAAAAAGTAAGAAGAATACAGTGAAGTTATTACATTTCTTCATTCTAATCTCTATGCTCATTAGCCAAACACCCTTAATAGTACCCTGGTACTATGTGCGTAATATCATAAATGTCTTTTATAGCCATCCTTATTTAAAGTACTTTTCAAAAAACTAAAACAAAATAACTTGTTTAGTTCCCTTAAATGCTTCTATTGCTTCTATCCTATCTTTGTCCAGCTAGCCTTCCTAAACTCTAACTAAAATTTTGTAGTTGCTCAGAATGTTTTTTTTCTCTTTTCTGTTTACTCTGGCCTATCTCCCAAAGTAATTTCATAATGGTAACTTACATAACTTATTTACTATGTAGTTCATGTTTCTATGATTTTCAAAGCTATATTTCAGGCAAGACTTCATTTCTGGACTCCAAATTTATATAGACATTAACCACAACCTGTCCAAACATGATACTATTATCTTCCACAAGAACACTTGCTATCCTAATTATTCTTTTCTTCAGTAAATAGTACCACTATGCAACTTCTTCAACCAGAACCCAGAAATGGTCCTCAATTTCTCCCACTCAATTCTAATGCTTCAATTATTATGTAATCTGCAGACTTCTATTTTCATTCTCATGTAACTGCCCTCTTTTCCTCCTTAGCCAACTGTGATGTCCCCCAGTGCATCTCTGTGTATCTTTTCTCATCTGGCTCCAACCCTTCCTCAAAGAAACTCTCGTAATCATTATATTCTCCTATTCTAATCAAATCTTTTATGGCTTGTGATTTTTTCCAAAAAAAGAAATGAATTCCTTTCTCTGGCCTATCAGTTCTTATGGTGGCTTATACATCCAATATCAGCTCAGTATACTAGCTATGTTAGACTTCTTTCAATGCCCCAAATATATTCAGCCAATATACATACTTTGGTTAACCGACTATTTCCTATTTACTACTTATATTCAAGTAGCATTTGTCCATGAGACTTTCCTACTGTTCTGACGAGGTTAGTGACATAGCTAGTTTTCAGTGATAAACTCAAACTACTCTCATCCTACTGTGTATTCTCTATGGGACATGGATCCCATGAGTGCCTTTATCAATACAACCCAGAGAAAGGGACATTCTGCTGTGTAAGTATATATGAAGGTAAGTTGTAGGTTATTACAATTCCTCATTCTAGTTCTGGAAAAACATCTTTCTAATTATAGTTTGCATTAGATATTTACATACTGTTCTCAAAATCATTAATTTTATTGCTGTTTCTTTCACTAAAGAAAAGTGCTGAAGTAGTTCTCTTAAATGTTACCCAATCTATAATGAATGGAAAGTAACATTCATTTTCTATCTTTGAAAACTCTTTTCCCAAGCCTGTGGCATATCCCTAAAAAAAGAGACAGGGGAGGAAGAACTGGGAAAGTCAACAACTCCAGAAAATTAGTTATTTTGTAAAAAAAACATCCTTTCCTGCTGTATTCCCTCTTTTAATTAAATATGCTCTAACTTTTACCTTTTACACCAAAAACCTATCTTGTGAAGCAGAGGGACTAGTTCACATTCCATACAATCTGAAGTTAACAGGTAAAACAAACAGAACTCAATTGCTAAAAGTCCCTTTTAATCACTAGTATTTAATTCCATGTAACAAAGTCAATGTGAGATTTGGAAATAATGAGTACTAAAGCCCATAAATAAAAGTAAGTCATAAATTATTGAATAAAGTAAAAAAGTTATCTGGATCAATATTTTTAAAAATCCAGGGTCCGGTACAAATAATACCACTTTTTACTATAAAATCTTTTATTACAAAATCATAGGCATGTAATTCTGTAACATAACAATATTTCACTCAAGCACACTGTCTGAAATTTTAGGTGAAATTAAAACTATAAATTATTACACCCATATTATTGCCCTACCAACCAAGCAGGTGTTTCTTCTGCCAGACCTTGTATTTACCCACATGATTTTTTTATTTACATTTAACTAAAGTTCTGCCTACTTAATATTTCATGAGAAGAAATGTTGACTGAATTGACTATGATATTTGCATAGACCTTGAGATACAATATTTGTAGTGAAGAGAATCAAGTTATAAAGTCAATCTAGTACATAAAATGTGGTGAAGCCTAGTAGGGGAATTATTATTTCTTCCTGTTTTTATCAACTTTTAAAGCTCAAGCTTGTAAAGTGTTTTTGTGGTTAAGTGAAAAGAGCTTTGACCTGGAAGTTAGAAAGTTACTACTAGACCGTTGTGATAGGTAACATCTATTTAACAATAATGTGCCAAACACTTAGCTAAGGGTTCTACACTACACGCTTCATCTCACTTACAGTAAATCTTTCATTTTTTTCATAATATGGAGGGTGGTATTGTTAGCTGTTTTATGGATGACAATACTAAGTTTTATAGATTCAGCAAATCATCAAAGGCTACACATTAAGTAGCAGAAGTAGCAGTTGAATCCATGTTTTTCCAATTTAAAGTCTGTGTTCTTAAAGAATATGTTTTGTCTTCCTTCCCATCCACCCTCCTGTCCCTCACCCCGAAGACATGTTTGTGTCTAATAAGCATTTCTTTTTTGTTTTTTAGCTAGATTTGTGGTTTTGGAGAAGCACTTTACTCTGGTTCTCAAACAATGATTTTATATATCATCTCAGCTCTAAAATTCTAGATGTTGTCAAGCAACTATATGGTTATTATAGTGAGAATGATTCTGAAATGCAAGGATCCCAATTATTAGTGCAGGCTATAGGGATAAACGTAATTCAACTTCTGTCTCACTGAAAAAGCTCAGCTTTGGTTTCACTGTAGTTCTTCTCAGCATTTACTAAAGTGCTCTGCATAGGCTATACCTCGGTCATTGTTTAATTAGCATGCATTTGGAGTCTCTGGGGGCTTTTGTAACCCATGAGGTACTGTGTTTGGTTGCATATTTCTTCTAGCATTATCAGATTGACATAACCATTAGAAAGAAAGATATTTTCTTCCTTTTTCAATATATTAAGGACATAAAAATTAAGGTAAAGTATAAGGGAGTTATGGAATGAAATGATTGTGGGGATCCCTGTGACTATACTGAGGGAGATGGATGTCTGACATATATCTGCAGTGTTAGGCACAATTGTAATAGTGTATTGACTAACAATAATAGCCGATGGAAAAAGCCATAACACTAAGTGTTGCTATGGGTGTTGACAATCAGCTCTGCTCTTTTAATTCTATCCAATTACTGTTTGTTTCTAAACAGCAGTCTTCATCCATCCTCTAGCTTTGCTGGTAATTTACAACTCCTCTAGCCTCTATCATTCATTGGAATTAAGTATAGACTACCAAATAGAACATACCAAGTTGACTTTTTCTTGGCCTTAATTTTATTTCAAACAAATTGAGATGAATGCAAGACCTTCACATTTTTATTTTAAGAAACTGCTGCACAGTAAAAGGTAGTTTCTTTTTTTTATTGTTGTTCAACTACAGTTGTCCCTGTTTTCCCCTCATTAGTCTCCCCCTGCCTTACCACCCCCACCTCCTACATTAAACCTCTCCCAAGTCGTCTTTGTCCATGGGTCCTTTATACATGTTCCTTGACAACCCTCCCCTTTCTTCCCACCGTTATCCCCCTGTCGCCTCCCTTCTGGTTAGTATCAGTTTGTTTTTTTATTTTCATGTGTTTGGTTCTGTTTTGCTCACTCACTTGTTTTGTTGATTAGGTTCCACTTAAAGGTGCAATCATATAATATTTGCCTTTCACCACCTGGCTTATTTCACTTAGCATAATGCTCTCCAGTTCCATTCATGGTGTTGTGAAGGGTAGGATTTCCTTCTTTCTTTCTGGTGCATAGTATTCCATAATGTAAATGTATCATAGTTTTTTTTTTTATCCACTCGTTTACTGGTGGGCATTTAGGATATTTCCAGCACTTAGCCATTGTAAATTGTGCTGCTATGAACATGAAGGTGCATAGGTTCTTTTGTTTCTGAATAAACACTATACGTCCATGAAACCTGAGCCAGTTTCAGCTGCCTATTGCAAAGAAAGCCAAACTACCCAGACAGGTCCTGGTGAGAGGAATGCAATTTATTTGAGTCCTGGCATATGGAGAAGATGGGGGGACTGCTGTCCTCAAACGCCCACCATAGCATCTCTCACTGAGTCAGCAATTCTTGGGAGTAAGGGGAGGGGGAACTGAAGGGGAGTCACAGAACTCCTTCTCAGACTCACTCCCTTGTTCTGATATTATCTTTCTTCCACGGGCATCTATGGATTTATGGTGGACACCTGCAGTTTTAGAGATGGTGCCAGCACTCCTCCCCCTGAGAATAAGCTGCTGTCAACTGTAATGAGAGCTTGACCAGAGGTGGAAGCATAGGATTGGTTTGCACATTTTAAGAAAACACCAGGTTGATTATATACTTTGATACATTACAGAATGTATAACTTTGATACTAGCTGGGAGATACCAGGTCATGGTTACAACTTACCATTTTAGTACAAACAACCATTTTTACAGGGGCAGGGAGGGGAGGGAAAGCAGAACAAGGAGATCTGGGGACGGGTTGTGGAAATGCAGGCACTGTCATTGCTGGTCCCAGTATGGATCTTGGTGGTCAGCGTCCTTGGGTTGGCCATCTGGTTTTTGTCAGCCTAGTGGGAATCTGAGGTCAGGTTGTTTCTTAGGTTTACATAGGAATTAAATCTGTTGATTCCAATAAAGTATATCAAAAAATAAACTTTTAACATTTAACCTCTAACTTCAAGAGAAAAATCAGGTTAGAGTAACAAGCTGGGTTTAATATTTATTAAAATTAACAGGGGTAAATTTATAGAAATATAATGTATGCATTCCTTGTTACATTTTCTTAAAATGTTATGAATTAATTAGACAGAAGTAACCTTCATAATAGTGCAGTACAGTAATTAGATTACTCTGACCCATCGGGATTGCTGTCAAGATGTTCAGTGGCATTTGTACATGTCACGAGATGATTATTTTGTAGCTAAGCTCTGGCAAGGTTAGACCTCAGATGCTCTAGTTGATATCAGGAAATTTTACACTGATATAAGATAGGCTGGAATTAAAGGAATTCAAATGTTTTAGTGGGAGGATTGAGTTGTGAAATATGATTAAGTGAAGAAGCAATACAATTATAAGGCAGAGACTCAGTTTGAATAAGTAAAAGTAAAAGGATATATGATCATAGTTGAATATGTAGGGAATGATGTATTTCATAATAAACATACTATATATAAAAACACTAAAGCTTAGCCAGGTTCTGAATAAAACACCATTTTGTTAGATCAGAAGATGAAACTTTGTATCTCTGCCTATGTCTTTTCAGGTTATTATCTTCTCCTATATAAGATCAAATACTAAAAGCTTTATTTTTTTATATAATGAAGATAAAATTAAAATGCCAGCTATAAATATGGGATGTAGAAATCTGGAAAAATTTTTACTCAGGGCCAAGAGAAGAAGACACAGTCACTGACAGAAGATGAGGAACACAGTCTTGTGAGACATCGTAGAGATGGGCAGATGAAATCTCACGTAAATCCGAAAGCGCGGACTTGTGGATAAATCCCTGGAAAAAGCTTAATGTATTACAACAGCTAGGGACTTAATAAGATGCTTCCCCCCCAAAACTCTGTGACTTCCACAATTATGTACAGCCCTTTATGGGATGTTTTGAAGTCCAAGAAAGGGCTGTTTTCAGATCAGACCTAGACAAAACACCTATCAGGGAACCTGCTAAATCAAAGTAACATGATGTGTTCTAGAATCATACATTTGAAACCTATATAATTTTGTTAACCAATGTCACCCCAATAAATCTAATGAAAATTTTTTCAAAAAAATCTGCCTGACCCTGCTTCTAATGACTCCACATCTGTAGTGAGGCTTCGCAATCTATTCATAAAAACATTCCTGAGGTAATTCTGATGCATGGTCAGCCTTGAGGAACACTTTTTCCACAGCTCATGAATACAGAAAAATCTGTGTTCAGTAATTTCAAATCTCATGTGGCTGATGAGGTAAAAATAGAGAAATAGCCAGATAAAGCTACAACTATCTCAGCAGAGAACTTGCATCGATTAATCTGTCAGTCACTGACCATGAAAACTTAAAAAAGCAACACAGGAAAAAGTTTTGTCTTGGCCGCACATTCTTCTTGCCTGGTGTCAGTGGTCACTGCAAGTGTTGCCCAGGAAATTTCTCTGGATTAACTTGGCAGATAGATGGTGAAGTGGCCATCCCAGTTTTAAATGTAGCAGTTAGAATGAGCAATTCTGTGTATTGTTAACACCTAGGCATTAAAGATCTGGTTCTTAGATTTGATGTCATTAAAATAAAGCACAAATTCTTCAAATAGTCTTTTATTGGCAAAAGATGAACTTTTCTTATTATAATAGCACATTTTTAGATTCTCACTTGAGTTCCTTTACTGAGTTAAAATGTAGGAGAAATAAACATTTTAAAATATTGATAAATTAACCCTGGCTGGCATAGCTCAGTGGATTGAGCGTGGACCTGCAAACCACATGATTGCGGTTCAATTCCCAGTCAGGGCACATGCCTGGGTTGCAGGCCAGTTCCCAGCAGGGGACTCCCAAGGGGCAACCATACATTGATATTTCTCTCCCTCTCTCCTTCCCTTCCCCTCTAAAGATAAATAAATAAAATCTTAAAAAAATATTGATAGATTAATAAACTAAAAGTAGCTTGTTACATTTGAGTTGAAAATAATAAAAAGAATTAAAATAAGAGAGTAACAGAATAAAAAGATGCTATTGAAGAAAATTAGTATATTATGTATTCTAATTGGGTGAAGGAAGATTTAATACAATGAGTTTCTTCCTAAAATATTCATATTCTAATCTTTAAAACCAGTGAGTTTCATTTTATATGGTGAAAAGAGACTTTGAAGATGTCATTAAATTAAGGATCTTGGATCATCCTGGATTATCCAGTGGGCCCTACATATAATCACAAGTGTCTTTATAAGAGGGAGGCAAAGGACAATTTGACTATAAATGGCAAAAGGCCATGCGAAGACTGAAATAAAGAAAAATTTGAAAATGCTATTGTGCTGGGTACAAAGATAGAGAAAGGGGCCCCGAGTTAAGGAATGAAGCTCTAAAAGCTGAAAAAAAATAAGGAAGTGGCTTATTTCCTGGAATGTCTGGAAAGAATGTAGCCATGTTGACTGATACCTTGCTTTTGTCAAGGAATAGGTTTTTCAGAGGGCCATATAATTTATCAGTAATTTAGGGAATTATCCTTTTTATAATTTTCACTTTGTATTATCAGCTGCTAAAATAAAGTCTCAATAGTTTTTTTTTTCCTTTTTTTCAGGGTTTTAAAATTTATTTTTATTTTTTTAATTGTTGTTTAAGTACGGTTTTCTCTATTTTATTCCCATCCTAGCCCACCCACCCAGCCCTCCCTCCTCCCTCCCATTCCCATGCCCCCTAGGNGAATTATCCTTTTTATAATTTTCACTTTGTATTATCAGCTGCTAAAATAAAGTCTCAATAGTTTTTTTTTCCTTTTTTTCAGGGTTTTAAAATTTATTTTTATTTTTTTAATTGTTGTTTAAGTACGGTTTTCTCTATTTTATTCCCATCCTAGCCCACCCACCCAGCCCTCCCTCCTCCCTCCCATTCCCATGCCCCCTAGGTTTTGTCCATGTGTCTTTTATACTAGTTCCCACAAAGCCTTCCCCTTTTCCCCTGAAATTTCCTCTCCTCACCCCTCTGGACACTGTCAGGCTGTTCTCTATTTCAGTGTCTTTGGTTATATTTTGCTTGTTTGATTGTTTTGTTGTTTAGGTTCCTGTTAAAGATGAGACCATGTGGTATTTGTCTTTCACTGTCTGGCTTATTTTGCTTAGCATAATGCTTTCCAGTTCCATCTACGTTGTTGCAAAGGGTAGGAGCTCCTTCTTTCTTTCTGCTGCATAGAATTCCACTGGGTATATGTACCATAGGTTTTTTTTTGTTGTTTTTTCCATAGTTTTTTGATCCATTCATTTACTGATGGGCACCCAGGTTGCATCCAGCACTTGGCTATTGTAAATTGTGCTCCTACAAACATTGGAGTGCATAGGTTCTTTTGGATTGGTGTTTCAGGGTTCTTAGGGTATAATCGTAGCAGTGGAATTGCTGAGGCAAAAGGAAAATCCATTTTTAGTTTTCTGAGAAAATTCCACACTGTTTTCCATAGTGGTTGTACCAGTCTATAATCCCACCAAGAGTGAACTAGGGCCCCCTTTTCTCCACATCTCCTCCAACACTTGTTTGTTGCTTTGTTATGATGGCCATTCTGACCTGTGTAAAGTGGTATGTCATTGTGGTTTTAATTTGAATCTCTCTGATAGCTAGTGATATTGAGATCTTTTCATGTGTCTCTGGATCCTCTGTATGTATTCTTTGGAGAAGTGTCTGATCAAGTCTTTTGCCCATTTTTTAATTGGGTTGTTTATCTTCTTACAGTGGAGTCATGTAAGTTCTTTGTATATTTTGGAGATTACCACTTGTCTGAGGTATTATTGGCAAATGATATGTTTTTCCATATAGTTGGTTCTCTTTTTATTTTAATGCTGTTTTCTTTAGCCATGCAGAAGCTTTTTATTTTGATGAGATCCTATTTGTTTATTCTCTCCTTTATGTCCCTTGCTCTACGGGATGTATCAGTAAAAATGTTGCTGCGTGAAGTATCTGAGATTTTCCTGCCTATGTTCTCCTCTAGGAATTTAATGGTGTAATGGCTTATATTTTTTATCCACCTTAAATTTATTTTTGTGTATAGTGTAAGTTGGTGCTCGAGTTTCATTTTTTTGCACATAGTTGTCCAGTTCTTCCAACACCATTTGTTGAAGAGGCTATCTTTACTCCATTTTATGTTGCTGCCTTCTTTGTTGAATACTATTTGACTGTAGATACTTGGGTTTATTTCTGGGTTCTCTATTCTGTTCCATTGGTCGATGTGTCTGTTTTTATGCCAGCACCAGGCTGTTTTTATTACAGTAGCCTTGTAATACAGTTTGGTACCAGGTATTGTGATCCCTCCTACTTTGTTCTTCTTTCTCAAAATTGCAGCTGCTATTTGGAGTTATTTGTGATTCCATATAAATTTTTGAAGTGTTTGTTCTGTTTGTGAATTATGCCATTGGGATTTTAATAAGTATTGCATTGAATCTGTAAATTGCTTTGGGTAGTATGGACATTTTGATGATGTTAATTCTTCCAATCCATGAACATGGTATATGTTTCCATTTGTCTGTGTCATCCTCGATTTTATTTTTTCAGTGTTGTGTAGTTTTCTTCATACAGGTCTTTTACCTCCGTGGTTAGGTTTATTCCTAGGTATTTTATTTTTTGTTTTTGCTATATCGAATGGGATTTTTTTCTTGATTTCTGCTTCTGCTGCTTCATTGTTGGCATGCAAAAATGCCTTTGATTTCTGGATATTGACTTTGTATACTGGTGTTTTGCCAAATTCATTTATTAGGTCCAGCAGCTTTTCAGTAGAGTGTATAGGATTTTCCATGTACACTATCATGTCATCTGCAAACAATGATAGTTTTGTTTCCTCCTTTCCAATTTGAATGCCTTATATTTCCTTTTCTTGTCTGATTGCTGTGGTTAGGATTTCTAATACTATATTGAATAGAAGTGGTGAAAGTGGACATCCTTGTCTTGTTCCTGATCTTTGTGGAAAAGCTTTTAGTTTTTGCCCATTGAGTATGATGTTGGCTGTAGGTCTCTCATATATGGCCTTTATTATGTTAAGGAATGCTCCCTCTATTCCTACTTTGCTGAGTGTTTTTATCATAAATGGGTGCTGTACCTCATCAAATGCTTTTTTCTCATCTATTGATATGATCATGTGATTTTGTCTTTGCTTTTGTTTATGTGATGTATTACATTTACTGATTTACAAACATTGAACCATCCTTGCATCCTTGGTATGAATCCCACTTGGTCATGATGCATGGTTTTTTAATGCATTGTTGGATGCAGTTTGCCAATATTTTGTTGAGGATTTTAGCATCTATGTTCATCAGCAATATTGCCCTGAAGTTTTCTTTCTTTGTTGTGTCTTTATCTGGTTTGGGGATTAAGGTGATGTTGGCTTTATAAAAAGAATTTGGGAGTGTTCCATCATTTTGGATATTTTGGAATAGTCTGTGAAGGATAGAGGTTAGTTCTTCCTTAAATGCTTTATAGAATTCTCCTGTGAAACCATCTGGTCCAGGGCTTTTGTGTGTTGGGATATTTTTTATTACTGCTTCAATTTCTTCTGCTGTTATTGGTCTGTTCAGGCTTTCTGCTTCTTCTTCATTGACTTTCTGAAGATCATATTTTTCTAGAAATTTGTCCATTTCACCTAGGTTTTCCAATTTCCTGGCATATAGTTCTTCATAGTACTTTCTTACAATCCTTTGTATTTCTATGGTGTCAGTTGTAATCTCTTCTCTTTCATTTCTGATTGTGTTTATTTGGGTCCTCTCTCTTTTTTTCTTGATGAGCCTGCTTAAAGGCTTGTCTATTTTGTTTATCTTAAAAAAAAAACAGCTCCTGGATTTATCATTCCTTAGAATTGTGCTTTTCATCTCTGTATTATATAATTCTGCTCTGATCTTGGTTATTTCCTTTCTTCTACTAGCTCTGGGCTGTCTTTGTTGTTGTTCCTTGAGTTCTTACAGGCATAGGGCTAGGTTGTTTGTTTGAAATGTTTCTATCTTTTTAATTAGGCCTGTATCACTATGAACTTCCCTCTCAAGACTGCCTTTGCTGTTTCCCATAATTTTGAGTTGTTGTGAGTTCATTTTCATTTTTTTCCAGAAACTTTTTGATTCCTTGTTTAATTTCTTTCTTGACTCATTCATTGTTTAATAGAATCCTATTTAATCCCCATGATTTTGAGTGTTTGGCTTTTTTTCCCCCTTGAGGTTGGTCTCTAGTTTCAGTCTCTTGTGATCAGAGGAAATGCTTGGTATAATTTCAACTTTCACGAATTTGTTGAGATTTTTTTATGTCAGATCATGTCATATATTTTTGAAAATATTCTATGTGCATTTGAAAAAATGTGTATTTAGCTTCTTTGGGATGAAGAGCTCTATATATATCATTTAAGTCCATTTCATTTAGAGTGTTGTTTAATGCCACAATATCTTTGTTGATATTTTGTTTGGAAGATCTGTCCATTTTTGACAGTGGGGTGTTAAAATCCCCTACTATAATTATGTTGCTTTCAATATCTTTCTTGAAGTCCTCTAAGATTCTCTTTATGTATTTGGGTGCTCCTACATTGGGTGCATATGTATTTACAATGTTTATATCTTTATCTTCTTGGTGGATTCTTCCCTTGAGTATTATAAAGTGACCTTCTGGATCTCTCTTTATGGCTTTTTTTTTGAAGTCTATTTTGTCTGATATAAGTATCACTACCCTGGATTTTTTTTTCCCTGCCTGTTTTCTTGTAAAATTTGTTTCTGGCCCTTTACTTTAAATATGTGTAGGTCTTTTGTCCTGAGGTTGGTCTCTTGTAGGCAGCATATGTGTGGGTCATGCTTTCTTATCCATTCAGCTATTTGATGTCTTTTGATTGGAACATTTAATCCATTTACATTTAAGGTTATTATTGATAGGTACTTATTCATTGTCATTTTTGTACCTGTGTTCCTTTCTCTCTCTCTTTCTTTTCCTTCCTTTCCTAAAGCAGTCCCTTTATTGTGTCTTGCAGAGCTGGTTTGGTGGAGGTGTATTCTTTTAGATTTCTTTTGTCTGGAAAGCTTCTTATTTGGCCTTCTATCTTGATTGAGAGCCTAGCTGGGTAAAGTATCACTCTTTCTGCATTTTTCTTTAATCTTTGTAGGTGTTTCATTTCAGATTATTTAACAATTTTTAGAGTATTTACTCTAAAATATACTCCAAATCAGTGCTGGGTAGAAATTCTTTAGTCACTTCATTGACTTCTCTCTTTAATTTAAACTCAATTCCTAGGGGATGCTATTCAGTTCCTTGGCTTTAAATGTCATTTATAGACTGCTTACTTCCAAATTAATATCTCTAGATCTGATATTTCCTCTGAACTCTTGAGTCAAAAATACCATGCATTAGTTGAGATCTCTCTCCTTCATATCTAAATGGACTCTCTAATCAAAGATATGTAAAACAGAATTTTTGATTCCCATTCTCAAACCTAGTCATATTTAGAATTCATAATAAATAGCAACTCTAATTTTCTGGTAGTTCAAACCTAAAAATTTTGGTAACAACCTTCTTCTGTTTAACAAAGGCCTACACCAGAGTCTTTGCAGATCTATCTAACACACAGAAACAAATACAAAAAAGCAGCCAAAATGGGGAAAAACAGACCCCAAATAAAAAAGCAAGAGAATCCTCCAGAAGAAGAGCTAGATGGAATGGAGGCAAGCAATTTATCAGATAGAGAGTTTAGAGTAATGACTATAGAATATTCAGCAGCATGAAAAATGACATAGAAACCATAAAAAAGGACCAGTTGGAAACAAAGAATGCAATATCTGAAATAAATAATACACTTGAATGAATAAACACTGGATTAGATAAAGCAAAAGACTGAATCAGTGATTTGGAAGACAAGATGAAAAAAATAAACACAGGCAGAGCAGTGAAAAAAATTAAATATTAGGAGAGCTTATGGAACACTTTGAACAATATGAAGTATAACATCATTCACTTCATGTGAATACCAGAAGGAGAAGGGAACATGAGCAAGGGAAGAAGAGACTATTTAAAGAAATAAGTGCCAAAAACTGTCCTAATCTGGTAAAGAGACATACAAGTACAGGAAGCTCAGAAAATCCCAAACAAGTTGGATCCAAAGAGGTATACACTGAGACACATCATAATTAAAATTACAGGACTTAAAGGCAAGGAGTGAATCTTAAAAGCCACAAGAGAAAAGCAAGCAGTTACATACAAGGGAGCACCAATTAGACTGGCATCTGATAAACATTTCAGGCCAGAAGGGAGTGGTGTGAAATATTCAAGATGTTGCAAAGTGAGGACCTACAACCAAGGCTACTTTGCCCAGCAATTCTATCATTGAAATTCAAAGGAAGAATAAGGATATTCCCAAGAGAGAAAAAACTAAAGGAGTTTGTTAACACCAAACCAATCCTCTAACACATGTTAAAGGGCTTGCTTTAGGAAGAAAAAGAAAAGGGAAAAGGAAAAAGATAGAGAAAAATAGTCTAGCAATAAAATGGCACTAAATATGCACCTATCAAAAGTCACCGTAAATTTAAATGGCTTAAATGCTCCAACAACAACAAAGATACATGGAGTAGTTGAATGGATAAGAAATCAAGGCCCATATATAAGCTGCCTCCAAAAGATATATCTCAGATTAAAAGATACACACAAAAGTAAAGGAATAAAAAGATATTCCATGCAAATAGAAAGGAAAAGAAGCTAGGGTAGTAGTACTTATATCTACAAAATAGACTTTAAAATCAAGGCTGTAGTAAGAGACAAAGAAGCACACTACATAAGAATAAAGGGAAGAACCCAACAAGAGGATATAGCCATTGTAAATATTTATGAACCCAACATAGGAGCACCTAAATATGTAAAGCAAATGTTGATGGGCACAAAGGGAGAGATGTACAGAAATATAGTCAGGGATTTTAACACCCCATTTTCTTCAATGGACAGATCTTCCGGACATAAAATCAACAAGGAGAAAGTAGCCTTAAATGACACACTAGATCAAATGGATTTAATTGAAATCTTCAGAGGATTTCACCCCAAAGCAGCAGAATATACAGACTTTTCAAATTGCACATGGAACATTTTCTAGGATAAGACCACATGTTAGGACACAAAAGAAAGTCTCAATAAATTTAAAGATGTTGAAATCATATAAAGCATCTTCACTGAACATAATGCTATGAAACTAGAAATCAATCAAAAGAACACAGAAAAACATGCAAAGACATGAAAGCTAAACAACATGTTATTGTACCATGTATACTCTAACAATGAGATCAGGGATGAAATAAAAAAATTCCTTGAAAATGAAAATGAGGACAAAACAATCCAAAATCTGTGGGAAACTGAGAAAACAATCCTAAGAGGGAAATTTATGCATTGCAAGCCTATCTCAAAAAAACAAGAAAAAGCTCATATAAACAATTTGACTTCACACTTAAAGAAACTCAACAAAGAACAACAAACAAAGCCCAAGGTAAGTATAAAGAAGAAAATAATAAAGATCAGAGTAGAAATGAATGAAATAAAGTCCAAAGTAAAACAATATTAAAGATCAATGAATCCAAGAGCTGGTTCTTTGAAGATAAATAAGGTTGACAAACCTTTAACCAGACTCAAGAGAAAAAGAGAGAGGACTCAAGAAATAAAGTAAGAAATGAAAGAGGAGAAATAACAACTGACACCAAAGAAATAAAAAAGATTGTAAAAAAATGCTGTGAGCAACTATATGCCAACAAACTGGACAACCTGGATGAAATGGATAAATTCCCAGAAACAACAGTCTTCCAAAACTAAATAGGAGGAATTGGAGGATCTGAACTAGAGATTACACCTAGTAAAATTGAAGTAGTTATAAAAAAAATTCCCAACAAACAAAAAACCTGGACCAGATAGCTTAATGGGTGCATTTTACCAGGCTTTCTGAGAAGAAATAATACCTCTCTTGCTGAAATGATTTCATAAAATTTAAGAGGACAGAAGACTACCAAACTGATAGTTATGAGGCCAGCATTTCACTAATTCAAAAACTAGATAAGGACACTAATAACAAGGAAAATTATAGGCCAATATCCTTGATGGACATAGACACTAAAATCCTTAACAAAACTTTGGCAAACTGAATACAGCAATTTATCAAAAAGATCATACCCCATTATGAATTGGGATTTATTCTGGGAATTCAAATTGGGTACAACATTCACAAATCAATAAGTGAGATTCATCACATTAAAAAATGAAGGATGAAAACCACCTGCTCATATCAATAGATGCAGAAAAATCATCTGATAAAATCCAGCACCCATTTATGCTAAAAACTCTCATCAAATTGAGAATAGAGGGAATGACCTAAGCATAATAAAGGACAATATGACAAACCCACTGTCAGCATCATACTGAAAATGATTTTTAGGCAGAGCATTGTGACCAAATTTCAAATTATCTTATGGAGAGTAAGAACAGTTAGGCCACAGTGAACATTTAGCTTTCTCTGCCTTTGGTCAACTTCACTGAAGACAGGCAAGATGCTAAGATGAGGAAGGATAGAGTTCTTTTTTTTAAAGATGTTATTTATTTATTTTTAGAGAGAGGAAGGGAGGGAGATAGAAAGGGAGAGAAACATCAACATGTGGCTGCTTCTCACATGCCCCTCCTACTGGGGATCTGGCCTGCAGCCCAGGCATGTGCCCTGATTGGGAATTGAACCAGTGACTCCTTGGTTTTCAGGCCAGAACTCAATCCAATGAACCACACCAGCCAGCGTTGGAGGGATAGAGTTCTAGTGAGGAAATTTCAAGGTTCTCCTGTGTCCATTGTTAAACTTTAGCTGTTTCCTAAGAAGTATCTCCTAAATGCCAAGCAATTTGAAGAAAAATCTGTGATAAACATAATGTCTTGGAGCATTTGAGGAAATATCATTCTAGTTTAGGAATTATAGATTAATTAGGCTCAATCATAAAGTTTGAAAATGTAAAGCACTTAATCCACTTGCTTGTTTTGTGAAGGGTCATTGAAATTAACTGAATAAATCTCTTCACATGATGTTCCTCTCTAAAAGTGATTTTATATCAGGTTCTATTGCTGCAATATTCAAAGAGTTTGTGCCCCAGCTCGAACACGTCTTCAATTACAGAATATTTGCAGGTTGCAGATGTTTTCACATCCTTTATCATATCTTAATGTACTTATTTGTTCTTTCAATTATATTTACATGATGGGTTAGGATTTCTGGGGAACTTTGCTTGTTTCTTGAGATAAATTACAGCTGAGACAAATATAAGCCCTGTCTTCATTGAGCTTACAATTATAATTACGTAATTTGTACTCTCCCTACACATCTCCTGAATGAATGAATTTTTAAATGCTTCTATATTTTCTTTCCTGTCTGATTTTTCTTGCTGATGTTTTCTCTGCTTAGAACATCTTTTCTAATCCTTGCATGCCAAAATCTTACCTATCTTCATATAACCTATATTATATAAGGTTAACCTTATATAATATAGGAGTTCCTTTCTGATTTTCTTTGCTGGAACTATGTTCTTTGTCCTGTGAGCTTATATATGGCAAATATATACTTTCTCTTTTTTTAATTTACTTTTTCTATTTTGTGTAATAGCGATAAGAGTTTATTTGAAACTTGCTTACTATATTTGTATATCTTATAAGCGTTAGATTTATCTTGTATGTCTTTGTACCTCATTACCCCTATTCTGATCATGTCTGAGGTAGCATAAAACAATTAATGAATGTGCAAAAATATTTCTGGAAATATGGATCTCATTTAATATTTGATAGCACATGATGAACACAGAAGAAATAAGAACCAGGGACACTGTATACATACAATAAAATAAAATCTTATTCATTCACTTGGCAATACTCTTTGATTGGTTTTGAATTTGTCATTTTTCTTATCTGAAAATTAAAAAAAAATAAACCCTTTTCTGCATAGCAAGTTGTGGAAGTCAGGGAGATGGAATTTCTGTTTATGGTGGTACTCTTCATGCCTTCTGGTTGTTTTGTTTTTGTAATTTTTAAACTTTAGGTGAAATTTACACAACATAAAATTACCTATTTTGAAGTGAGCTATACAATGACATTTAGTCCATTCACAGTGTGGTGTAACCAACACCTTTATATAGATCCAAATCATTTTCATCACATTAAAATAAAACACTGTACCTATATTAAGCAGCTAGTAACCATTTCCATCTTTTCACTGCTCCTGGCAGCCACTAAACTCCCTTCTGTCTCTCTGTATTGATCTATTCTAGAGATTTCATATAAATGATATCAAATAAAATGTGAACTATTTTTAACTAGTTTATTTAATTTTGCCTATTTTTACTACAATTGCACGTATGGTAGTATGCAACAGCACTTCATTCTGTACAGTATTGCATTGTATTTAAATACCACAATTTATTTACTAATTGGTCTGGTGATGGACATTTGGATTATTTCCATCTTTTGTCTATGGTAAATAGTGCTGCTATGAACATGAATGTACAAGAATTTGAGCACATGTTTACCGTTCTTTTCAGTATATACCTAAGAGTGGACTTGTCGGGCCATATCCTAAAACTGTCTTTGATTTGTAGAAACTGCTATGGACTGAATGTTTGTGTCTCCCCCAAATTTATTTGTTGAAACCTAACCCCCAAAGACATGATGTTAGGAAGTAATGGGGAGATGATTAGATCGTAAGGGCTGAACCCCTTCTCCCATTTGAAGTCTGGCCCTCACCGAACACCAAGCCTACCAGTGCCTTGATCTGGGACTCCCAGCCTCAAGAACATGAGAAATAAATGTTTCTTGTATATAAGCCACCCAGTTTACGGTAGTTTTGTTATAGAGGCCCAAATGGACTAAGACAGAAACCTTGACAATATTTTCTTTTTTTTGTCTATTTTTTATTGTCATTCAAGTACAGTTGTCTCCATTTCCCCCTACCACCACTCCCCCAACCTCCTTGAAAATATTTTCTACAGTGGCTCAGTAATTTTATCTTTGGCAATGTGTGACAACAACAGTTCCTTCACATTCTCATCAATAATTATTTTCTGTTTTTCAAATGATTAATTAATTCATTAATTGCCATCCTATTGTGTGTGAAGTGGTATCTCAATGTGGTTTTGATTTGCATTTCTCTAATGAATAATGGTGTTGGAAGACTGAATATTCTGAAAAGGTATCTCATCACCATCTTATTGTAATGAAGATTGTACTATGGAATTTGAATCCAATTAAGATCAAGAGGTTAAACTCTCTAGGCTTTCCAATAAAAGTCTAGAATGGATGCCCATTGAGTGTAAACCTTGAACAAAGGGAAAACTAATGTAAACAGGTCTATTCTAATAATGTACAAATCTAAGCCTTTAGTAATTCAGATTACCAACCAATAATTTAATTGTCTACAAGAATAAAAGTCAACGCTATTCACAGGACAATAACTAGAACTTCTACAATATTTCTTTCATAATGTACAACATAAAAATGATTAATAGACAGGCAAGGAAACAGAAAGTATAGACCACAGAAGAATAAGGAACAAAAGGAAACAGAACTTGATATATCTCAGTTGTTACAGCTATCAAGCAGGTTCTGATTTGCCCTTAGTAGGGATGACCTGACATTTGCATTTGAAATGGTCTCCAAGGGATATTCACTCAGCCCTTTCATATGGGAACCACTGATATATAGTGACAGTTGCTACATCCAGGACTGCTAGTTTCTCACTTCATTATGCTAGATTTCCATTTGAAACTCTATGTGGTCTCTGATGTACTCTGTCAGTAGTTTCTGAACTTCATCTCCAAGGCTCTGTTTATATTTTCCTTTTTATCTGAATGTCCAGTGCATTTCTCTTTTCTGAACCCACATTGAATGACATGATCCTGGGCTCTACTCACCTGTTCACAAAGGTTACATGTCTTTAAACTGGTGTTTTTGTTTGTCCACAGTGTAAAAAGGAACTCTTTCTTCCAAATCTTTATAACTGCCAAGAGGATGTCAGACAACGTTTAATAAAAGGTCAACAAATAATGTACCATAGGGAGCTAGGAAAAATTTATTGAGGAAAAAAAGGCCACAGGAGAAATATAACCAGAAGTTAAATCCTGGAACCAGAGAAAATTCTAGTGACTTTTATGATCTCTTGAACATATGGTGGGGCAAAGACTTTCTAAGTGTTATAATTCCCTTATTCAGCATTTGATGTAGATGAAACATTGGTAGCTACCATAGTGGTAAGAAGTAAATAACTGGTTGTCATAAGCTCCTAATAAGGATCACAGATATAAAAGATTCTACTTTTTAAATGCAATAATTGCTCTAGTAGGAGATTTCGGGGGCCATTTTATTCATTTTTATTGAACTTACTAAAGTGGCATTGCTCAATAAAATTGTATAGTTTCCAGGTGTATAATTCTATAATACATCCTTTGTATATTGTATTGTGTGTTCACCACCCAAGTCAAGTCTCTTTTCACCACCATTTATCTCCTCTTTACCTCCTTTTAACTCCTTTTACCCTGCTTTCCCTCTGGTAATCACCATACTGTTGTCTGTGTCTATTTTTTTCTTTGCTTAACCCCTTCTCCTTTTTCACCTAATGCCCCAAAACCTCTCCACTCTGCAGCTGTCGGTCTGTTCTATAACTGTGAGTCTATTTCTATTTTGCTTGTTAGTTTATTTTATTCATTAGATTTCACATACAAGTGAAATCATATGCTACTTGTTTTTCTCTAACTGGCGTATTTCACTTAGATAATATTCTCCAGGTCCATTTATGCTGTTGTGAAAGATGAGATTTCCTTCTTTTATATGGCTGAGTAGTATTCTATTGTGTAAATGTACCACGGATTTTTTTTATTTGTTCACCTATTGATGGGCACTTGGGTGGCTTTCAAATCTCAGCGATTGTAAATAACGCTGCAGTGAATATAGGGGTTCACATATTCTTTCAAATTAGTTGTTCAGTTTTCTTTCAGAACAATCCCAGAAGTGGAATCCCTGTGACATAAAGCAGATTGCAGCCAACGTGGAAAGCAGTCTGGAGTTGACCTCAAAACATTTAAAATAGGGTCTTTTTAATTCTCTCTTTCATTTATATAATTACCTCCAACACTAAAGGATAATAGTCACAGCATAACCAAATTCCATGGGAACTATAACTAGCAAAAACTGACAAGCCACCGGGAACTGAAGCAGAGATAAATGAGAAAAGCAAGAAATAAGGCTGGGCAGAGGATAAGTAGACAGGTCACATTGTGTGATCTCAGGTCATGGTGAGGATTATCGGTTATTCTGAATATCATGTACTATCTGTTTCGTTTAGGGGACTTCTTGATTCACCTGAACAAAACAGGGTATTTCCACTTTGCATCTAGTGCAAGACACCAGGGCTAAGCTATAAGGTCTAGTTTAAAACGGCCTCTATCTTCTCCTGATAACTCTGATATTTGACTTTGAATGTTTACCTCTGTGAATGGCAACGAGGTAAGCAAAGGGGTTTTCTCTACTGTTCAACATGCACCTGCATTGCTCTGTTAATCTTGAGAAATGATTCAGAGGAGAGATGTTTCCACAGCTGTTTGTTAGTCAAAACTTACTTTTTGAGTCCTATAATATAAAGACAAAGTGGTCACTCCCCTCAATATATGATTCTTGTTTCTAAGCTTGGAAGTAAGCTTCCCACTAGCTATGCTGGGTCCAGTACAGAATAGAAATATTGTACTTTTGGTTACTTTTGAAGAACCAATTAAATGTAAAACATTAGAAAGTTAGTTCACCCTAAACCAACCAACAACATACTATTGTCTTTACTCCTATTTCTCCTTGTCCAAAGAACAGCTTCTGTTGAGTTGACCCCTTTACCTCTGTTCCAAGGTCTTACACTACCAATTGCCTTAAATTAGCCTATCTTGTATTCTGTTATCAAAGGTCAAAATTTATTTACCAGGAAACTTTACCAAGTGTCCTCCTGTTTTTTCCAAGGTTAAAATTATCCAGATGTTTTCTATTTCTTTTTCTCTTTCTCAGAATAATTGATATACTCGTAGAGTTGATACAATTTCTCCTGAATATGTTTTCTGTGGAATAAAGAGGAAAACTCTAAAATCAGGGATCCAGGTTATCAGAAGGATCTGGTATTCTATAATAATATTAAGTAAATAAGTTATATTTATGCTATTTTAAAAAATAATGGTATACCCACCTAGGAAAGTAGTTAATTATTACAAAATATATAATAAATTACATCTCTCCACCTATTGTACCCTCTTATTAACAGATAGTTTACTATCCATGAATGCTTTACTACTCTATCACTCTGATAGAGATTCTACTATAAATAATCCCCAGCCTAGGTTCTGGAATTATGAAGAATACACAGTTTTATAGCTGATTTGCTCTACATTCTGCACATGTGTTGTACAACATATTAATAAGAAAATAATTATACTATGTAAAGTGCATCGGTAATCATTCCTGTAAATGTAAATTCGTTTACAACCTAGTTAATGAGCCAATTAGAAGACAATTATGTGTATTATTAATTTTAACTACAATAAAAAGCTTCATAAATGGGAGAAATCTGTTGTAAACCAGAGTAAAAGGATTAATTTAGAAGATAGGAACTCATATGCATTTCAAGGGATGGTTAATAATTTAACAAATGGAGGGAAAGTGAGATGTCCTCCCCATGGGACAAAGATGAAAACCAATAATACTTTTCCCTGTGTACAGGCCAATTTTCACTTTTAGTTCTCTTAAGCTATAAACTGTATTGTGTCCACTTAAACTTCATATGTTAAAGCCTCAACTCCTACTGCGATGCCATTTGGAGACGGAGCCTTTGGAAGGTAATTAGGTTTAGATGAGGTTATGAGGATGTGGTCCTTATGATGGGATTCATTTCTTTATAAGAGAAACTTGGGTGTTTGGTGTCTCTCACTTTCTTGTGAGGGCAGAGTAAGAAGCTGACTCTCAATAAGTCAGGAAGAGAGCGTTTACCAGAACTTGACCATGAAGACAGACGGGTCTTGGACTTTATTCAGTCTCTAAAAAACCTGTAATTTAAGTACCTATCTGAGGCACGTTGTTATCGCAGCTGGGGCTGACTTATACAATTAGATATATGAGTATAATCATGACTTGACACACAGAGCAGAACCGGCTTCATGACAACAGCTCCTACATCATAGTGCGCCCTTACACAGTACAGCAACATTAAGCCATTTATTCATTTGATTTTATGCACTTAAGAGAAAGACCAAGAAACCTGGAAAAGTCATCTTGTCTAATAAACAATCAGTACCAGTGTGATGTGTTGTCCTTTTCCCCCTCACACACACACACACACACACACACACACACACAGAATTTAGAATGCCTTTTGAATTATACATTTTGGAGACAGAATAATTCATCACTTTAAGTTTCTTTAAAAATAAAAATCAGCCCCGGCTGGTCTAGCTCAGTGGATTGGGCGCGGGCCTGCGGACCTTCGAACCAGATGATCATGGTTCAATTCCCAGTCAGGGCACATGCCTGGGTTGTGGGTCAGTTCCCAGCAGGGGACTCACGAGAGGCAACCACACATTGATATTTCTCTCCCTCTCTCCTTCCCTTCCCCTCTAAAGATAAATAAATAAAATCTTAAAAAGATAAAATAAAAAATAAAATAAATAAAAATCATTTCTCATTTTGATGTTCTAAATACTCCACAATTTCATCTCAACATATTTTAAAAACATTTTCCTGATTTTAAATAATTTTCTGACTTCCCAATGTCACTCTCATTTGTGCTGAAGCTGTATGACTAACTCTAGAGGGCAGGGTATGAACAAAAATGGCATGTATATATTCTAGAACAAGAGACTTAATCTCTTGGTGTGTATTTAATTTCCAGTTCCACCTATAAAAAGACTGCAAGTCACTGCTCCATACTAACAGGTAAGAAGCCAAACAGACTGAAAAATCAACAACCCTTTTTGGATCAGTAAGAAAAGGGAGGGTGCAGAATGAGGGACAGCTCCAAGACTGGAGAGATGGATGAACACAGGGAGCAGACAAGTGGAGAACTGGTGCTGGGTAGGAAAACCTGAATTGTATAATTCATAAATTACTGGTGTGAACAACTATGGGAGTTAAAAAACCCAGGGGACCCAGTCATGGGAATAGGGAGGCACAATACCATGAGACTGGCCTTCAGGAGCTCAACCAGATTCCCACAGTAAATATCAGAGAAAAATCCCCTTAAGGGCTTCCAGCAGGGGGTGGGGAAAATAAGCCATTTAAAAATATATCAAAGAACTCTTCTTAAAAATTTTCTTTCCTCAGAGGAAGCTGGTTAACCAGAGTCTAATGGGCTGGGATGCTATCAGAGCCCAATTTAGCTGAGGAATAGAAATATTCAACTTTAGCCTGCTCTAGCCATCCTGTTCCACCTCAGGGAGGAAAACAAAAAGTGGGGAAACACTTGTGAAGTTCAAGTCAGATTCTAAAACTAATGTGCTTCCTCCATCTTTCTCTTTCCCAACAGGGTAAACGTGGATGACGCATATTCCAGATGGCATAACCACGAATTGTGGGAGGAAGATCTAAACTGCCCTTAGAGTTTACCTTGGGCATTTCCCTAACTTGTCATATTAGAGGGCAGGGCTGATTTGTTCTCCTTCTCATAAACTACTGCATTTCCCTTCTGCAACACTTACCTGGCATTTACTGTCAATAGCCTAGATTATAACTGGATAATTATTCACTTCATTGAATGTGTATGTTGCCTTTTCCCCAAGTATATCATAAGCAGATGTTTTTCTCAGATAATTTTAATAAGACATATTTCTTTCTAAAGTTATCTTTATTGCTCCTTCAGGCTCCCAATTAAAGTAAATTGAAATTGATGCAAGAAAGTGTGTTAAATGCTTATAAATAATGATTATAAATAGCAATAGCCATTGCTTTTCCTCAGTATGATTCAGTGGAAAATTACACAATAATCTAATGACAGCCTCTAGGGAAAAATGAATATTCCTAGTTCTTGTCTCGCAGCCATTCAAGGCCGGGCAGGTTGCCACGACATTTGGGCAGATGGGAGAAAATTCATGGAGCCGTGGGGAGGCCTGACATGCCTTTATTCTAAGGTGGGGCGATCCACGCGAGCCACATGCTGTGCATGTTGCAGCGCATGTCGTGCCAGCAGGATGCCGTTATACACCAAAGCACGCTTCTGCACCTGCAGGCCCATTCTCAGGGCCATGGGAACACTGCTTCTCTTAGCTGCCCGAACATCTGGGGAAGGGAGCCTGACCGACTCCATTTCCCCTACAGTTGTACTTAGAATTATTAAAATAAATAACATATATCATTAATCATGGATATCTTAGTGTGTGATGGACAATTTCATACTCATCTTTGTAGGCATAAAACTATTTTCCTGTAAATAGTCTGGCGGAGTCGTCGTGCCCATGAGATAAGTCTCCAAGTGAGTTCTAACCATCTTCACCTCAAATGTTATTCTGTAATCATATCACATGCACTGCCAAAGGCTCTGTAGAGAACAAGATTATACAGAATCCTAGGGCAAGTTTGTCTCTTAAGTTGCAGGGGTATTATGATAGTAGATACACAGTTTAAAATATACTAGCCTTAAAATGTGTTATTTGCCCTAGATTCAAGTTTGGGAATACTAATTCCCTTTGAACAGGTCTGTTTCTATTTATGAGATCAGTGTATTTGGCTCTCAATCTCACCTGGCTTTTCATTCTCATTGAGCTGATTATTTTTAAAAATCTTTTTTTTTTATTAGATCAGAAGTCTTATAACTGACCCAACAGGGAGTCTCCTTATCTGGTCTTGCACATAGGCATCCAGCTGAGCAGTAAGAGGGTTGCTTCTTTACAGATCTGTGAGTTCACCTCCGGACTTTAAGCCTCTGAGTCTCAAGCAGTGTCTTACTCCTACCCACTACATTTTGATTTTGCTGTGATGACGCAGTCAGAATCCCCAGGGAATTCTGTGAAAGACCTCTCGAGGTAGACTTTGGTCTACTGCTGATCAATAAGAAACCTCGCCTGGAGAATATTTGAAAACTTGTATTCTTTTCTACACTAAATTCTAGAAATTAACTGGAAGTTCACCATGTTTTATTCCCTCCCTCTGAAAGGTCAAACATATTTGAAATGTGTTGGGGGACTAAACTAAGCCAATACTTTTATAGCATGGTTACTCATCACCATTGACAACAGACATTTTGTAAATTAGCTTTTCAGATAACAAGGATTTCCTAGGGGGAGTTGCCAAGTGTTGCATTCACCAACCGCGAGAACAAATGTCGGAGACTTTCGGGGTTCCAAAGATGTTACTTTATTGGCCAAGTTTAACCTGCGCAGGGGCGAACTCTCCAAAGTGTCCGGAGACACGGTGCCCGCAAGGGCTGCAAATGAGAGTCGCGCCAAACGCTTACAGGCTTAGGGTTTTATGGAGGCGCGAAAACAAGCTAGATACAGAAGCAGATGTGGCGGTTAGCGGTTGGCTCAGCAGCACAATAGGGTTACTGATTATTGGTGAGTTAACTCGTACACTGGCTAGTGCTCCTTTACCTGATTGGTCAGTTGAGCTCGTGCACAGGGGCAAAATTTCCCTCCCTAGTGACTGTCCAGATGGCTATCTGCCTGACTAACCTTTGCTCTTAAACCACATCCTGGAACACACCCCGCTCTTCGGGTGTGTCCCGGAGCCTCTTTGCGTTAGTTAGTAAAACACCTTTTGCTTCCTTACAGCTATGTTCTGGCTAGTTCCCCTTGCCCTCAACACCAAGAAATCTGTGGCAATTGCAATTCGTTGCTGCACATGTTAGTACACATGCTACCAGATGTGAACACATCAATCAATCAATGTTTCTCTTTTATTTCCCAGGCATGAAGTTGAGTAGCTACTGGGAGAAAGAGGGCATTTTAAACAGTAGGAACAAATATTGTGTATTCGAGCTTAAAATTTCATAGGTTGGGGATAACAAAGCTGATTCTGCAATTTGCTTCAGTGATCCTATCTGTTGCAATTAAGAAAATCTTTCTAATGTTCTATTGTATTCCTTCCTGAAGTTAGTTGGTGCTGTAACATATTAGAATGATAGCCTTGTAGTTAATGCCAAAAAATAGGACTTATCAAAATGCATCTAACAACCTTCATACAAAAGGATGACTGAATGATTTAGACATTTTCTCCTAAATTATAGGCTAGTCTCTTACAAATAAAGTCAAAGTCCCCCAAACAGACAGACAAAATGCTCACTAATTTTACCTTCATGGTGATGATGATGAAATGATGATGGTGATGGTGGTGATTGAGTCATTCTATCTGCAGTGGTTAAGTGTGATGGTACCTAGAATGGCTGTCTGGGTTTGAAACCTAACTCAACCTCATGTTTCTCTGAGACTTTGATCAAGTTCATTAAGACCTGAATTTCTCAATTTCCTTATCTATAAAGTGGGGAATGGAAATAGCTTCTTTATATTGTCATGAGGATTAAATGAGTCAATATCTTAAAGTCTTTAGAAACTGTACATGTTACACATCAGCTTCTAAATGATTAACTGTTATTATAAGGTGTGATATGAAATGATTTAATAACTGTTATGTTGTACTGGCATATATTATCAATTTATTAATGATGATGAGAGCACCATTAACTGGGTATCCTGCCTTACCTTTGGAACACGTCTGACATTGAGTTTTCCCATAATTAGATCCTTAAAAAAAAGGACTTGTGTACAAGCATTTTATTTGGGAGATGATCAAGAAAGCACAGGTCATGGATAAGAGAAATCAATCCAGAGAAGGGGAAAAAAGTCAATAACATATGTTAATAAGTGGCCACCACTCTAAGCTCAGTCCAGCTTAGGATTCTGGGAAGCTCCGTTGCATACATCTCAGAATTGTCCCAAACCCCCACCCAGAATTTGGAGGCCCCGGTATTTACCCACTGACACCCACTGACTCCTATGGCACATGGTTGAAAGTTGCCTTTAGGAGCAATTTACTTCAGGTAATTATGCAATGCAAGACACCAACATTATTGAATTAGACTCAACTGGAGTTAACAACAGCCTTAAGGAACAATATATCCAGAATGTCTAATAAACTGAGATATTTTTTCACAAGGTAGAGGAATTATATAAAGAATATCTTGAAACACAAGCAATTTCAAGGAAGTACTTTAATTAGTTCTTTTGTGAAGCAACTCCTCATAGATATAATATTGATCGAGTACCCAGAAAATGTTAGCTATTACTCATGTTATGGAAGAGAACAGATACAAGAGCCATCATTCAATAGCAATATACCTTACTCTACATTGCATATAGCCCACATAGTCCTTCTTCTGGAATAGGTATTTGTCTAAAGTTTTTTTTTAAGAGCTGACCACTTTTAATTGACTTCATTCATCCTTGGTTTTGAGGGCCTTCCCTTGTCGTTGTTTTTGTTGCCTTATTTTCTCTAACAGATTGTAAGCTACTTGAATGGAAAAGTAAGTTTTCTTTCACTGTGCCACCACAGAACTTTGCAAGTGCCTAGCCCACTATATTTAAGTTAGAAAGAAAAGGAGGAAGGGGGCAACATATAAAGCAAAAGAGAAATGGTCTTTTAAAATAATGTGTTGTATTTATTGAATATTTTATATATGTCAAGCATCTTCTATTTATTTACTAATTCTATCGTATTAATTATTCTACTTTGTAATCTTTATTAACTCCATTTTATAGGTGAGATAATTGAGGATTGTATACAACAAAAAAGGCACTCATATTTTCACAGGTAGAAAATAGTAGACCCTGAACTTGAAATTGTGTATATTTCCTGTAAAAAGTCCAAACATTCATTCATAACTTGATGCTGCCTCTGAAGAAAGAAAGGAGAAAATGGGGTACAAAAAAGATGGTTAAAGCAAGTAAAGAAGAAAAAAGGAGTCAATTCTGAACTTGCAGCCAGTTAAGGCAATATTTACTCTTATGTAAGAAGCTGCCGTAGACTTATTGATGCCTTTTGAATAGAAAGTAAAAAATGATTTTCTTAGATGAAATCATGTAGAAATGAGAAGAATACTGTCCTGAATGGTTGCCACAGAGTTAATTTAAAATAGTTTTGTGACATTTATTTCTGGGGAAAAAATGGTTTCTATATTTAATACAATTAAGACTAGAATTATATATTCATTTAATTAGACTAGCATTTCAGCATTGTAGAGAGAAAAATAAACTAACCAATTTATGGTATTAAAATTAAAATAATTTCAGATTTTTATCTCTCTGAAAGTTTAGCACCAGGATTATTTTGGTAAATTTCTAGATGTAGAACAACGATTTAGGTTTAGAACAGAAAAATCCCAAGTGGTCAATTCATTTCCAGACTCTAAAAGGGCCTATTTCAATGAAGCATGAAGAGAACTTGCGTTTATGAATTTGGATGTTTTAGGAAAAAATAGTGAAATCACAAATGTCAGTATGTGTATTTTCAAATGGTTGTTATAATGAAGGTACAGTTGGGGCTCGCTGATCAATCCATTTTGTCAAGCAATTCACTTGACTGATTTTCATTTAGTTTGGTGTGTGTGTTTGTATATGTATGCTTAGATTTTTAAAAATGATCAAATGAACTGATTATCATGGTGTTATGCTATACACACTTATTTCCATGATTAAAATACAATAAAACACTAGCTTATCAACAGAAAAAAAGGGCCTGTTTCATGTTGTTTCTTGTCATAGTGTGATTTATTTTTTTTTAATTTTCACCTCAAATTTTAGGGTTTTCAGGAAAGAATCTTTTGCAAGACCCACATTTAGGATTTGTTTTCCGTCCAACTTCATTGTGGCTTGAGGATATTTACTTTATCAGAGATATAAAACAAAACCACTGTTCTTGAGTGGATAAGAGTTTCAAATGTCATCATAGCTTTAATACATTTATGCTAACTTTATGTGTCCATTGTCTGAGATAATTTGGAGAGTGGAAGAACTTCACTTTTTATAATTTTTCTGACTTAAAAACAGAGTGTGTATAAGTTATAATAGATTTGCAAATAATTATTTTCACATAATTTCCCTTCACAAGGAAGACCAGACATCACAAAAAGCTTGCTCTTTCCTCCCACAGCTCCACTGCGGTATAAGCACCACATGAGTTCTTACGGTGGGGAAAAGGGAAAATGAATGAACGAAAAGAAGAAGAAAAATACTTAAAAATGTAAAACTAACTTCTGGAAAATTGTTTCACTCATTTAGAATAAGACAATTAAAAATCTTCCTAAATGTTTACAAATACAGTTTCTTTCCTTTGATGTTATCATAAATCTTTGCACTGGAGAATGACAGAATCTCGATGACAGATCCCTAAGTAATTATGCAAGCTACTTACACCTATTCATTTTATAAACATTTACTCAGGGCCTACCAGAGGCAAGAGAGGGGGGAAAAATGTACTCACAGTCCTATAAGGCAGGTATGAAATCTTGTATGAAAGACAAGTTTGGAAAAGTCGTGAAACATTTCTAAACACATATTGAATAACATGATGGAACATGTTTAAATATTTTCTTGTTATATATTTACTTATGTAACCCCACTTTTCTAATTTTTATATGAAATATATTTAATGGATGTTTACCTGTTAATTCAAAAGGATTTGCTTTTCTCTAGCAACAGTGACTGAGAAGGTCAACGACTGACAATAAACATGCCTTAAGTGAATCTGTCTAGTTCTGCTGATAGGCTTTAATACTTCCCGCTCTTAGTAGTGTTTCTAAAACAACATGTGAACTATACAACCTTTAAACAATAGTTCACAGTTTTAAATGCTTCTTAGAAACCCTACTGAGATGGGTCAAGGGCACAAACAGTGAAGAGAGCAGTAAGCACTAAACTCTTAAAATATAATACAAGAGCCCTGGCCAGTATGGTTCAGTTGGTGGGAGCACTGTCCTGTAAACCAAAAAGTCTGGGGTTCCATTCCCAGTCAGGGCACATGCCTAGATTGTGGGTTTGGTCCCTAGTTGGGGCATGTTAAGGAGGCACCCAATTGATGTTTTTCTCTCACACTGATGTTCCTCTCTCTCACTCTCCTTTTCCCTTTCCTCCAAAATCAATAAGAATATCTTCAGGTAAGAAATATGTGTATATATGTGTATAGATGTGCACATGTAAGTATACGCACGTATACATTCACATATGTACATGTACATGCATATGTGCATATATGCATGTGTATACCCCCACACACGTATGTGAGTGCACAGATCTATGTATATGTGCTCACACATTTACATATGCACACATGCACACATGCATCCTTGGGCAAGGAACATATATAACACATGCATGTGTGCATATATGTATGTGTGCGTGCATGTCTGCACCCATATACCGATATATGCATGTGTGTGTGTATATTGATACATATACACACATATATACGCACATATATATAACAACTATAAACAAAATTTTCTCAGATTCAGTGAGAATGAATAAGTGAAGATGGCATAGTAAGCAAAAATGTGAATGATGGTAATGGAGAAAAGAGTTACCTTGTGCTATTTAACATTTGTTAAAGGATTGTAGTGCCCTGGAGCATAAACTATACAAGAAATTACTCCCTATGGAATTTTTAAAGGGGTATATTGTTGAGAATTAGTAGAAAGAAAAATATTCTAAATATCTTAATCAGTGCTCAGGAAAAATTCTAAAGCTAATATACAACATAGGCATAGATTAAATCCACATGCCATACTTCCTTGTGATCTTAATTTCTTTTTTTAGATTTTATTTCATTTTTAGAGAGAGTAAGGGAGGGAGAAATAGGTGGAGAGAAACACCAACCTGTGGTTGCCTCTCGTGTACCCCTTAGTGGGGACCTGGCCCAAAACCCAGGCATGTGCCCCAACTGAGAATCGAACCAGAGACCTTTCGGTTTGCAAACTCATGCTCAATCCACTAAGCTATACCAGCTGGGGCTTATCTTAATTTCTTAATTAGCTTTTTGTCAGAAAAATTATGAAATTTTCTGTATTTTGTATTATCTACTTAATCAGAAAGACAAATACCAAAAAAGTTATAACTATACAAAATACTCATGAGATACATTTGCACTATACAAGCTGCATTCTAGAACAGTACATTTTTAAAGAAATTTTCATGCCAATTTATAATGGGATGAACTTTAAAAGTTTCCTTTCCTTGAAAGGAGAAAGAAATATTTTGGAAAAAAAACCATAATATTAATATTTGAATTTCATGCATTTATTTAACCAAATAGAAACTTTTCTGAGAAACTAAACCGACGTTTGGAAAGAAGTACAATTTTAGTAAAAATAAATATCATGAACTAAACTGCTATCTGCTGGGTCAATAACTGAAATGAATAAGCAAGTTTCAGGGATCCATAGAAGCTAAAATACTTGGGCTCTGCAGGCAGGCTGCCTTGATAGGGCACCAGTTCTGGCAACTGTATGTTGTATGACTTTGGGCAAATCACTTCATCTCTCTTTGCCTCATTATATTATCTGTAAAATGGGAAAATAACAGCATAAATTTTACATAGTGGTATTTATACACTTAGAGCAGTGATTAGTATAAATAAATCCTCTATAAGAGATTGTTTTTGTTATTTTCTAAGAAGTGTGTTTGTGAGGAGCAGCTAAGACAGATGCTGAAAGACTACTAGAAGACCCTAGAGTGAATATAATAAGAAATCAATGTAATAAAATATTTGTGATAGGCAGATGTTAAAAACCATTGTCAAATTCAATTTATTTGTGAAAAATACATAAATACAGATATGTGCATACATCAGTGCATTTTTAGAATAGTAAGAGGAAAATAGAAGTGTATATAAAATATAAAGAATTATTATTAATAGTATTATTTTAAAGATTTTATTTATTTATCTTTAGAGGGGAAGGGAAGGAGAGAGGGGGAGAAATATCAATGTACGGTTGCCTCTTGTGAGTCCCCTGCTGGGAACTGGCCTGCAATCCAGGCATGTGCCCTGACTGGGAATCGAACCGCAATCCTCTGGTTCGAAGGCCCACGAGAGGCCCTCAATCCACTGAGCTACATTAGCCAGGGCCAAGAATTATTTTTAAAGGTAAAAATAAATTTTTCTGAATAAAGAAAAATTAGAAAACTAAAGTATCTAAAAGAGCAAAACATGTAAACTTTACAATATACAGATAGATGAAAATGAATTAAACTATCTATGAAAGATTAATTCTCTACTAACTTTAGTATAGGTTGCATTTAAGGTAAAAGGGGTAACTGCTTCCACTTCATTTTCCTCCTGCTGTCCATTGCTGTTGTCTTCCTGAATGTGAAAGACTTCTTAAACAAGTTACTTTCAAAGCCCCACTCAATATTATTCAAAAGGACATTTTCTCTTGCTACCTAAATGAAATATTTGCTGTAAGAGGAATGATATCAGCTTCATGGTGGCATAAGGTGTCCTTTGCTTTTGTACCCCCACACACACTCTGAAATTCAGCAACCATCCATGAACAATAGTGCCTCAGCAAGAGCTGTGGGGTCAAGTAACATATGCCCAAAGACCTGGGAGCGGTCTCACCCATGTATGCAGACAGACATCAGCACAGGCTATGGAACCAGCAGTGGCCTGTGAGCTGGCTCCAGTCCCACTTGGCCAAGATATGGGGGTGCTGTAAAACCCTGACTTAGGCAGACAGGCACAAATGAGAGCCTTCGTTAAAGTCCTGTTTCCAGAAAAGAAGTTCTAACACTCCACTGAAGCAAAACAACAACAACAACAAAAAAACAAGTTTACGTTTATAGGCATGGGTAAGAGGAACTTTGCAACATTACCCCTGCACCCAAAGTGGCATAGCTTAGAACTAAAGGAGGCCAGTGATCTTTCTGGCAGAGAAGAACGGTGAGTGAATCCTGGCTTCCCCAGCTGTGTGGTGTACTGCTAAAGAAACCAATTTTTCTCCTACAGCATCCAAAGTTATGAAAGGGAGTTCCACAATTGGGGGAAGGATGAGATCTGGAAGGAGACAGATAAGAATATGAGGACATTCAAGAGACACAGTTCCTGCTGACTATACTGTGGACTCCAGCAGGCATGAGCCACCCATGAACCACAGGGAAAATCTCACTTAAACATCCCCACTAACTGGCCCATGGACAACTACAATGAACCAAGTGCCAACTCTGCTCCTCTACCCATTGTGCTGCCAGCTCCTGGTGTGTGTTCCCGAGGAGGACAGCAGCAAGAGTGAGACTGGGTACACGGGGAGCATGAAAAGGAAATGGGTCAGGGCCTGCGGGCAAAGGAGGAATCACAATCTTGAGCTGAAGCACCTCCTTTGGGAAAAAAGAAAAGTTATTGGTTAGCAGCCTGGAGCATTATAAGATTGAAAGAAGACACACAAGCTGAAGAATTCTGCCACGAGTGAGATCAAGACGTGTGGAGCAGGTCCATACGAGGTCAGTGAAGGTTTCAGAATACACAGCAAGACCAACAAAAAACATCTCACCTAACGGCAGCTAGTAAAGATTGGAGGAGGTAACTTCTACTTTAGGTGTGAAAACAGCAATGCAAAACACTGAGAAATGTAAAGAATCAAGAACACTTAAAATGAACAAAGATCACAATAATTCTCAAGTAACTAAACCCAAAGACATGAAATTCTGCAGTTTCTCTGATAAAGAATTCAAAATTGCTCTTTTGAGGAAACTCAATGAGCTACAGAGTAAACACAGAAAGACAACTCAACATTGACTGCTGGATTTACATCGAGTTTCTCTCACATTTTTTACTCCTGTGCTTTGTTTTAAGAATAGATGGTAGGAGTATTTTGTAGACCAGGTGGCCGTGACTTTGCTTCCCCCGCCCCGACCCCATGTCTCCCCTCCTCCTTCTACTCCTAGTAGTAAATTGGAGGGTGGGTGGTCTATCCTCAGCACTACTGGACAGGACCGGGGCACTCCAGACTGCTCCTCTGACCCCCCCTACGCCATGCCTGAGGTTCCCCACCACTTGGACTGTCGGACATTGTCATGTCCATCAGACTAGTAGCCATGGTCTTAGCACATTTTCTCATGACGGGGTGAGCCAGGCCTCCTCTTTGGTTGCTGGCTACTGAGGTTTTCTCTCCACCAGTTACTGTTAGTGTCTCTGGGCTGAAAAAATAAAAGAAACTCACTTCAGAAATGGAAAAAGATGTTCAATACAAGGGGAAAGAGAAAGAGAGTGGAGGCAGCTGTGTTTACACTGAAGTACTGTATTAGTTTTATATATCAAAGGCAAAGGTTTTTAGCCAAAAAGATAAGAGAAAAAGAAGGTGATCATATAAAGATAAAGGGGTCAATTCATCAAGAAGATGTAACAGTAAAAACATATGCAACCAATATTGGAACACCTAAATATTTTAAGTAAATATTAATAGATCTGAAGCATGAAATAGACAATAATACAACACAGGTAGACTGCCATACTCTGCCTTCAGCGATGGGTAGGTCACCCAGACATAAAATGAAGGACATATTAGACTTTACTCATACTTTAGAATAGCTAATGTACCTAATAAAACATTCCATCTAACAACACAAGAAGACACATTATTTTGAAGCCTATAGGGACATTCTCCAGGACAGATCACATGATAAGACATAAAACAAATCTTAGCAAAATTAAGAATACTGAAATTATAGCATTTTTTATGACAACAACAATTTAAAACAGGAAGCCAACAAGAAGAAAGCTGAATATTTTACAAACATGCCATAAATAAAACACACACTCCTAAACAACTAATGGGACAAAGAAGAAATTGAAATAGAAATAAAAAGGAAATGAAAACAGAAACACAACATACCAAAAACTACTGGATGCTGAAAAAGCAGTTCTTATAAAAAGTCTGTAGCAATAAATGCCCATATTAAAAGAAAAGGAAGACCTCAAATAAATAGTCTAACTTGATACTTCAAAGTACTAGAAAAGAAAATAAACAAAGCCCAAAGTCTGAATAAGGAGGAAAGTAACGAAGATCAGAGGAGAGAAATAATGAAACAGAAACCAGAAAAACAATAAAAAAGATAAACTAAAATAAGAACTGTTTTTTGAAAGAGAAACAAAATTCACACACAAAAATATTTACACCAAGAAATAAAGAAAGGAGACTCAAACAAATAACATCAAAATAAACAAATAAATAACAAATAAAAGAGGAGACTACCAGGTAAAATAAATACTGATGTTATCAATCAAGGAGCAACAGATAGAATTCAGCAAGCAAATGAAATTTTCTCAAGTGAAAGCTTCCTAAGGTGATTAACATGAAATTAAAACTATTTACACAAGAACAATGACTTTTGCTATTTCTGTAAAAAACGGTAATTTTAAATAATTGCTTGAATGTGATTATTTCGATTTTAGCATGAACTTTGTTAGAAAAATCTTTGACATAGTAACACAGAGAGTGTGATGAGAATGGTGTTGAACTACATGAGTAAGAGGAAGTATTGGAAAATTCGAATACTCACAGTTCCAGGTGTGATGCTGCAGTACTTTCTGGTGTCTATGAACAAATGCTACTGGTACTCACGCACCTTGTGAAGTATTTTTTGTACTTTTTTGCATCTATACTCACAGCTAATTTAATGACTAAAGGAGTTCACTATTTATGACTAATTGTTCACTATTTATTCTTATGTTTTATTACAAGTGGGTCTTTGGTCCCTAATCTGATGGAAACATGTTTACTACTTGTTTTATAACAACTCTGAGAAAAACATACACATTTGAAAACAAGGATTATAGTGTGCCTACAATGCACACTACCATGCACAATGGTGACTTGTCAAATGATGGGTGAGCTTTCTTAAGAACAACTCCAGCAATTCAAAAGAGGTTAACTAAAATCCATTGAAATTAAAAAAGCTTTTAAAATGTCACTTACATATGCTACAACCAGCTAAATAAAATACATACATATATGCATATGCATTCATATACTCATGTGTAATCTGTTCATATCTACATCTACAAGAAATCTTTGGTCTCACTCACTAGCAGGGCTTCACCATGATTTTTGGTCAACCAGTAAGTAGAGTTTGCTTGTGGAAATGTGCTGTTCCGATTGAAATGAATCAGATGCAAGTATGCATTCCAAAAGTTTCACTGTATGGAATGGAACATAAGATAAATATATTCTAAATTTATCTGATAAGTTTAATCAAATATTTCACATTAATAAATCATTACATAAAGTACAACTCCCTTACTTCTAAAAGAGTTTGAAGTTGCTTTAAAAAGTACCAAATAATTAAGAGAAACAAATTCATCAATTACATAACACGTAGACACAGACAACAGTGTAGCAATAGCCAGAAATGGCGGGAGAGAGGTGGAGGTGGGCAAAGAGGGGGGAATTGGGATGAAAAGAGACCGTGCTTGGGCTATGGTGCGCAGTGCAGTGTGCAGATGGTGTTTTTTAAATTTTTTATTTATTTTTTATATGCTACATTTTAAAAAATTTAATTCTTGTCCAAGTACAGTTTTCTGTCTTATATTCCCAGCTCTGCCCTCCTCCCCAGTGCTCCCTACCTCCCTCCCATTTCCACCCCCCACCTTAGTTATTGTCCATGTGTCTTTTATACTTGTTCATGTGACTCCTTCTCCTTTTCCCCTGAAATTCTCTCCTCTCTCTCCTCTGGGTTCTGTCAGCCTATTCTGTATTTCAGTGTCTTTGGTTATATTTTGCTTGCTTGTTTGTTTTGTTGTTTAGGTTCCTGTTAAAGGTGAGATCATACGGTATTTGTCTTTCACTCCTTGGCTCATTTCACTCAGCATAATGCTTTCCAGTTCCATCCATGATGTTGCAAAGGGTAGGAGCTCCTTCTTTCTTTTGCCCATTGGTAAATGACTGGATCAAAAAACTATGGTACATTTACACAATGGAATTCTATGCAGCGGATGGTGTTTAATTGAGTTGTACATTTGGAACCTGTATGGTTTTGCAAACCAATGTCACCCCAATAAATACAATTAAAAACCAAGAATAGATTGTTTAAAAAGGAAAAAGTCAGCAGTAGTGGATAATATAATTGTGTATGTATTAAACACAAAAGGTTACATAAATAAATTGTTAGCATCAATCATTGTTAAAAGCTAAGGTTTTAAAGTAGTTTCTACATAGGAAGCAGATAGCCTGAAATGTTTTTTTAAAAATTGCTGGTAAGCAGAACATGTAAATGTTAAAGTAAAAAATGCTAAACAAATAAACTAATCACAATAAGTTAAGAAACAAGGAAGACAAAATATAGATCATGGTCTAAAATTCTGTAATTACTTAGACCAATTTGTAAAGAATAGTTTCCCCTCCTATCCTTCCTTTTCTTCATATTCATCAGCTTGATAACTAAAGAAAAAAAACTATACTACTTCTTTATTGGGAAAGTATTTGCTGGATATATTCTTCAACTCTTTAAAATATTTTGTGCAAACATTATGTGAGGGAATAGTATACATTTTACTTGAATCGGGGCAAAAATTATGTAATAGCTCATACTTATTCAATAGTTACTGTATGACAGCTGTTGTTCTAAGAACTCTACTTGTTGAAACTCATAATTCTCTCAATTAGCTGTGTAATGATTTTATTATCTTCACTTTATGGAACCCAGAATCCTGAGAGTTTTAGGTTATAACCCTGTATGGAACATATGTGATAACCGCATATAATAAACTAAAAATATAATATAGTAATTTGTGTTGCTAATTGGGCAATAATTACTTACTGAGTAACTATTATTCTTCTTGGAAAATACTGTAATGTGATGGAATATCTTGTAATACTTATTTCAAAACATGCTTTTTCTTCTTATTATTATTACATTTGGTTGTCTTGAAAATTGCTTAGAATGGAAGTCATTTCCATTCTCTTTCAGCCGATGCAAAAAAAAATTCTAAATTAAATATTTATTATTCCCATGTTTTATTATTCTAGGATTACAATCTAATCCAGAAAAATGTATCCAAGTTTATATAATTTTCACAATAGACCTCAGGTGATTTTTCTCAGTTCTTTTACAAACTATAACTGGATAAAGTGTTGGCAGGTTTTTGTGTGTGTGCGATTTTTAGTCTAGCTTATTATGTATTTGCCTTCACTTTTTCCCTGTTCCACACAGAATGCCATAGTGATTCCAAAATGTGTGTTGGCAGCCTGTGTACTCTGGGGGCACATTCATGACAGTGTATGGCTCAGTTTTAACACTGCCGAAATGTCTATTAAAGGATGACCTTATGGGGTGGCTGGGAAGAATTAATGACATAATGTGCATAAAGCACTGTGGCCAGTGTATAGTTTTAAATAAGCCAACATATGATGATTACAATATGCCACGTTAACAATTATAAACCATATTTGGCATCTCAGATATCTCTTCTGACTATATTTCTACCCTTGAAATTCTCCAGCTCCCGTCTCTTTCATTATATGTTACTTTACATTTTACAAACATTGAGAAGTTCTTGTGCTCTAGGTATTTGTGCAAAGCACTTGATATACCTGCCCCCCTCCCAAAAAAAGCTTGGGAGGCCCCATTGCCTGTACTGCAGTTGGTTTAGTAATTAAAGCATGATTCAGGTTAGAACACCCCTTTTCTCAGAACTGTCTGTAGGGTCAGTGACAACTCAAGTGACATCTTGCTGAGCCGCTGATAGTTTTACTGAAACTTTCTTCCAGCTGTAGAAATACAAATATGTGAACTATAGATTATTGCTAAGTTATTTGTCCTGAAAAATGTTTTTCAGTTTTGTCTGAATTGGCCAGTTTTACAGGCTTCTCAGTTTCTCCTCATTAGGTTTTTTGTTTGTGTTTTCCCAAATCATCCTACAAGAAAACTTACCAAAACACAGGTGCAAACTCATGAGATTTCATTTTGATAGAGTCAGTAAAGAGAAACCCCAATGATTGTTGGATCTGGGAAATTCTGGCATCTGCACTTGGTGCAGAAGTGAGCAGCATTACTCATGTTGCACTTGAGTTTAGATAAACACACACATGTACACATACAAACATACATACAAAGGCCATGTAGAGAGGAACCTCTCTAGATTGGATAAAAGACATCACTAGATGAAGAAAACAGGCTTCATTTCAGCATGATAAGTTCCACTGATTGTGCTGACTTCCCACCAAGCTAGATGTAAACACAAATTATAATTGTAGAGTTGAAAGAAGGGACAGTATTTTGGGATCCCCATAGATAAGCATATTTATAGATACTGTTGGGAACTTGCAACTGTGTGGGGAAAATGTCTTGGCATTACGTTCCTTGTTAAGTACACTTCGTTTCCATGTAAGGTATGTTGCTGCACGCAGTTCTAGCACATTTAACTTTCCCTTTTTATCAAAGCTTACTCACTTTTATATTGCTTATTTGGGTTAGGCACTTGCACTTGCCTAATCCTTTCCTGTTTGTAGAGGAGTAGATGTGGAGGAAAGAAGGTGACCACAGGCAGGGAAAGGTTATCAAATAGAAATACTCAGTTCATAAATAAGTGCGTTAACAGCAAATATACGGATAGTGCAGATGCTAGTTCAAAGTAAATACCAAGTATTAGTAACTATTGTGAAAACCCAGGCATCAGCCAGGACCCTCCAAGGCTCTTGAGATATGAGTAAAAATACCTAGAATGCCCCAAATTCCAAAGCTTTTGGATGTCCAAAACCATTGAAAGGATTTTACATTCCACATATACATTTGTATTTATTTCAAATGTATAAATAAATCTGAAATTTGTATTTCAAGTCAAAAGCTGTTTTCTTCTATATTCTCCATCTAAACATATTTCAGAGCAAATAAATTGCATTAATGGTAACATTAATGTAATGTTAAAGCATAATGTAAGGTTAAAGCATAATGTCTTGTGCATTTTTTAATTGAATTGAGTTAAATCTTGAGAGATGATAAATTTAATAAATACATTTAAATACATAAACTATCAAGGTGTTAAAATTGTTATCAACAAAAATTAGCATAAAAGAAACAAACACCAATTTCAGTCTGGTTTCATATTTAATGTAAGTTATACAGAGAAATTTCATGGAGTGTCTCAAAACTTTGACTATCATGGGAAAATGTGTAAATGAAGTAATTAGAAAGCAATGTCTACAGATTTTTTTTAGTATATAATGAGGGACAGACAAAAAGAAAGGGAAATACAGAATAGCTGAAATGAAAAAGTCACCTGAAAAACTCAGAAACTTCCACAGCCTGCAAGGCAATGAAACTGCTTCTTGATCTTAACACTGAAATGAAAATAGCCAATCTCTCTTGCACTGGGCTATCTACTACTCAGAATTATGTTCCGACACCAATCGGTAGTGTGTCTTTGTTTTTATGTTGGGCAGTGTGAACAGGAATGAGAGATGCAGGTGACTTTATGGTCAGCATGTCAGGGACAGCTCAGATCCTGCACTGCATTTCCCTCCCACCTTATTTATTTTAGAAAAGAATCACTGTATTAAGGGAGAGAAAAATGTTACGATACTGAATTTATTTACCTGATGCATGTGATCTGGAAATACACAGCGGTCAGTCTTCGAATCATCTGATCTTTGATGAGAAGCACCAGGAGAGAGCCCTGCCGCAGCTCCTGCCTCAGTACAGTGATGTATTTTGAGACTTTAGTTTTGCATTTCTGAGCTCTATTTCTGTCACTTTAGATGAGAATGTTTTGAACCTACCATTTGCATGTTATATGGAACATTCACTTCAATCAACTCAATAAAGTGGCACACTGATATATTTCTGACTCCAACGGTAACCGAAATAAGCTGTTTTCACTCTTCAATGTGTTTCAGCTTCTCCAATGGTAAAATATATGGGCTTGCTGCTTACCCACTGAGAATGATGTTGTGGGTATAGAACATTCTGCTGAAAGTCAGGACAAGGATGTTAGTCGTACATGTATCTAGCCGAGTTTCAAAAGGTTCGATGGAGACCTATTTTAATTGCCCAAATAGATTTCAGTACTAATAATCCATTTCAGATCCTTCACAGGCATGTTAATATAGTGACTAGTGAAATTTAGCAATGAAAGAATCTCAGATCCAGGCAAACTTTAAAATCACCCAGACTAGAGATAAAAAGTTAGTTATGTTTGCTTATTTATAGTTCATGTACTTTATTTCTTATTGTTCTTTTTTACAAAATTCAGTGTTTGCAAATATGAAAGAACTGAACAGAAAGTTATAATTTGGGAGAATTTGTCTTACGGTGACTTCCATAGGATTTATTCCAATGATATTTTATGTTTTCCTTTAGCCAAGTTTGGCCAAAACCTTCTGTTTGGGTTTGATTGGTGTGGAAGGCAGAATCATAGCTCCCAAGTGCTCTAATCCCTGGAGCTTAGAAATAAGTTACCCAGCGTGGTAAAAGGAGTTCTGCAGATCCGATGTAAGATCTAAATTGGGGAGATCATCCCGGATTATCTGGTGAGCCCACATCATCTCAAAAGCCCTTACAAGGGAAGGAGGGGGACAAGGGGCAAGGACAAGAAACAACAGAAATGGAGGTCAGCTGCACTGATGGGATTGCTGGGAGAGGCCGGAGGCCAAGGAAGGCGGGCAACTTGTAGAAGGTGGAAAGAGAAAGGAGTGATTTCACACCTAGATCCTCCAAAATTTGGGAACCAGCCCTTCCAGGTGCTTAGTTTAGTCCCACAATACTCGTTTCATCCTCTGACCTTCAGAATGATAAGCAAATAAATGTATGCTGCTTTGAGGCATAAATTCATGGTAATTTTTATAGCAGCAATAGAAATCTAATACAACTTGAGCTCCAAGAATAGATCATATATATTAGTTTTAATTTAAAAATGTGTAGCTTATATGGGTATCTATATAATGGATAATTGTATTGAAAGAAGAATATTTTTTCTCACAGAGAAAATTAAATACCATCCACATTTTGCCCAGAGAGGAATTTCTTTACTCTATGGCACAATCGGTATGCCACTATTCTCCATTCTTTAATTTTTGCCCCTCATATTACAGCATGCAACAGAAAATAAAAGACAGCCATGTCTGTAATGGAAGTGTTAGTTAGCAGGAAGCTTACCAATATAGAATATGAATATTCTCGCATATACATTGGTGACAGGTGTTTCAGAGGCACTGCTAGTAGCCTGGGACCCCAAAAGTAACATTGTGGTTCAGTATACATTTTTGTTTAATAATATCTGAGTTTTGAGCAGTAGATGGAGACCCTAATTCATAAGGTCTTTTGATGAAGAAGTTTCTTTCTACTGCTGTTTACAGGGGGCTAGGAAATGGGTGAGACAGAAAAGCAATCAGAAAACCTTAGACAAGCAAAGAAGATATTCCCACAATGGATGAAACAGGGAAAATATTCTTTTCTACACCTGGTTTAAAATTTGTACTAGCTTCTTTATTGCAAAGGGCTAGAATTTAAATTTGGGCTCTTTACTTATTTTTAATCTTTATTGGTGTGGACTTTGATTTTACTCCTTTACTTCTTTCATTATTTCTTTCACTGTTTAAATTGTCCCAGGTTTGGGCTCTGACTGGTGTTGCTCCATTAGTTGATTGGGTGTTATCCTGCAAAGCAAAAGGTGGCTAGTTTGATTCCCGATCAAGGCACATGCCTAAATTGCAGGTTCAGACCCTCATCAGGGAGCCTTTTAGAGGCAACCAATCAGTGTTTCTCTCTCCCATCCATGTTTCTCTCCCTCTCTTTTTCCCTGTCTTCTCTTCTTCTTTAAAAAACATTGTCCCAGATTTGGAACAGTCCAAATCTGCTACCTTCTACATTGGACTCTTAAAATATCAATACATTAAAACAAATAAAATTAAATAATCATTTTATATCTTAAAAGGTTAAAAGAGATACAGGCATCTGAATGCACGTCCACGATTTTATTTATGCCCTGAAGGTTGTTATTGAGACAGTTGGTAAATCTGAATAAAGTCTGTAGATTAGAAAATACTATTCTATCTCTGACGAAGAATGGAGACAAATCAGATGGTCAGGAACAGGCCAGATGCTTCTGATGCAGTGTTATAAAGAGTGGAATGAAGAGTGCTCTCAGTCTCCGATAGTCATCTCTGAGTCTTACTTGAGTGTTAAAAAAGAGGTAAAATGAGGAGGAGATATGAAATTTGTTTAAGGAAACTCAGACCAATCTATTTTCACACTTGAATAACACTAGTGTTTAGGCTTACCAGATTTAGCAGATAAAAATATAAGAATCCCAGTTCAATTTGAATTTCATTCTGCTACAAAAATGAAGTACTGACCTCTGGTACAGGATAGATAAAACTTGAAAACATTATGCTAACTGAAAGAAGCCAGACACAAGAGGCTGCATATTGCATGATTTCATTTACATGAAATGTTCAGAAGAGGTTGCCAGGAGTTGATGGGAAGTAAAGCATAGATATGGAGTGTTAATTGGTATAAAGTTGCTTTCGAGAGTTGTAAAAGCATGCTGGAATTAGGAGAGATGACTGCAAACTCTGTGAATATTATAAAACCAATGAATTGATCACTTGGAGAATACATTTGAAGGTATATGAATTATATATCAATACAACATCATAATAAAAATCTGAACAAAATAAGACAAACAAACAGACACACACACAAAACCCTGCCAGATGGCCATATTCGGTCAGTAGGCCAGAGATTCCCAACCCTTACCCAGACTGCACGTTGGGTCACTTGGAGAACCTTGAAGGAAAGAATGCTGATGCGTGACCCTCCCCTCTGTGATACTGATTCAGTTGGTCTAGATGGTGCTTGTTTGTTCTCTGTAGGGGATTCTGGTGTGCAAAAATAGCTAAAACATCTACTGGTCTAGAGCAGTGTTTCTACCATCAGGTTTAACCCAGATCTTTCTAAACCACTTCTGTAAGCAAAACAATGGCCCACCAAAGATGTTCAAGTTTTAATCCCAAGAACCTGTAAATACAGTACCTTATACAACAAGAGGGACTTGGCAGGTGTGATTAAGAACATAGGGATGAGGAATTTTTTTTTTGGATTATATGTGTGGGCCCAAGCTAATCACATGGGTTCTTAAGAGCAGAAATATTTTTCTGACTGTGGTCAGATGAAGATGTGAATTCAGATGGAAGGTCAAAGAGATGCAATTTGGTTAGATTTACACTGGAGGAAAGAGACCATGAGCCCAGGCACATGAAAGCTGAGAAAAGCAGAAGAGACATTTTCCCCTGGAGCCATCGGAAAGAAATATAACCGTGTGGTACTTTGACTTTGACCTATGTTGAACTTCTAACCACAGGGACCTTAAGATGATTAATGTATATTGTTTTAAATAAAAATAAACAATAGTTTTACATTTGGGGGAATAAGTACACCAGATGCAATATTTGGGGTATATTTATACTAAATATTTGTGTGTTGATTTTTCAATTGAATTTAACTGAATCTCCAGCATTTTATCTGCTGACTGTATTAATGTGTTTATTTAAAAAATCAACAAAAAGGTTCATGTTTTTGGAATATAAATTTATAATACCTTTGTTGTATCTTATACATATGAACAAAAAGTATACATAGAAGAGTACACTTAATTTGCCTTTCTTTTGTTGCTATGAAAAACCTGGTAGTAACCAGCTAAAGTGACAAATTTGAAAAACTGAATGCTCAGCTAAAATTTAATTTTGAACAAATTTTCCTGTGTAGCTACTTACAACCTTAAAATTTTAGGAAAAAGCGTATCACTTTTTATCATAAATACTAATAAAATACTTAGCAAATATATATTAAGTTAATTTATACACCTGGGAATTATACCTAGCATTTAGTTTTGCCAATGCAAAACTCCTGATGAGACTGAAAGTAATCAATCACTAACTTCATAAAGTGAACTCAAATTTGTACTTTATTCCTCAAAAATAATTAACAGAGTGAAAAAAATTAAGGTAATATATAATGTAAATGTAGTTTCTCTCAGGAGATTTAAGCCATTCCAATCTTTTTACCTCAGGAAAATGGCTGATGGGATTTTAAAATCAAGAATATAAATCAACAACCTTGTCATTTTTTTGAAAGACTGCTCCACTAATGACAGCAATTACTTTTAAAGAACTGTTTTGAAATGTGTGGAATTGAGCCTTAATAATTTAGCTGTGCCTTTATAAATGTGCTCTCCTTCATGTATGAGAGTTAAGTTACTTCTCCAACCCGTCAGCAGCGATGTGTCTGCACTAATTCATCCCTGTCGACTACCCCGGTTCTTCTGATGAACAACACACTGGGTACACAGGCTTGAGGAGTAGCTAGACCTGTTGCATTGCCCGCCCCCAGTAAATAAAAGGAGGTGCTCCAAACCTTTGTTCCTTTTGGATCACATTTTGTCTTACTCACAGATTCATCAATAGCTTCCAAGTTGTGAGAAGTTTTATTTTGTATGATGGATTAAGCAAGTATTTTGAAATAAAGATGCATGAAAGTATTGATCTTCTGATACCAACCATAAAATAAAAACAAACAGGTTGCACATTTTCAGTTTTGAACTGTAGGTTTTCTTTGACTTTGAACGGTATACCTGCTCCTGAAGACTGCGCTCTATCATGTATTTGCTTTGTAAATATGGGTGTGGCTCTTGGCCCAAAGCAACAATATTTTCTGTTGTTACTTGGTGTGGGCTAAGTTGTGCTACTAAAAATAATTTTCACTAAAGAAAAAAAAGTATCTTGTCTGTGGTCTGGCTCCAGAACCTCACATATTACCATTATAATTCCATCCTATAATTTCAGGCAGGGGCCAGCAAAAAAATTTTACATATGGCAAATTTGTTAACATTTTCAGTTTTGTGGGCATAAGGTCTCAGTTACAACTACCCAACATTATCATTATAGCACTGAAGAAGCCATAGAGAATATATGGCCGTGTTCCAATAAGGTTTATTTGCAAGTACAAGCAGTGAGCCAACTGACCTGTAGCTGTAGTGCTGTCTGCCTCAGCAGAAGGCATGGCCTCTTTAGATGGCCCTGGTAAATTTCACACCCATTGGAAAATGACCACATTAAGTCAAGACTTGTTTTCTATGATGTATTGTAAATTGTCTTAAAACATTTTCTACCAGTTATCTAAAGACTGGAAAAATACAAAATGTTTTCGATAAAGGAAAAATAAGCAAAGACAAAATAATACTCTACAAACTATGTTATACAAAAAGCTAATAATGAAGAAAATGAGTAAATAGTATAATAAAAAGTGTCAATTATGATCATGAAACTCATTTAGAAAAGTTCATTAGATTTTGTTGCTCTGAGATTTATCAGTCTTTAATATGCTAATGTATATTGTAGAACTCCAAGACTGGATTATAAAATAAATGGTTTCCCAAATAGTACCTAAATTTTGCAATGCTCTCAAAAATATTGGTCATTACCAGTGAACATAATCCACACCAACAGCCATTCTTGGTTCCTGCTTAGAGAGCTAGGAAGGTGTGAAGTGCTGTTGGGTGTAAGACCCAGAAGAGATGGAGACAGTGCAGAAGAGATGGAGCCAAAGGCGGAATGCAGATAGCGAACTGTTCTTTTGCCAAAGAGTGAAACTGCTGTTTCATTGGTGAGGATATTCTACGCAGTGAATGAAGATAAAAAGGTATAGGAAGTTTTGGTCTGTGGCTGCTGCAAGGGAATAGATTTGTAAAACGAGTACATATTTAGTCGGAAGTATCACATGCTCATGAAAATACATACAAATAGAAAGAAAGTATATCCTGAATGGGCTATTAAATATAAAATTACATAATACCAACATTTAATCTTTATTAGGAATATGGTTTTGGTATATTGTACAAAAAAAACAGTTTACTTTCTATCTATAGCATCAGCCTCTTTCATTCTGGGATGAATCTTTGCAAAATATCTCCTTAGCAGAAGGAGAATGAGACCATGGTTTAATAAGAAGGAAATAAGTTTAAAACTTGAAAAAAATGATTTTAGAATAACATTTCTTTCACTAAATCTTGTTTAAATATTTATAAAGAAACTCTATTGCAATGGTAAAAGTACCTAGGCAGCTCTAAAATGCAATGACTTACCTAGATGACTTTCAGTTCTAGGCTGGTTATCATGATAAAAATTATGACCTTGCAGAGGTCATAACCTTGAAAATCATAACAGCCATTCATACTTTAAGATGATAGATTCTAAAAAGTATAAATAAACCATGAAGTTTTGAAAATCACTTTTGGATTATTAAAGTTACAGAACGCTAACTTTAAGCAGTTATTTATCTGTACATATTTAAATTTCAATTTAGATCTTTATTATATGATAAGAAAAAGTCTGTTGCCGTTCTGCTCCTACATTTTTATTCCCCCCACATTAATTTAACATTTTCTAAGTGCTGAGCCTTGAATGAAGCTCTGCATTTGGAACAGGACACTTTTTGGAAGTCTTTTCCTGGCTTTCAGGGGCTTCCACTCTCTCCCTCCAAGTTTAAGGTCTTTCCCATTGCTTCTCATGTCTAACATGTTTTATAAAGGCTAACTTTTCTTTTTATTAATAGTTTATTTTTATTGTATTTTTCCATTGGCATTATTCCCCCTTCCCCCTCTTCCACCTCCACCTGTGCCCTCATGCAGCAATCACCACACTGTTGTCCTTGACCGTGAGTTCTTTCTCATTTTTGCTCATCCCTCTCCACCACTATCCCCACCACCCAAGAGCTGTCAGCCTGCTCGCTATCCATGACTTTATTTTTATTTTATTTGTTAGTTCAGTTTGTTCATTAGATTCTACGCATGAGTGAAATCATATGGCTCATTTGTCTTTCTCTGCCTGGCATATTTTATTTGGCATAATGTTCTCCAGGTTTTTCCATGCTGTCGCAAAGGTGAAATTTTCCTCTTTTCGACAGCTGAGTAGTATTCTATTGTGTAACTGAACTGTAGTTACTTTATTCACTCATCTACTAATGGGCACTGGGGCTGCTTCCAAACATTGGTTATTGTAAATAAGCTGTCATAAAAGTTGGGGTACATGTATTCGTTGGAATTAGTGTTTCAGGTTTCTTCAGATAAATTCCTAGAATTGGAATCGCTGGATCATAAGGCTAATTATTCTTAAACATTGTGTCATAAGCTCCAAAATTACCTTTCACTACTTCTTTTCTTTCATCACCCTGTTGAATTATTTTTTCTATTTCTAGGTCTGTGGAGAAAAATAATTTACTTCCTACCAAAGTATATGTGACTAATGATACATTCTCCATGAATATATTTTCTTTTTAAAAAATATTTTATTTATTTATTTTTAGAGAGAGAGGAAGGGAAGGAGAAACGGAGGGAGAGAAACACCAATGTGTGGTTGCCTCTCATGCTTCCCCTACTGGGGACCTGGCCTGCAACCCAGGCATGTGCCCTGACTGGGAATCAAACCAGTGAACCTTTGCTTCACAGGCCCGTGCTCAATCCACTGAGCTACACCAGCCAGGGCCCCATGAATATATTTTCATTTTAAAAGTTATGTGGTAGTAAATTATTTAAATATTTAGTTCTATTTTAATTTTAATGCAATATTGCTCTTGTGCCATATTTTATAGATTATACATTGACGTGTATGTTCCCTCATCTGCCTATCATCTCTCTATATCTAATCTTTCGGGGTTTTTTAGGGTCTTTTAAAAAGACTTCATTTATTTTACCTTTTTTTAGAGAGAGAAAGGGGAAAGGAGGGAGAAAGAAAGGAGAGAAACACAATGTGTGAGAGATACATTGGTTGTTTCCTGTCACCTCTATCCAGAGACCTGGCCCACAACCCAGGCATGTGCCCTGACTGGGATTTGAACTGTCGAACTGTTGATTCACAGGCTGATGCTCAGTCCACTGAGCCACACCAGCCAGGGCTATTACTTTTTAGTTTTGAAATGCCTGTTTCCATACTTTAACATATATCCCAGTGACCTAGAATTCCTGATTTTTTTTAGATGAATGGTCTACATATTTACTCATAATATTATAATTTCTGGGTAATTATTGTACCTATAGGGATAGTTTTACCTATATCTGTTCATTTTAAGAGTAAAAAAAAGTTGACAGGCTATTCACTTTGCAAAATATATGATTGTATAACTACTATGCTATATGTACATATATACCTGAAACTAATGCAAAATAATATTGAATGTAAATGGTAATATTTTTAAATGAAAAAGTTGAGGTCCATAGAGAGGGCCACACAAATTCTCAGAGAACTAGATTTCAAAGTTTCATATTTATAATATTTTTATGCTAGAAGTACAATTGTAGAACATATTTTGATAACAGAAATAGTATCAAACTGCTATATTGATGGAGTCCCAGAAATATGCCAGATATGATACTTCTATTACCTCTAACCTTGAAAATGTATCATATGATTGATAATATATTTATTTAATGTGGGAAAATGAGAATTAGAGAAAAGTAATATCTATTCGAAGAATTCTACGTTTAACTCAGAAATGTATGATTCAATAATCCCACCTTTTCCCCTCATAAATTTCTGCCTCTCTGAATACTTTGAAAATACCTAGATTCTATGGCTAAGTTAGATGTGAAGTAATTTTAGTTATGCTAATTTTGCTTTTGTATGTTTTCTGAGGGACCTCTTACCTTATTTTACACATAGCATATTCATTAAGGTTATACCAGCATTTAGCCAAAAATACCACAAAAGTCCCCCAAAAACTAGAGAGAAAATGAGAATATATGTGAAGGGTTCATAGTATATAAAATAATTTGTTCCTAATTCCCAAACAAGTTTTATCTTATTGACAAATATCTTACATGACTTAGAACAAAAGCAATGATGTCTTCAAATCTTCACTTAAAACAAGATCAACTTTTGGAAAGTTTTGTTTCTGCAAGTAGTGCTTGAAATGTATGCCTAGCTTTTGCAATTTTTGAGAGTCTCAAGAAGGTGAGAAAATATAATGCATGCAATTACATTGCCCCCAATTTACTAGTAACTCGTTGTAATTCATCCTGAAGAAACTACCCTATTTTACATGCTGTTTCATAATGCACATTAAAATGTGCTACCCTGTGATCTAAAAGCTGTCTTTTTAAAAACCTCATATCTATCTACTTACTACTAATGAAGACTATAGGTCTCACATAAACCCCATATGTGTCTACTTACTATTAAGCAAAAGCATAGATGTGGCATATTTTTCAGAATAAATGAGCTCCAGATGATAGTGATTTAAAAGAAATATGGTGTCTCTCTGCTGAACTATTCAGAATCAGTAATGATAAAATTTCAAGAGTCTGACTATAAAAATGGATTCCAATACTACTTGGTAATAATGATCCTTGGTATTTTACTAGATTGAATCTTCCAAACCATTCTGAGGATGCTTGTCTTTAATGATCTTGTCAGGTGCAGAACTCAAGACCAGTAAAGTGTGTTGGTTTTGTTCTGATGTGCTCAAACTTTTGGCCCAGCCTAGAGTCTGATAGACTATTAAGGGGCTCAGCACGAGGCCATGAAAGATTTACTTATGCTTATTTTCCTGAGATGATCCTGCAGAAGGAAGCCACTTTGGGTTCAGGGTTAGTGGGCAGAGCACACTCTGAAATTTTCCATGATTCTGGAGAATATTTTATATTATTGAACATAATTTATTAGGAAATATATATTTAAAGATCCTTACAATTCTCCCACAATACTGTTTGCTCTAAGGTGAAGCGGTCAAGTGTGCAAGAGTGGAAACACCTGCCTTCTGGAATAAGCCCATATGAACCCTAACTGTTCTGAGACACTTTTACAGCCATGAATAGGTGGTGATGAAAATAATGTTTATTGACATTTATAAATAATAATGAGGTCTAACAAATAAACCATGTGAATCAACCATCTATTTAGAAAAGGACTGTCCAAGACTTTGGTATCCCAATGCCTCTTTTCGAGAAGTTGTGAGCAAAACAAATACATCGGTGCCAGTTGTCATATGCTGTATTTTATGGTGGTTAATGCCTACAAGGTACTTTTTCCCAAGGTCAATAATAACAAGTGGAAAATGTGTCAAAAGCATGAATCCTAAAAAAAAATAATTGCATTGGATAGGCATTAGAGAAAATAGATGAATATCACTCTTGTAACTTTTTAATATTTAGAAGTAACTGGAGGCTCTACGTGAGAGGGCCTTTCAAACTCAATTGCCCTTACAATTATAAAAAGAGAATATTACAAACCTTTTGAAAAATAAATCAGCACATTAATGTGAAGTGGTAGAACCATGATATACCTCATATACAAGCTCTGTTTAGAAAAAGTCAAGCCATTGTTAATATAATGAGAACGATTTGCATGACATCAGTGTAAACTGGCAGCCAAGGAGAATGGGCTGGAATGCACATATATGAACAATGGTGACTTCACTGTATTAATAGTCAGTGAGGGTGACAGGAGCCATCGAGTGAGCATGTGTACTGCATGGCCATCACATTCAAAATGACTGAGCAAGTAAAGCAACAATTCTTCATCAAATTTTGTGTTAAGCTTAAACATTCCTTTACGGAAACTATTTGGATGACTCAGAAGACCACAGCTATGGGCAACTGCTGATGGGCAGCTTCATCATGGACAACACACCCTCTCACACATCACGTCTTGTGCAGAGTTTTGTGGTGTAACACCAAATCATCCAGGTGACTCAGCCCCCTACAGCCAGGACTTGGTGCCCTGTGACTTCTGACTTTTCCCAGAACTAAGATTACTTTGAAAGAGAAGAGATTTTAGACCGATGATGAGATTCAGGAAAATATGGGTCAGGTGATGGTGATTGGGAGAACTGTGTGAAGTCCCAAGGTGCCTACTTCAAAGGGGACTGAGGTGTCATTGTCCTACATACAATGTTCCTTTGATCTTGTATCTTCTTCAATAAATGTCTCTATTTTTCATACTACATTCTGGATACCTTCTGGACAGACCTCATATAAAATCCCTTTACTTTTCATTTATTTGTTTACCACTATGGCTCATGAAAATTGTTGGCTTTACTTTTACCACATTTGTGCCAAAGATTATGGTTATTTTATATGAAACGTGGGCTATGTGGCATATATAACATTCATTGCCGAAGCCCCTGGGGCAATACGTGGTGTGTAGGGCCACTGTTTGTGTGAGGGACACTCTGGCAATGACAGTTAGCCTGTGCGGTCTATGTAGAGAGTTGCCTGGTTTCTAATTAGGTGAGACATACCCTACGTATTAGGGTGCCAAAAAATTAGTCTTTAAAAAATGTAATACTGGTTGTATTCTAAAGTGTTACTAAGATGAGCAAGTCCTGAAAAGTGTATGCCTTCCTACCAGTAAGACCAACTTGAAGCTAATTTTTAAATTTCAAGGAAAGCAGAAAACGTTATTTATGCATATACCCAGGCATGACATTTATGAAATAATAAATGCATTTCAAATAGATAAAATAAGAAGGGATGAGTTTACAGCTCTCTAGAGTTATTTTTGATTTTTGATATTTGATGGTCATTAGTCCAGCCAGGTGAACAGTAACATGTGGTTCTAGAACATATATCTCTGAAACTAATTCTAAACTCTCAATCAGTACATTAGGTGCCCTCCTTTTCCACAGTTTCTTATAGCTCGACATTTTAAATATAAAGCTTTGTAACAGATTATGAGAGCTTGAGGACAACTTAAAATATTGAGAGAGATATTAAAGGTCAAGATCAAATTATTTCATGAAGAGATCGTATCATTTAAATATGCAGTTCACAGTTGTCCTATATTTGTCCCCATTTGGTTTAAAAAAAAAAAACACAGCTAGAAGGATGCTATTTTTGGCAACCTTAATTATATAGCAGGAAGTATATCATTTGGAGTTTATCCAATGAGAATATGGAGTATGCACAAGTCATTTTACCAAAATTTTGAGAATATGGACATAAATACAAATGACAACTTATAAGGATTTAGTATAAATTCTCTTCCACAAGTGGCCATTTCTCAAACTAAAACTGAAGGTTGACGTTAGCCAGGAGTACTGAACTCTGGTCTGCCGAGTACCACTGTGCTAGGTTTGTCCAGGCTGCTGCCTTTTCTGGGACATGCATTGCCCCACAGCTTCCGGTAGCTCGAATAATACACAATACACATTACCCTCATTAAATCCCAATCCCTCTTGAAAATACAAGACAGAAAACTGTACCTGAACAAAAGAATTAAATAAATAAATGAATAAATAAATAAAAAGAAAATACTCTCTTCTTACACAGCCCACACTGATATGATTCCTTTCTACATTCTTATTGCCATAATAATATGTTCCTTGCAAAGGCCAAGATATTTTAAACAACATAGGTGTTTATAAATAAATGAATGGATAAAGATGATCACACAGAGACACACACACACAAATTGGAATGTTACTCAATTATAAAAAGAATGACATTTTGTTAGTTTGAACCTAGGAGGTATTGTGGTAAGTACAATAAAATAAGTCAGATAGAGAAAGATAAATACTGTATGGGTTTACATATATGTCAAATCTGAAAATGAAATAAAACAAAACAAAACAAATCCATAGAAATAGAGGACACAGTTACGTTTGTCGAAGGGGAGAGAATAAGAGGATAAGTGGAAAAGATGAAGGGAAATGTAGTAAATAATATTACAATAATATGACAATAACTTTGCACCGTGACTGATCAACATTAGACTTAATGAGGTGAGGCGATCACACTGTAAGTTATACAACCTTGAATCACTATATCGCACACCTAAAATAATATAATGTTATATATAAACTATAGTTAGTTAGTTAATAAAAAAGAGTGCTCCTTGCCTCACAGTCTTCAAACAACCGTATTATAATAACACTTCCCCCCCAAAAAAATCTTGGAGCTGCATGAAATAGGGACCAGGTTTACATTTTTGTAACTTGAGAAAGCCCATAATGTATTCAGTGGGAATATTATAAGTTTCAAATTAGATTAACAGGTAAAGTGTAATTTTATAAAGTAGACTACTTTAAAGTTCCTTTGCAAAATTAACTTCTAAAGGTTCTGCTGCTTTCTTAGAATATAGAGGGTTTCAAAAGAATGTCTGCATTATATTTAAAATAAGAAAAAAGTCAGGAAAAGTAAAAATATATATACTTTTTCCCTGAGAGCTGAGAGATCAAGACAAGCAGTTGGATTAAATCACAAATGGCTGTTAACACACTTGAAAGAGAGATGGGGCACATGCATGGGACACATGCTCCATTCATATTATAGATGATAGGAAGAAATTGGAAGCCATAAAAATAATTACAAAGAAAATGACTGAAATATAACAGATTCTTAAGGGCCAAGTATAAACTTGCATTCAACTTAGAACTCTTGGGAAGACCAGACTCATAGGAAATCCACACTGCTTGTCATCTCTTTCCCATGGACCTTCTCTGGGTAATGATAAGAAATATTTAGAGCAGAAACCTGAGGGCACCCTCTGGTGATTTCTATGTTCAGAATTTGGTAACATCTGAAGAGAGAACCAGGGAAGATGTTCCGTAATCCTGACACTACGTAAGCAAAAGGAAGTGCTCAGCTCCCACAGGCAAACTGTCTACCTGGGGAGTAAGGAGCTAAAACACTCCCTTCCCCCACACTCCTAAGTAAAAGTCATTAAGAAAGAGTAGAATAGATATTTTTTCCTGTCCTGCGCTGACATTATGGAAAAGCCATCTTCCACGGTAGAAAGAGCAGGAGACTTATTCCTAATACACTGATACCAAGCAGAGACATGCTATGGGGAAGGGTCAGGAAGCTCATTCAAGCTGAAGAAATCCCACTGAGGAGTTTTCTTAGGCTCCGCCGAGAAAGAAATGCCAATCAGCCATAAAGTAGGCAATAAAGAGATTTACTGGGGCTTGTGCACCCTGGGCAAGGTTCCCCGGTCTGCAGAATCTTGGGCCAGGGAAGTGGCGCCCAAGCAGAGAATGTCATGGGGTTTTATTTTCGTTGGCTCCCCGTGGAAGCTGGGGATTGGTGCCCTCTGAACAAAGCAGCAGTACAGCATTGGTGGTCTCTTCCTTGGACTCAGGTTACTGTGAGGATGTCCATCTTGGCAAAGTCCAGCCCGAGCTTCCTCCTATCCCCGCCCACCCTAACACCCACCAGTAAACGGTGGGTTTTATGTGCCATGAGTGAAAGGGCAGAAAACCTGAATAATTGAAGGCTCTGCTCTTTAGGTTTAGGTTCACAGGGCCAGACTAAGACTGAAGCTAAATCAGAAAACCTGAGAAACAAACACTTTCTTCTTTACTCCCATTGCAGGGAATCTTACACATTGTTAAATGTAATAAGAGCTTATCACTAGGTTAGTGGCAAGAGTCCAGAGAGCTACTTCTTCTATAATTTGTATGTAGTATGTGCTGAAAGCTGAGTTTGAAGTTGGAGAGAAACTCTCAGAAAAATCTGCCTAGCTTCAAGCCACACAGCAAACACGAGAGCTTCAGTTGATCACTGAAGTAATTTAAAACACTGAAGGTAAACACAGCAACTACAAAATCCAGACCCAGCCCAACTCCTGGCTATACTAGCGAACCCCACCCACTTCTGACCCAAAAGAAGAATGACGAATGACGGGGACGCTGGCCGCAGTGTCCGCGTCAATATGGATGAAATGAGACAGTCACATGGACTACTGAGTCCAGTGGAGGAAAAGGGCGAGCATGGCTTTTCTCTCAAGGGGAGCAAAACCGCAGCCATTGCCATGACGGGCCTTTATTGAGTTCCTCAGCACATTACATGATGGTCCTCATTTACTATGCACAGGCTGCTTTAGGTGGTTACCTTTTACATAAAACAAAGGAGCCAATGCTGCTAATCACATCACAGAAGAGGGAGATTTGCAAATGAAAAGGGCAAAAGTGGTTGAACCCATTACACTCCTCCTTAGAAGGTTTAGCTTGGATTTTAGGAAGTTACTTTGCAGTAAATGTTTGCCACAAATCTGGGTGAGGGAGTTTGTAGCAAAAAGCAAGATTTAAAACGGCTTAGGCACATTGCAGGTCTGATTCCCCATGGGGAACCTATCTGTGGGCCTGGGTCCTGTGCATCTCTGAGTGGGAGCTGGGCTCATGCCAGAAAGAACGGTTTCCTACAAAGAATGAGCATACAAATTTTTAATTATGGTTATGTGCAGCACACCAACATTTCAGTCAATAAAGGGCTGCATACACATGTGGTCCCATAAGATTATAACTGAGCTGGAAATTTTCTGTCACCTAGTGACACAGCGGTGCAACATATTTTTCATGTGTTTGTGGTTGATGTAAGTGCACATGCACACTGCCAGTTGTGTAAAAAGATGACACATACAATTATGTACAGTGCGTAATACTTGATATGATAGTAAATGACTATGTTACTGGTTTATATATTTACTATACTTTACTTTCTACCATTATTTTAGAATGTTCTCTACTTATTTAAAAATAAAAGTTAACTGCAAAAGAGTATGCCATGTTATGTCAGCAGTAGCCTCATAGGAGATGTATTTACCTTATCTCTTGATCATTGCATCATTTTTGTACCTAATTTAGTTTTGTGTTGTTTTGTCTAGTAACATGCGGTACAGACTTGTAGCCTGGGAGCAACAGGCAATACCATATAGCCTAGGTGTGTAGTAGGCTATACCATTTAAGGTGTGTGTAAGTGCACTCTGTGATGTTCACAGGACCAAATTGCCTAATGGCTCATTTCTCATAATGACTCCTCTCTCAGAATGTACCATCATCATTATGTGGTGCATGACTATAATTACTTTACTTTTTATTTTTATAAGAAATATCTGTCATTTAAGACAATAATTATGAGGCAAGCAAAAAGCAAGAATAAAAATGGCCCATTATAAATAGGAATATAGTCAACAAAACTAGATATAAAGGTGATTGTAATATTGGAATTACTGAAGAGGAATTAAAAAATAAAGCATCCAAGAACTGTGGGAAAGTGTTGAATGGACTAATACGTGTTTTAAGTCTTAGAAGGAGAGATGGTGGAAAATGAGGCAGAAGAAACAACTGAAGTGACAATAGGTGAAGATTTTCTAAAATTAATATCAAAGTAGATTTCTGGTCAAGAAATAGTAATTTAATAAGAACAAAAAGCTAAATTATAAAATGATCAAACATCAAATTTTCAAGGAGCTGTAACAAATCCAATTGTAAATGTACATAATAATGAANAACTGTGGGAAAGTGTCGAATGGACTAATACGTGTTTTAAGTCTTAGAAAGAGAGATGGTGGAAAATGAGGCAGAAGAAACAACTGAAGTGACAATAGGTGAAGATTTTCTAAAATTAATATCAAAGTAGATTTCTGGTCAAGAAATAGTAATTTAATAAGAACAAAAAGCTAAATTATAAAATGATCAAACATCAAATTTTCAAGGAGCTGTAACAAATCCAATTGTAAATGTACATAATAATGAAATTTCAAATTATATAGAGCAAATCTGAGAGAACAGCTTACAGACACATGTATAATTAGACTTAAATATCTCTCAGTAATGCACAGTTTTACAGTACTGTATAAACAAGACTCAGGAAAAACATAAACCAGCACAATGCTGTCAAATAAATTGATATGATTGACATTAATAGAACCACTAACGTGAGCTGATTACACATTCTGTTCAAGCACATCTGAGACATTCACTATGATAGATCATCATATAAGCCATAAAGTAAAGCCACCTAGTAAATTAAAGAAAAATCATGTGCTATGTTCTCTGAAAACCATGACATTAAACTAGCAATAAGAATGGGAGAATAAACAATAATATACCCAACACATTTGAAAAATTTTAAAAATCATACTTTGAAATAAAGCATGAGTATAAGAGTAAATCACAAGACAGATTTAAAACATAGTTTGAATGGTATGAAAATAAAATCACAGATGTCAAAATTTGTATGGTGCATCTAAAGATACTTAAAAGGGAAATTTATAATGTTATCTCCTTTAATGAGAAAAAAAGTTTCAAATTTAACGTAAAGTAAACAGAAGGAAGGAAATAACAATAACAAAAGTAGTCAATAAATTAAAATTCATGTTATTTATATTTTCAGATAGTTGCTCTAGGAACAAAAAAGAACATAGCACCTATGTCCTTGTCTTTCACATGGCTGAATTTACACCAATCTTACTTTTATAAAGATGTTTCAAAATGATCAAGAATTAATGTAAGTGATCCCTATACATTCTCCAAGCTCATGTTTAATTTCAATGTAACGATCCCCCCCAAAGTGCTACCAGAAGTCCTAATAACTTTTCTCTCTACTTACGATGAAATTTTGATTTGTATTTTACTCTGTGTGTAGCCATTGTGGCTCAAGCCTTGCATAGTAAAAAGTGAGCATCTGGATCCCATCAGCTATGTTTATTCATATCAACTTTGTTTTGTTTTGTTTTGTTTTGTGTTGATACCAATAGTCTGGCCAGACTGCTGGGAGCACGTGGAGGGCAGGGGACAGTTAGGGCCGCTGGAGGAGGTCATGAATCGCCCAAGGCAGCTGGTGGGGTCACAGTGTCTGAATACCTGAGCTCATGCCTTGCAAATATTACTCTCTCCCAGTGGGAGCTTCTTGCTGCTGAGTTGATCCCCGCACCACCAGGCCAGACGGCGGCAGCAGGATGTATTGGACTGAGCATGTGCAAGGCTAGTAAGCTGACTGGATACAGGGAGAGCTCTCCTAGCTCCTTCCAGTACTTCACTGGGAGTGCGTCCAGGGAAAGGCAGGCGCATGTGTCCTAGAAGTCGGAATGGTTGCCGGAGGAGGTGCTAAACCAAAGAAGCCTATCAGTCTAACCTGGGGAAAAGAAGGGATTGGTTGGGCGATAGAACCGCCTGGAGTATGTGGAAGCTTGGGAAGCTATTTGGACATTTTTGAGAAAACGTTTGGTCTGTTTCACACCTGAAACTATATAAATACAGGGAAACAAAGTTCTCAGGCTCATGGCCGCTTCTTGGCAGCTGCACCCAGATGGTATGCTGGCTTGCCCTCTCCATGGGCTGCACGACTCCAAGGCTTCCAAGAAGGAGCCTCTCTCTCTTGCCAGCCTAGTGGAGCATATGCCAGTGCTTCTGCCAGCTCCACCATCCGGGAGCATGGGACCTTGCTGCTAGAAGCTGCATGGCCAACAGCAGCGCCAGCATCGCTCACAGCCTCCAGGAGGGAGTATGAAGCCCAACAGCAGCCCACTTGGCCTCTTCAGCCTCCGAAGGACAATACTTTAATAACTGCCTTTGGTTTTGGTCTTGCTGGGCCTAGCTGGGTTTGGTCTGTGTTTTGCAGAAGAGATGAGCCTGATGAGCCTGGAGATGGAGAGTGCCCCATCCACCCAGATCATTGAGCATTTGGATAAAAACCCTTTACTTTCACACCATCTTCTGCCTCTAAAATTTGACTTTTGATGATGATGGCAACAGAACCCACTTTGGTTCAGTAATGGTTTTGTATATATTTCTGTATCTTTGTACTTTCAACCAATTAGGGTTTCATATTGAAAGTATTCCTAAAATAACTGAAATGCAGTTGTTTTTCATTACTTTCCTCTAATTTTATGTTTTTTTTTCTTTAACACACAATAAAATTCTAGGAAACCATGGCTTGAAGTAGCCTTTCATCTACAAATAAAGTTTCAAGAAGGGAAATTTCGTAAAATTTGCCAGAATTAGAATGACATGAAGTTCAAACACAAAACAAAAAGCAGAATGCAAAAGATGTCTCATATATTTCATGTCTATTATAACAAAGGAGACAAAATTATAACAAACATTCAGAGGAAGAAAAAGTGGCTTCCATTTTCTTTTGCCCGTTGCAACNATGGCTTGAAGTAGCCTTTCATCTACAAATAAAGTTTCAAGAAGGGAAATTTCGTAAAATTTGCCAGAATTAGAATGACACAAAACACAAAAGCAGAATGCAAAAGCAGAATGACACAAACACAAAACAAAAAGCAGAATGCAAAAGATGTCTCATATATTTCATGTCTATTATAACAAAGGAGACAAAATTATAACAAACATTCAGAGGAAGAAAAAGTGGCTTCCATTTTCTTTTGCCCGTTGCAACTATTTGAAAGCCAAACTTTTAAGTAGAAGCTTTGTAAACTATGTATATTAAAAATACAGAGGAAAAATATGCAGTATACAATTTCTTTATAATTGCATTATATTTCTTTTATATAAATGTCATACTACACAAGATAAACTCAAAAGTCAAATGAGCTCCACATAAATTTGAGTTGAAGGCAGTGATTTTCCCACCTCACTTTCATACATAATAAACAGGTTGGCAATAAAATCTTCAAAGGTGATCTCTAGAGAACTGATTTACTTTGAGTTGTGTAAATAATAAAAAATGCCCCCTTTTTTGCCTTTGGTAAGCAGAGAGGCAAAACATAGCAAGTTTTGGATATTTTTGAAGGCAAGAATGGCATGATATTGGTGCTCACCAGTGAAAAACACAGTGTATTCCTAAGTGATATTTTCATAGTGATGGAGAGACAGTGAGATGCAGCAGGAAGAGCTGAGAAGCAGGGCAAAGATTCTCTGATCTGGCTCTGCCACTCATTTCCTGGGCACAGGCATTTATGAGTCACTTAATCTCTCTTGCTCTCCTGATTGGTTAAATATTAAGTTTGGTTTAGATCATTTCTAAGTTCTCCTCCAGCAAGAATAAAGGTAAGGTGACTTGGTTTGGGAATTTTCAAGCTGTGTATTCAAGTATGCAGGAAAGAAAAGTAACTCAAATTATGTATTGCATCTAGTTAGCATTTCATACCCATTCTCCCTGATGTAACTAACCTAGGTTTCTTCCAGCGAATATATTTTAGGCTAATTTTAAATTTACTTCTTAAAGGAGTTTCTCTTCCTCCTCATTAATTGTTCCTTGGGCGGCCTCTATATTGTCATAGTATTAGCTGCATTGTTTGATCCTTTGGTGTATCAGTACGTTATCTGTTGAGATGTGTCCATCCTACAGTCTGCTTCTTGCCATAACCGTGCTCCACAATGATGTCCTCTGAAAGATCTGAGTCTGACCAGCATGGCCAAAGCCCTCTCTTGTCACAGCTCTACAATATGTTCAGGTCTGCTGACAATTTGTTGTCTTTTAACATCTGTAAGCATCTTGGGGGCATAGGAAAATTTAGCTCTTCCCTCCTGCCATTCTTGAAATAGGAGCCACTTTTTCAGATGCCTTGATTAACTTCAACTTAGATACAATTCAATTCACTTCCATGTATTCCCACAGTGAATGCCCAGGCTGCTGCTTAGGCAGCAGGGCCAGATTCTAGTAGGATTTCAGGTTCTCTAAACTATAACAGTTGGAGGGTATCCTCTCACCAGAACATAAACTGAGGGTAAGCAGATTAAAGATTTTCTTCACAAAGAGATAAATTGAATAAAGTAAATTATAACCCCTTTGCAGAGGGTTCTAGGTTATTACTTTGCTTGCTCTTATACTTTTTTCTATATTTCACTCCCAGGCTTATGGAATTTTTTTTAAGATTTTATTTATTTATCTTTAGAGGGGAAGGGAAGGGGAGAAGGAGAGAAGGATCAATGTACGGTTGCCTCTCTTGAGTCCCCTGCTGGGAACTGGCCTGCAACCCAGGCATGTGCCCTGACTGGGAATCGAACCGCGATTGTGCGGTTTGCAGACCTGCGCTCAATCCACTGAGCTACACCAGCCAGGGCTGGAAATTTTATTTAATTTCAGATGTTTTTGCTTGAGAGAAAGAACGATGAAAAGGGTAAGATCAGATGGTCTTCTCCTCCTAATTACTAAGATAACCTTAGCCTATGATGCTCAGAATCTGAAGCACAGTTTTTTTCCCCCTCAAAGTTATTGCCACAAACTTCAGAATTCTGTTTTGAACCTCAAGAGCTTTTAACATTTTTGTGACTTTTTATTGAGAGTACTAATGGTGGGTAGGTAGGTGGATTTGTTTATCCGACCTGAGGAAAATAATTTCTACATCAGCACAGAGCGAAGTGTAGAAAAGCACCAGGTAATTCTTAGGACTATTTCTTTTTTTCTTTTCTTTTCTTTTAATAATTTTTTTATTTAACTCTTGTTCAAGTACTGTTTTCTGTCTTATATTCCCAGCCCTGCCCCCCCAGTGCTCCCCACCTCCCTCCCATTTCCGCCCCCCACCCTTAGTTATTGTCCATGTGTCCTTTATACTTGTTCATGTGAGTCCATCCCCTTTTCCCCCCGTGATTCTCTCCTCTCTCCCCTCTGGACCCTGTCAGCCTGTTCCGTATTTAAGTGTCATTGGTCATATTTTGCTTGCTTGTTTGTTTTGTTTAGATCCCTGTTAACAGTGATATCATATGGTATAACTTGCAATGATTTTCTTTTGCCTCAGTTTTTATAAAGTAAGATACTTTTGACTAGTGGACATTATTTAGCCTGTTATAATACACAAAGTTGATAGAAGTACAGAGTTTGGTATATATTTTTTAAGACTGTAAAAGCTGATAGATTCTGAGCATACTTAGACCTTTCCAAGGAATGTAATTATTCATTTCTGTGTTCCTGAGGAATACACAGGAGGATGGAAGTTGTGTGGATTATTTTGTATTTGACTTCTTGACATGACCTGGTTACAGATCTGTTCCTTTAAAAACACAGAATAATGATTTGGGCCTAAAATTTTAACTCTCAATAAACAATGTTAAAATAACTCAAAATTATTCTTTAAAGCCCAGATGTTTATCAATAAGCTTATTTATATGTCTACTAATATAGACATTACTGAAAGACTCTACCTAAAGGAGCAACAGAGATGGAAAGCATTGCAAAAGGGAGCAATCTTACTCAAAGGAAAAGAAAATGTCACTCTCAAGTCACAGAGCTGGCTATGAATTATTCATAGACCACCAAACACAGCAAATCTCTGATGTTATTCAATCACTAGAAAGATTTTAATATGAAGAAAGTCCAATTCTCTTTGATAATTGCATATTTATTTCATTGTATTGGTTCATTGTCAGCACCAGGAAATGGTTATCCTCTAAAGAAACCACCTTCCACCAAGGATTGGGGACTAGAAACAATTGAAAGTAGAATATAATAGAATAAACACATTCATTATCAGGGAAACTGAAGTCGATTTTGGTTTTCTGCAAATAAGTCATTTCTTATCGTAGCTGATCTGCCAGAAGGTCCCGTAACGTCATCCCACTGGTGCTGAAGACTGCTTTGCACATGGTCGTTATCACTTGGAGACATGATTAATTTCACATGTTTAATAGTATAACTAATAAGTCAAATGAGGTATACATGCATACTAATCTGAGTTAGTTTTGTTATTATGTGAAACAGAAGAAATAAAACAACATAAATATCTTGTTATAAACAAGAACAATACACTTTTTAAAATTAATTTAAATATCTTTCAAAGAATAAGATATCATTCCTAAACTAGTAAAAAATAAAATCATTTCTATTTGCTCTCTCGGCACTTTACGTAAAAACAAGGGGTGCAGTCAGGAACAGAGTCCAAGCATTTGTGTGGCTGTGTGCTGACACATCCAATCTGTTTTACTGTAGGTACACAGGTTTAGTTTCCTTTTCCTAAGTTAATACTGATGTTTTCTCTACTTTAAATACTTTTTCTTTGTAAGTGCAAACATGATATGCAATTCTAATATAAATTTTGAAAAATAAATACAATAACTTAAATTCAAAGTTAATTAGAATTATATATAATTAAATATTCAATTCATCTATCACACTACTCACATTTAAAGGTTAAATAGGTATGGATGACTATTAGGTGCTGTAATAGACAGTACAGACTTGGAACATTCCATCATCGCAGAAAGGTCTATTGGACAATGCTACCTCAGAAAACTTGAAACCATTTTAAATGGCTGCCTAATAATATCCCACCATCTTGTTGTACAGTATTTACTTAAGTATTTGTATATTGTTGTAAATTTGAAGTGCTTACAGATTGTTTCTTTTTTATGAATGTTGTAGTTGTGGTGGTTGTTATTTTAGTATTAAAAGTAATGATAGAATGAATTATACATAATGTACCTTACACTTTATTTGGGAAATGTTCATACAGTCACAATTTTTTCCTTTTGTGATCACATCTAAAACTTGTATGGCAGAATTATTAGCTAGAGTAAAGAACTCTAGAAAGCAACAACTCCATTTAAGTATGGGGTAAGATTATTTAAGTTATTTTGATTTTCACATCAATTTGGTGGTAGGTGTTTACATAGTTCTACATGTCAGTTTTCAAAAAGAGTATCTTTGCAGCCTGAGGTAATTGTGAATTTACAGTTTATTAAGTGAACTAATAAGATCAGCTTTAGTCTTGTAGACTTCATATACTATGTACCCTAAGAGACAGTAAGCTTCCCCAAATAACCAACTTTGTTTTGAATAAATATTTTGAAAAATCTTTCAGCAGCATTTAATGCTCAATAAATATAGCTTTTCAATACTTCCTTCCATTATATGGTTTATTAACAAAGTAATACTTTACTTTATAAATTTTCATATGCAAGAAATATCTGGGTAGCAGAGTAGTGCAGTAGTTTAAGCACTTTTATAAGCATACCAGAGACAAGTGAGTGTTATGCAGGATAATTATGTGAGAAAGTAAACAATGAGAAGACCAACCCCATTATTATACATTTTCTACATAGTTTTTTCTTTGCAATTAAATTTGATTTTTTAAGAAAATTCCTGAAGCTTCCATTTTTTTCTTAACATGTAATTTAAAAAATTACTTCTACTTTCCTTCATATTTTAAAATAGAAATCTTGACTCTGGGAGGAACATTGTCTAGATGATAAATTTTAGGGTCAGAAGGGACTTCACTCAGTTGTGAGGGGTCCACAACCAGAGACACTTTTCCTGCATCTCTGAATCTCACCCTTCAAACTCTTGCATGTGGCACAAGCACATTAAATAACAGTTTTGGAGTTAGACAGAACTACTTTCAAATCCAAGCTTCAGGATATACTAACTGGGTGACTCAGAGCAAATGATGTGATTTATAGAGCTCCTTCATGAGGAATCAATGAGAATATGAACAGTAAACAGTATGGCACATGGCACATAGCACATAGCAAACTCTCAGTAATTGTTAGCCATTATTGTCATTGAAGGGGATGGATTGAACTAATCTTTAAAGAATCTTCTTCTACTTATAATTTTATAGTATAAATACATTAGACCACCAACTTATACCATACACCAGAATAAACTCAAAATGGATAAAAGATCTAAATATAAGTCATGACACCATAAAAGTCCTAGAGGAAAACAGAGGCAGTAAACTTTTAGATATCCCATGTGGCAATATTTTTGATGATATGTCTCCTATGGCAAGGGAAATAAAGGGAAAAATTAAAAACAGGACTACATAAAATTAAAAAGCTTCTGCGCATCTAAAGAAACCATCATCAAAATGGAAAGGAAACGCACTGTATGAGAGAGCACATTTGTCAATGACACATTGGACAAGGGTTTAATCTCCAACATACATAAAGAACTCACACAACTCAACAACAGGAAGACAAACAATCCAATTAAAAAATGGGCAGAGGACCTGAATAGATACCTCTCTTAGGTGGACCTACAGATGGCCTAGAGATATACAAAAAATGCTCAACATCATTAGCCATCAGAAAGGTGCAAATTAAAGACACAATGAAATATCACCTCACATCTGTCAATGGCCATCATTAATAAACCAACAAACAAGTGCTGGTGAGGATGTGGAGAAAAGGGAACCCTCGTGCACCGTTGGTGAGAATGTAGACCGATGCAGCCTCTGTGGAAAACAGTGTGGACTATCATACAAAAATTAAAAATGCAACTGCCTTATGAGCCAGTGATTCTACTGCTGGGAATATATCCTAAGAATCCTCAAACACCAATTCAAAAGAACTTATGCCACCCAATGTTCATTGTAGCACAATATACAATAGCCAAGTTTTGGAAATAACCTAAGTGCCCATCAATAGATGAATGGATCAAAAATCTGTGGTACATTGCCCTGGCTGGTGTAGCTCAGTGGATTGAGCACAGGCCTGCAAACCACACGATTGCGGTTCGATTCCCAGTCAGGGCACATGCCTGGGTTGTGGGCTAGTTCCCAACAGGGGACTCTTGAGAGGCAACCTTACATTGATGCTTCTCTCCTTCTCTCCTTCCCTTCCTCTCTAAAGATAAATAAGTAAAATCTTTAAAAAATCTGTGGTACATTTACACAATGGAATGCTATGCAGCACCAAGAAAGAAGAAAGAATTTCTACCCTTTGCGACAGCATGGGTGGAACTGGAGACTATTATGCTAAGTGAAATAAGCCAGTTATAAAAGACAAATACCATATGATATAATTTATAAGAGTAATCTAATGAACAAAATAAACTAACAAACAAAACAGAACCAGAGACATGGAAACCGGGAACAAACTGACAGCTACAAAAGAAAAAGGGGTGGGAGAGGAATGATGGAAAGAAGGCGAAAGGAGTAGTCAAAGAACATGTTGACCATGGACATGGACAACTGTGTGGGGGAAGACTGTGGGGGATGGGTCAAGATGGAGGAGGACAAAGGGGGGAAAACTGGGACAACTGTAGTAGAATATAAAAGATAAAAAAATTTTAAAATAAAAACAAACAAATAAATAAATATAAATGCATAGTTCCAAAGAAATAAAATGGATTTTCCTAATTTTTACTTTGAAGTTGAATGGCTAATAATGTAAATCTCTCATGTGTTTATATAGTACTTCTTTTTTCCAAAGTATTTGTTTATTATTATTTTTATTTAGGTATATCTGGTTTACAACATATTAGTTATACAGTTACAGGTATATAACACAGTATTCTACATTTTTGTACCTTACAATGTAATCTCCCCACACATTCCAGTGATAACCTGGTACCATGCAAACTTACCGTAATACCATTGACTATATTCTCCTCCACCTTTTTTACCCTTGCCCCCAGCTACTCCCCTCTGGCAACCAACCTTTTAGTCTGTATTTCCATCAGTCAGTTTTTGTTTTGTTTTGTTAGATGCTACATATAATAGTAAAATAATATGGTATTTGTCTTTCTTGCTGACTTATTTCTCTATGGGTCCTTCTATGTTGTTGTAAAAGGCAAAATTTCATTCTTTTTTATTGCTGTGTAAAAATTAATTGTACACGTATGTATCTATTTATACATACGGGGGGGGTGGCAAAATGAAATTAACTTCTGGCAAGCGGGCCACTTGTAGGACAGGTTTCCCTGCTAGGTGAGTGTTTTAGGAACTCATCTATATCAATGTACCAGCTGGTGTTCTGAGAGGCTGTGTTTGGCTTCAGTACATTTTTTTGAAGGCTCCTTCAAGACATTTGCCCATTTCATGATAGGTGATTATGAGTGCACCTGCCCACAGCACAATGAGTTTTCAGTAGTTTTTGATTAAAAACAACAACAACAGTATGTTCCTTGTGCACCACCCTTCCTATTCACCTGATCTCATTCCAAGCAAGTTTTTTTTTGTTTCCCAGAGGAGAAAATCCTCAAAGGGAAACATTTTGACCTTGTGGAAATGGTGAAACAAAACCAGCAGAACCTGGTTTTGAGCAGTGAAAAAAATGTCTTGATGGTGTATTGCGTGCAATGGAGAGTGCTTTGGAAGTGACTGAAGTTTGAACATGTAAGAATAATGCACACTTTTTTATAAATGAATTCTCAGGGGGGGTTGGGGCTCCCTATCATATATAGCAAGATATTTATTGTATCTTTTTTATTCATTAATCTATTGATGGACACCTAGGTTACTTCTAATCTTGGCTATTATAAATAGGCTACAATGAATATAGAGCTATGTATATCTTTTTAAATTATTGTCTTGCCCTGACCTGTGTGGCTCAGTGGCTTGAGGGCCAGACTGCAAAGCAAGGGTCACCAGTTCAATCCCCAGGCAGAATTGTGGGTTGTGGGCCAGGTTCCCAGTAGGGGGGAATGTGAGAGGCAAACACACATTGATGTTCCTTTCCCTTTTTTTCTCTCTCCCTTCCACTCTCTTTAAAAATAAATAAATAAAATCTTTAAAAAGTAAATAAACTGTGATATTTATTTACCCTGAATAAATACTCAGGGAGAGGAATTTCTGCATCTATGGTAGATGTATTTTTAATTTTTTGAGGAATCCCCATACTCTTTCCATAGTGATGGCACCATTTTGCATTCCTATCAGCAATAAATATTTCCTTTTCTCCACATCCTCACCAACACATGTTATTTGTTGAATTTTTGATACTGGTCATTCTGACTGGTGTGAGATGGTACTTTACTGGGTTATGATTTGCAGTTTACTGTTTATTAGTGATGTTGAGCATCTTTTCATAATCTGTTGGCCATCTGTACTCCTTCTTTGAAGAAATGTCTTTTTATGTTCTCTGTTCATTTTTTATTGGACTATTTAATTTTTTGTTTTGGAGTGTATAAGCTCTATATTTTTTTAGAAATCAACCCCTTGTGGTGTTGAGTATATCACTTGCAGAGATATTCTTCCATCCAATAGGTTGTCCTTTTGTTTTGTTAGTGATTTCTTTTGCCTGGCAGAAGATTTTTTGTTTGATAAAATCCCATTTGTTTATTTTTGCTTTTGTTTCCATTGCTTGAGGGAACATGTCCAAAAAGATATTACTGGTGTCAAATAGTTTACTACTCGTGTTTTCTTCCAAGACTTTTATAGTCCCAGGCCTTATATTTGTCATTAACCCATTTTGAGGTTTTTTTTTTTGCATATGCCATAAGACGAATCTGTACCTAGTTTACTTCCCAGTCAAATGAGTCAACTATCAGCAATCCCAAATAATAGGGAGTTAGCCAGAATGAAACCCGAAGTTCTTGGAGCTCAAGTGCAGGAAATCAAAAGGTAACATGCAAGAGTGTTGAGAGGTCACTATCACGTGTTTCCATGCCAAAACAATAAAAAAAGTGAAGCTACTGCTAAATTGGTTTCAGAATTTGAGTGTCATTGTAGTAGAAGAAATCATGTAGGAAATACCACGGTAATGAGACTGGAAACAGAGAACATACAATTTTATTATAACTTTTATATGGGTTATATTATATTAGGGAGTCAAAAAAATGAAGTTATTACCGTAGCTCATCAAGTAGTCCCAACTTTTCATATGAAGATAATTTTTAAGGCCAGGCAATTTGTGGAAACTATAAGGAAAAATGTTAAATCAATAAGCATGTAACATGTATATGCATTTACTCAAGGGTTAGCAGACAACAGTTTTTAAATGCTGTAGACTCCAAGAGTTAGAAAACAATATATCCTATGTGATACTATTATTATCCCTTACTAAATTAAACCTCCAAAAATCAAGGAAACTGGGAAAACGAATATGGAGGAGACCAAACAGCTTTTGTAAAAATACAAATTTATGGCACAGATTGAAAAGAGAAAATTATCCAGACTGAGAACACGAAAGGTAGATAGACATTTCCTTTTCCCTTTCATATTCTCCCTGTTCCCTGGCCATTGTACCCATGCCCTTTCCTGTCTCAGATCCAGAGATCACGAGACTGAACTAGCAGGCCTGCATGTATCAGAGACCTGTTACTAATAATAAAAATATCTCATGCACTTTATATGCTCTACTGAGCATACAGGATCCACTGGGATCTTAAATATATTACTGGGTCTCATAGTGACCTTGAGAAACAGGAACGATTATCATTGCTTTCTACAATTGACAAAGCTGAGGATTACTGAGGTTAAATGGTATGCCTGACTGAGATGGGTTCAAACAGGAATTTGCCAATGCCACGTTCCAGGAGTGCTAGCAGAGCATTTGCAATCGAGTATTTCTGTCAATCATGGAGAAAAATGGCACAAATACTAGGTTCCCATTTTCGGATAATAAAATTGAGTCTTGGAGGCATTAAATACCTGTTCACACACCTTGAGAATTACAGCTCTGTTACTTGTTCCTAGGATATCTGATTTTAACTTCGAGTTTGTTTTCTTTTTTCAAACTAATAATCTAGTAGTAGTTAAACTCTTTTAGTCATTAAATGTAGATATTCTAATTAGTTAAAAATACCTAATTTGAAGCCCTGGCTGGTGTAGCTCAGTGGATTGAGCGCGGGCCTGCGAACCAGAGGATCGAGGTTCGATTCCCAGTCAGGGCACATGCCTGGGTTGTAGTCCAGTTCCCTGCAGGCCAATTCCCAGCATGGGACACACAAAAGGCAACCACACATTGATGTTTCTCTCCCTCTCTCCTTCCCCTCTAAAGATAAATAAATAAATAAAATCTTTAAAAAAAAAACCTAATTTGAGTCACTTGGAGACTGAGAAATTTGAGTTCAAAAATATGTTCCTAATTAATTGTTAATGAAATAACATGTCCAATGCAATTAAAAATACAAAATCATAGGCTATTTTTAATGTTGAACTTTTTAATCTCATTTACTTACCTTTGATTCTCTGAATGTTCAGTTGATAATAACTATTTATTGAATATATTAGTGGTATCAGCAAAATAATTAAATGCATGGAAACACACAGCTTTAGGAACTCCTAAGATAAACAAGAGAAAAAATAGGACTGGTGCATGTAAAATATCTGACATTTCCACATAATTTATTCTGTTATTAACTATAGAATTCATTAATGAATAAGTGTACCAAGAGTATCCTAAACACATGGAATAAAAATATCAGTATTGATTAATATTTTATGAAAGTAGAAAATAATTCATAATCATTCATTGAACATAGATTAATACCTAATAAATCAGAAATTATGAAATCCTTTACTTCATATCAGAATATCTGACTGAAGCACAGAATAATATAAATAATAAAGACTGAATGTGTTCATAAGACACCAAGAAGGAAGCTGTTTATTTATTGGAGTCTATTATTAGACTACAAAAATTGGCTGTTTAAGTGAATAATCTTAACAGTAAGACAATTTCTTTATTGATTCATAGTTCCAGTTCCTGATAGCACTTCACTAAAATATGTATGTTAAATAAGAGAAATTTTAATTTTAAAAGTATGGAATAAAGTAAATAAATGGATGAAAATAATAGCAATGATATTTGGGTGGACTTTAAATTAATATTACAATTGGTGTGAATTTCAGAATATTTTTCAAAATTGATTAGGAGAGACATAAAAAGTACATGTGGACAACAATGAAATGAGCAGAATAAACAAATAGAAAAACATGTTTGTATCATTCCTTGTGATCATAAGAAGAGGGAAAATCTGGAACAAAACACCACTCTTGGCTTATATCTAGTTGAGCATTTTTAGAGGAAGTTTTTAAGTTGCTATTGAGGTTTTAGCTACTATTTATAAAACAGCAAATCAATGTTTCTGCCAGCAAATCTTCACTCATATAGGAATACATGTTTCATTTAACTATTTGGCAGGATTCACTCTCAAAACACAGGTACCTATCTTAGGGGTCACCAGAGGTGAAGATGTTTCTCTAGGTACAGTGAGAGCAGAGTGACGCAGGGAAGTTACGGGAAAGCTACGGCTGCCACAAGGACCCTGACGTTAAAAGAGCTGAAGTAATTTAGGTTCATGGGGATGTACAGGGAAGGAATTTACTCGGGTGGAAAGACAAAATGGCTTTCGGTAAAAGACTTAAGATCAAAATTTTACTTCTTCACTACGTGCTTTGCAAAGTTATTTATCTCTCAGTTGTAATGTGAAGGGAATGACATTTATTTATTTGACTATTATAAGTATTAATTGAAATAATCTGCATAAAGCATTTAGCAGAGTGGCTGATTTACAATGAGCCTTCAAGAAGTGGAGGTTCTGGTAAAAAAAAAAAAGATGCACAGCAAAGATACATGATGCTGGCTTATTTAGTAAGTTGTTTACGGATTCTTATAATAGTTTTCTACACTTAAAACTAATTTTATTATATTTCCAAGTTGTTTTCCTTTTAGCTGCTGAACAATTTGTTAAAAGAAAATATCTACTTCTTGTGCGACATGTGAAAAGAATGCATGGTTTCTTGGGTTTAAGTCTAGAAGAGAAGCTGGTATTTACACTTCTTTCAGCACAGGGATGGGCTCTTCAGTTCTCCCAGTTGAGGCTGGGAGGGGCTAGTAAGGTTGGAGTCCATGTTCTTCTCACACTGAACCAGGAAGAGCTGACTCCCTTATAACACAGTGATAGCATCACATAGCGATTAGACATTTATCTAACTTACTAAGTGACCACCCTGATAAATCTAATACCCACCTAATACTACATATTTTATTACATTATTATTGGTTGTATTTCCTATCCTGTACTTTACATCTATAGCTAACAATGTGCACATCTTACTCTGAAAGAGAGGAGATTTAAAGTGAGCATTGGAGGACGGTTAAAATGTGCATCAGTGGAAATGGCATTGGAGAACAGTTTTCTTAATTCCATACACATTAACATTAGAAGGCTGTTATTCCTTCAAGATATTATGTCTAATTGTAGATGTAAGGTTTCCAAAGGCTTTTTAAATAATTTTGCCCACTTTATTTTCTTCTTCTTAAAAGAGTAGCATAAGATTATATTTCATTAGTCATATAAAGTTTTTTGCTGTTGTTATTTGTGTCTGGGTGTGCTGGAATATATGGAATGGAAGCTGGGTATGGTTTAATTAATGACATGTCTGAATTGTGTTGTTCTAATCGATGTAGAAAAAAGAAAATTTTGACTAAGGGCAATGGCTACTTAATCTAATATGTGTTAAAATTACACATTGTGTACACATTTTATATTTCAATCCCTGTTTTCCATGTTAGCAAAACTATGTATCTCATCAATGTAGTCACACCTTCATACAGACTCTCCATTTCTGGTGTCTCTACTTACCTTATCTCTGAGTCTAAAATAGCTATCTACTTACTTGTGAGGTCTATTCTTTTGATGATTCAAATGATATAGTTGTGTTCAGAGAGGTACCAATTATTTCTCTTTAACAGTGTAGACTGTAAAAGATTTTTGGATGATTTTTTTCTATGAAGAGACAAAGAAACCCACACATAATTACCATCATTGACACAGTATCAAAAGAGAATACCTATGTGATCTTCTTTGTGACCTGAATGAAGAGTCGGATATATGAATTAAGACCTGAATATAAATTTCAGAATTTGGCCATGGCTCCAGATATACAAGTGTATCCCCTTGAGAAGTAGCAGAAAAAATAATACATCACATAATACCAAGGCAAATGGTAGGAACTTGAGGTCACCTACAGACTTATTTTTTCCGTGCAAAGTAAATACTTATTTTTTATAACAGTTCATCTGACCCAGTAGAAAATGCAGACAGTGTGTTTAAAATCCAAATATGTTGCAAAACAAATCATCAGTGTTGGTCACATCCTTGCTTATCAGTATTCTGTAACTCCATGTTAAGATGAAGGCAGAGAAGAAACGACTGTTAATGTAAATGCAACAGAAGGAAGCTTATCAGAGACCAATGGCTTCTATCGTTTCCTCATTCCAAACTCACACCGGCTTCAATCAACTGCAGCCTCTGCGCAGGAAGAATCTGACTGCAGGATAGAAAATTGAATTTCTTTAATAGCATTACAAGAGATCAAGACTTATATGATGAGTTTAATATCTTGGACATAGAAGGAATTAATCACAAGAATGTCTTAAAAGTCACTATTGACTTAGAGCATTTGATGTTTTGTAAAGACGAAACATTTTAAAGGAAGTGAATCTATACATACAGATACGCAGACGCTGGAGTCCGAAAGTATTTTATTGAAGTGCTGCACAAATCGTTTCCACTCATGGTAGAAGAAGCGGGGTACACACAGATCCAGCAGTAAGGAGAACGAATCGTGATAAATTTGATTATGACAATTGCACCACTTTCTTACATTTGACCCCCCCACACACTTGTCTCAATCTGTAAGAAGAGTGAATAATGATTAAAGCAACCGTGGTAGAAATATCAATAGTGCTGGGTAATACAATATGGCTTTATATTCATTATTTCATTAATTCTTACTATAACTTCTGGTGATAGATAATATTATTATTCCCATTTTACTAATAAAGAAACCGAGACCCAAAAATGTTAAGCAACGTTTCCATATAAGACACATGCAAAGAGAGAATGCAGGAAATCAAACCCCGATATGCCTGAGATGAAACCCCATGAAAATAACACATTATTTGTTTCACACAGAATCAATAGACTCCCTCTGCTCTTTTCTCTAAAGAACTACTCACAACCAAGTCTTCTTGCCTGAGCTAAACTGATATATTAAAGAAATGTCAACAGGAAAGTATAGCTCTGTAGCACGAGTTACATGTAATCATGCAGGTATTTGGAAAGGCTTAGGTTGATAAAATCACAAATGCGCCATCAAAGAAATTTACTTTTTGGAGCAGGAAGACAGACTAGGAACATGGATGCTTTCTGAAAACTGTTTTTTATTCTTTCTTTCAAAAATATATTCTTGTTTACTTAATATAATCCCGTAAGATAGAGTTTAACTTCTAATCTTACAAAGCAATGGAAACACAGAATTCCCATAACAGATGAGATTTTTCTAGATGTATTATTTTTATTCCTTTTAAGAGTATTGTATAGATCATTTGAAGGTGTTCTTGCTTTGTTTTTTGGTGTGGAGAGGAGGATGTGGAACTTTTTTGAGTGTTCAAGACGTTATATCACATATCCATTATGGAAGAATATACAATAAAAAATGAAAAAGGCTGAGCAGCAAAACTCTCCCTAAAGATAATGAAAGAAATCAGGAGAGGTCTCATCATAAAACCTGGTGTCTTAAACACATTAGATTCTTTGACTAAGACAGTTAAAATAAGATGAAAATTACATCATATTCACTCTAATTAAATTTCATCTTCTGTATGTAGCATGTTTTCTCAGCCAGTTCTTCAAAATAGTTTTAGATCACATCTTAGTGGTCAAATTTCTGGGTCCTCAGAACTGATGTCTCTAAGCTTTAGCTTGAGGTGATCTATCTACATCAAGGCTAGGAATTACTTCGGATGCATATCACCACCGGTGAAAACCTGAGCTTGTCTTTAGTCCTGCATCCCGACCCTGTACCATTACCTTTTATACTTGTGCCGGACAACACTCATTCTTACGATGGTAAACAGTGTTTATTTCAGGTCCATTCAGTAGATGTAGGCCCGGTGTCAGAAAACTGACCTGCTGGCACTAACTGTGTTAAAGAAGAGATTGCACAGAGAAACTAGCTTCAGGACAAAGACCACATGTAATTTGATGCAGCATTCCACCTTCAGTTGTTTTCTCTTGAATTCACCCAGTATCTTTACTTTACTGCCCTTCATCTACTAACATATAATTCTTCAGCTTCCATAGTATGTCTCTTACTCAGTGATGTTTTTACTCAACTCAGCCCCCCTTTTCGAGCACAGTGAATCCCAACATCTTTCTCTGTCTCTCACACACACATGCACATGGACATGCACACACACACACACACATGCACACAGGCTTTGGCTTTCCTATTTTATTGACTCACAATATCCTCTTTTTTACCTTTAGAACATGAATCATGACGCTATTATGTGATTTTTTAATTGTTTGATTAATTTCACCTGTTGCAAGTGATAGTAAATTTGACGGAGGCTGGGAAAAAGTCTCTCTTGTTCACTATTTTATTACTCATACCAGTACTGTGTCTACAACATGGTTAGCAGTAAGTAAATATCACAGAGTAATAAATGATGAAAATAAGTTTTATCACTCAGGCCCCTCCATTTTCTGGACTTTGTCTCTTAGGATATCTACATTCTTTCAGTCAAATACTCATCTCTTTGATCATTGGTGGAGTTCAATGTTACATTTGGTTGACTTTTTCCAATCTCTTTGCCCTGCTCAGACCTCGCTATTATTTAATTCCTTTGTCTTTTGCTTCAGTCCTTACATGACTTCTGGGAGACTATTCCTCAGATTTGCCATAGATTAGACACAAACTTTTGTCTGCAATTCCTTCAAAGGCCTTTACCACTTCTCAGACATGGCAATTATTCTAAGATAGTTAGTTTTGTATAAAACTATGACTGGCCCTGGCTGGTATAGCTCAGTGGATTGAGCATAGGCCTGAGAACCAAAGAATCATGGTTTGATTCCCAGTCAGGGCACATGCCTGGGTTGCAGGCCAGTTCCCAGCAGGGGACGCACGAGAGGCAACCACACATTGATATTTCTCTCCCTCTCTCCTTCCTTTTCCCTCTAAAGATAAATAAATTAAATCTTTAAAAAAAACTATAACTGTTCTTTCTTTATTACATTAAGCCTTTTCTTACTTTAAGATACTATCCATATTATTTCCTCTAGAGAGCATTGTCTCAATCTGAATTAAATTGATAAATCAAATAATACAGCTTACAAATATTCAAGCAATATGAGGAATGAAAATTGGCCATTTCATTTGGCAATTATAAGATTATTGCACTCCTTGAGTAATTTCAGAGAGTAAGAGTCAAAATTAAATCTGTGCCATATACAGCTTCCAATTATGTAACTACACGCTGATATCTCCAGATAGATAGATCTATTTAGTCCATTTTTTTCTCTTTAGTATGGAGTCATATACCCAACTTTTACATTGAAATCTCCATAAGAATGATACACAGATACTTCAAGTTTATTCAGATTAAAATCAAAATGTACATCATGTTTTACAACTACATTGCTCCATCATCATTATGACCAAGTGTTTGTGGGCTTGCGCATGTGTACCTACACAGAGCTGTCCTTCATCTTATGTTTCCTATCTGAGTTAATGCCAGCAACATTCACAAAAAACAGAAATGGGAGGCATCTGGGATTTTTTCAGTGCTTACACTCTGTGTATCATAAGTACTAATGCTTCTTGATTGTAATTATACCCAGATCTGAACTAGATTAGAATCTTGATTAATTGATTTATTGACTGTCTGATGTTAGAAAACTTACTTAAATTTCTTTGTGTTTCTTGATTACCTACCTGCTAAGTGGGGACAATACCGCCATCTCCCAGGGAGGGTTAGTGTAATGTTAAGTAACACTATACATGTACAATATCTGGAATCTGATAATTTTTCTTTGAATTACCTTTTTTTACCCTTTTATAATGCCCTGGTTCAAGTCCTCATCAGATAATAATCTTTTGATTTTGTTGTTCTATTTTGACCGCATCTTGGCTTCATTCTTCACACTTTCACCAGAAGGATAAAGCCCTCCCCAACCCCATCCCCAGTAACTCCTAACTGCCCCCTGCATAAATCTCTCACTCTGAACTGGGACTTGCAAGACTTGTAAATCTAGGTCTTTAGTACTTCCCCCAATTTTTTCTTGCTTCTCTTTTCCTTATAGCCTCTGTTCCATCCATATAAAATGCATAAATGTTTCTTGTTTTGTGATATGGTTTCATGACCACATGTCTCTATAACTGCTATTTCTTCTTGAAAAGCTTTTCCTTGCTTCTTTTACCAGGTTAAATCATATGTACCCTCAGTGTACCCTCCAGGCTCTTATTCTCTGTAGGATTGAACTCACCTTCTCAAATAACTAAAGTGTTAGGATACAACCCATTTTTATCCATAGTGTCTGTCTGCATACATCGGACAACAGGTTCATTGGCTAGAGGTGGATGTGGTATAAAAACAACAACAACAAAAAAGCAAAAAGAAATCATACACTGTTAGACTTTTGCCACATAATGCTTTGTTTTCAGTTTTAATGTGAATACTAAAACAGACTCACATGGAAGGCATGGACAACACCTTGCCCTGTGTTGGACCCTGATAGTCCTGGTTTTAAATATGGACTCTGCTCCTTACTTGGTGTATAACTTGGGCAAATTATCCAACCTTCCAATGCTTTAATTGTCTTCCCTTAAAAATAAGGGTAGAATACCTAACTCATAAGGCTGTAATGAGAATTTCTAAATAATATATAAATCACCCATTATTTCTAGCTATTCTCTATTTTTGTCAAGTTATTCAGGAGAATAAAAGAGGGTAAAGAGTGTGAAGAGGTGGTTTGGCTGAGTAGACATCATATTTAATTCAAATAAGCCAATAAGGTCTATCATACAATAAAGACTGTCTGGTGTTTGTCCTGGGTTTCTGTCATGTAGCTTTTAAAACCCTTGGTATTCCTGACGTGATAGATAGGAGAGTCTTTATTATAGTATTGAAATGACTCATACCAAGTCCCTAGGTTGCCTTCTGATGGGAAATGGTCACCAGAAAGACTTCTCAACCGTGTGATTACAAGATTGGGACTTTGAGTTAGCTTAGCCTCCAGTGAGGGTAAGGGGCTAGAGACTGAATTAAATCTAGTGGTCAAAGACTTAATCAATTAAAACATTTCTATGTGATAAAATTCCAATTATAATTATGCATACCAAGGCTTTTAGAGCTTCCTGGCTGATAAACACATTGATGTACCATAATTCCATGAGGAGAGGGCACAGAATTCCCTGCCAGACCTCATGCTCTGACTGATTATCTTCATTTGGCTACACATCCTCATTTTTATCCCGTTAAATTAAACTACAATTGTAAGTATGGTGTTTTCTTCAGTACTGTGAGTTGTTCTAACAAATTATCAAACCTGGTGGGATTAGGGGAAACCCAAATTTATAGCAGGTTGGTCAAAAGTAGGTGTGGCCTATGGTTCTCTGAAATGTGGCTGATATATGAGGTAAAAGCAGTCGGGTTGGGGCCAAACTTTTTAACTTCTTATGGCTGCCCTTTTTTTCTGGATGGTTAGTGCCAGAATTGAATTGCAGCACATCCATTTGGGCTTGTAAAAGAAATATCTTTCTTTTGCATCTGCATCAGAGTAACCTTGGGTCAGGCATTGAATCTCATTTACAATACCAGTATTCTTATGTCAAAGGACTCCATAGGCCCCGGCTGCCCTGGCTGGTGTGGCTCAGTGGATTGAGCACAGTCCTGCAAACCAAAGGGTTGCAGGTTTGATTCCCAGTCAGGGCATATGCCTGGGTTGCAGGCCAGGTCCCTGGTGGGGGACTCGTGAAAAACAACCACATATTGATATTTCTCTCCCTCTCTTTCTCCTTCCTTTCCCCTCTTTGTAAAAAATAAATAAATACATTTACCAAAAAAAAAAAAGAACTCCATAGGCCTCATCTGCTTTAGGTTTAGCTCAAGACATCTGCCTTTGAACTTTCTAGGAAGTATTTTCACAACTGATACCTTGGGCTTATTGCCAAGGAGATATACTTTTCCCAACAATAAAAGAAGATTTTCCCTGTCATCTCTAATCTAAATTAAATTGGGGTCGGGTCATTTAAATTAACTCCTCTTAGCCCAGATTTTTGACACAGAGTTGTTCTCTTAAATATAATAAACATTCATCCTGTCCCATCTCTTGGCTCCAAAGGGGAATATTTTAATAATCTGGGCATCCCTCTGTCCTTGATGGGTGGGTCTTGTGGGAAGTGAAATGGTAGTAAATCCACAAGTCAAGACTCAAAATGTCATACAAAAAGTAAAATTTATTTCACACAAATCTAGCCTCAGCTTTTCTCTAGGCCTGTCTTATTACATTGCTTATTACAGTATTACTTTCCTGTTCTCATCCTCTTACTTGGTTCCCCTCCCTCTTCCTTCCTTCCTTCCATCCTTCCTTCCTTCTATATGTTGAATCTATCTCCTTCTATCTAATGCTTTATTGTAGTTGCTCTTTTTTATCTTTATTTTTACTTGCATTATGAATTAGTAATCTTGGAACCAAGCCATATAAATAATTGGTATGTGCTTCCAGGTGCCAAACAATTGAAAGCTTGGGAAGAATTCATGTTGGGGAAACTATGGTGTGTTATGTGAAATCAATGGCAACCGGGTAAGATGTGTAGCAGGAAAGATTGTACAAATCACCTTGTTGATTAATATACAAATGTTTAGATAATTTTCTGACACTAAGGCAAATGGAAGGGAAGTAAAATGTGATGAATAGGAACCATAGAGTGGAGAGTGATTAAAAGCAGGCTGAGGGATGCGTATAAAGGAACTAAGTTGTGCAATTGTTTCTTAGGTTTTCTGCTTCACAACTGAGAACTTCCTACTTCCATATGACTCCACTTGACCTTAGAGAAGTCTTTTTCCAGAGGCCAGGAAGAGTTTGTAAACTTTATGCTAGGAAATACATTATTATTCTATTGAAATTCAACTTGGCTCTAGCCTGGTGGCTCAGTTGGTTGGGGCATCATGCTGTGCACCAAAAGATTGTGGGTTTGGTCCTCATTCAGGGCACTTACCAGGGCTGTGGATTCAATCCCCGGTGGGGGATTGTACAGAAGGTGGCCAAGTAATGTTTCTCCCTCACATTGAAGTTTCTCTCTCCCTTCCTCTCTCTCTAAAAAATCAATAACATACCCTTAGGTGAGAATTTTTTTAAAAAATCAACTTAATTTAACTTTGTCTCTACTTGTATTACTCCTGCAACTTGCCAGTTCACCTCGTTGTCAGCACGTTGCTACCTCCCTTCTCCAGCTCCTCGGCTTTCTTTCATTATTTCTTGTAGCTGAGGCTCTATTAAGTTTTACTTGCCAAATTCATTCCAGCAAAATGCAGTTCACTGATTGGACAATTTTTCCAAAAGACCAATTGACTAAATGTATTTTTAAAAGCTATTTTTACAATTTATAGCAATTCAAATTAAGTTGAACAGTTTTAACACTTTTTGAGATTTCTATAATTTTTTGAGTTGTTTAACTTTCCTTTTAGCCTATCAATAACTTTTAAAGTTTGTTTTCAATTTGTTTCTGCACTGCCTTCTTGCAGCTAAATTTAGTGGGAGCTGGAAGGGTGAGAAAGCTTTCATCTAGAAAAAAACTAAGAAGAGTTTATTCAGAAAATTGTCCTTTTGATAATTTAGCCATTGGGATAATTGGCTTTAGGTAATTTTGCTCAGATAGAATTGGCCTTATTTCTGCAATGTTAGACAATAAAGTTAAAAGTTTGCCCACGAACTTTCAAAGAATAGATATATTTTTAAATTTCTGTCAGGTTCCCAGAAAACTACAAAATAAAATCTTACTGAGGAGAAGAGCTAGACACAACAGAAACAGTTGTACATTTCACATGCTTATTTACAATCTTGAAATATGCATTAACATAGACAAGTTGGTTTGTTAATTTAATAAAATGGGACCAAGTTCTTAAGGAGGCAGTATAATGGGAGCTTGGATATGAATAAAATTGACTTGTGATGAAGAATAATAAGAATTCTCTGACAGCGGTCTTTCAAATCCCAGCAGAGACAGGCATGGTTTCAGAGTTTAGGTAAAAGAAGAATTTTTTTGTGTACAAGGCTTGTTTCTCTTAAGCTGGCAGGAGAAAAGCCTGATGGAGAAGGGACAGCACTATGTTATTCGGCAGTACAGAAATTGTCAGAAACCAGCAGCCGTGGGCCAGAAGGATGGTTTCTGAGAAGCAGAAAGACTACTGCTAACTCCTCTGTGCCAGCAAACAGTTCTGGAGGACCATGCTCTCTGGGAAGGTTGACGGTGTTTCTGCTTCAGAAGCTCCACCCCACCCGAGTTCCATGGGAACTCTTCCCTGGCACCTGACTGCAACAGTGATGTACACCCTTTTAGCCCCGCTGCATATGTGTCTTTGACTATATTTGTAATGTCAGCCATGGTAACCTATTTGAATGTAGAAATCAGTAGGCTGGCCTGTGCCATGGCAAAAGCTTTGAATGGCACCTCACGAATCATCGGTGCTGTTGATCAAGAACTAGGACAAGTTAGAGAAGCAGCATTGGAGAACCGTGCAGTTACAGACTACCTTCTTCTAAGACATACCATAGATGTGAAGAATTTAAAGGACTCTATCAACTCTTTCAACCTGACTGACAATTCACAGCTCATAGAGCATAAAACAAAGCAGTATCCAACATAAAACAGAGGGAGGGATTCTTTGGTATTGATTTGTCTAAACTAACCTTCTGGTTTTATAGGCGCATTTACTGTTTTTGTTTTTCCACTTTTTTTTTCAGTATCATAGCTTGCTGTGGAATACAACGTGCTGCCTTATGTAGAGCTGCAATGAAGTGTATTCCTAAGCCCCTTACCTGACAGTTTAATGCTAAGATATGTTCTCAACAGCAAAATGAGTACTTCCACATTTCATCAAATCCTCATATGAAACCGATCTCATTTATACAAGTTGGGTAAACTAACAGTGGAGGAATGATGGGGGACTTGAAAGTTAGAAAATGTTAGTTTAAGTAATAGCTAATAAGCTTGGTAATTGAGGCAAGTAAAAGCTATTGTTCCAAGAGCTGAAGGTATGACCTACCTTGACTCCAGGAGACCACAAGCAGTTCCACCTTTGTTCCTCAAGAGGACTGCAAACAATCAAGATGGTATCTGAGCCATTGTACTCCAGGGTGAGATGACAACTGCCCAGGGCACAGCTAAAGACCACAGCCCAGGGCAAGAAGGCTAGGGGTTTTTTAAAAGATTTTTATTTATTTATTTAGAAAGGGGAGAAGGGAAGGAGAAAGAGAAGGAAAGAAACATCAATGTGTGATGTTTGCCCCTTACGTGTCCCCAACTGGAGACCTGGCCCTCCTCCACTGGGAATCAAGCCAGCAACCCTTTGGTTCGCAAGCCCATGCTCAATCCACTGAGCTACACCAGCCAGGGCCCTACAGTTTTTTTAACCCAATTAACTTTTCCCCTGCATTCCAAACCCATTAACTATACTTTGTTGTCCTTATAAAAAGGGCCATTTTAAAATGGATTTTAAGATGGCCTGTTAAGGTGTAAATCTACCACCATATTCTCAGATTGCTGGCCACCTGGATAAGGTGCCCATAAAGATAAAAAAAAAAAACAGAATTTGATCAGAGTTTGCACTGTGGTGACAATTATTTTTCTAGACATGAGAGTCTCACTTCTGAAAGTTCCATTCATCTGAATGAGTGCATTCAGATGTGGAGTCTGCCGGCTGCCCCATTCTCCTTTTTCCGGGAGTCTATTACCAGCACACGTACTGCCCTTTGTATGCCAAAAGATTGGATTTGCCTCTGCTTACATGCATATTTACCACACTGCCAAATAATTGTTCTTAATTAAACCCAAAATAAACTAGTTTAGAGGCTACACATATGTTGCTGATATAATAAAGAGATTATTATCCTTTAAAATATTATCAACTTATTAACTGAATGTGACTTAGCACAATTTTGTTAAAACTAAAATCAGAATAAAAACACTTATTTTCCACTAATAGTCAAGTAATTGTTCAGATTTATCTGTTCTCTTTCCAGATGAGATTAAACACTAAAAAAATAAATAGGAGGCTCAGTGGTCAGTCTGTGACAGTGGCGATGTAAAATTGCTTTTCAGAGGCTTTTAAAAATGTTCTTTATAGCCATATCAAAATGATTTTTATAAATTTTAAGAACTTATCTTTGATGTTGTCTGACTTCAAGGTTATATTCGTCTCATATGATTTTAAGGATGTCTAGAGTAGATTGCACAGTATAATTTAAAGGAAAGGAGGCGGAGGTGATGCTGGTAGAAATCAGAATTTCAACTGATGGCAAAAATTTCAGGTGAGACTTTTAAAAACCAATGGAAGTAAGGAAGTGGAGGACAATTAAAAAATTATTTCCTTTCTTTTCTTGACTTTAATCCAATGGTAAGGTAATTCCATGGCCAGAAGTAGATGAGATGTTCCCCACGGTATTAGACCTTGACTATTCCTGTAGGATACACACACACACACACACACACATGTATACATATACATATATATTCTATATTTCTTTATTGGACTTTTGGGTGGCTTACATGATTAACTATACTCACTGCATATATTTGTTTTTACCATCTCTTTAAATATCATTCTTTATCAGTTTTATCAGTGTTGAGTCAGAGGATAAAAGTATTAAAACCACTCTTATTTCACTTAATATAAACTAGAAATTATTATGGGAGAAAAAGAAACCCTGCATCAACACTTAAAATAATAATTTTCTAAATTCATATTTGAGTTGTTTTACTCAGTTTTAAACAAATGATCACAAATACTTTCTTAATCTTTTCATTTCTATCATTCTACTTCACAAGTTACATTTATTTGCTCAATACTTAACACTTGGAAATGTATGGTATATTTATTCTCTGTTACCTCATCTATCTCCCGAAGAGTATTTCCTGAATAAAAATAGATATTGTCACAATTTCTGATAAAGATAAATATGTGAAACTAATTTATTTTTTATCTCTGCCCACATAAAATTCATGGAATGAACCAGAATTCTTCAGATATTTAACTATGTTAGTAGAAATTATAAGAAGTACAAGAGTCATTCAGACCCAGATATTAAAAGAGCCACCTGAGAAAGGTCTCTTTCTTATACTAAATACAAAAATTAATCATAATACATGCTAAACCCCCAGGCATAACAAGAGCTGAATTTTGTGGTTCATTATGCTTTGTTTGGCGAACTGAAGGTTTTACACACACAGATCTGTGACAAGAACTTAGAATTAAGTCCATTTTATTTTCAGATTCAGCAATTGTGACAGATGCTTTAAAAAAGTCCGCTAGGTTTATTTAAATATTATTGTAAAGTCTCCATTTTTTAAATTCATGGAGCCTCAGAGACACAGGGTAAATTAATATGCCACCTAGAAGATAAACAAATTGCTGGCAAACAAACTAAGAGAAGTTTGCTTTCATTTTTCTTCTATTCCCTTTCCTGGTCATCATCATATTTCCATGTGATTTAATGCCTTTTTTTTCTGTCCCCTGGCTGATTTTTATAAGAGGGCTAGAATAATAGTTTGTAATATTGTAAGTCCCCAGCTCATCATCCTTAAACAATATTAGCTAGAAGTGTCAGTATCAAATTCCTTCCAGATTCAAGGGAGTGACGTAAGTATCTCGTGTGTGTTTGAAAATGGATTTAACTGGTTTTTTTTTTTTCTGTTTGTGTTGTTTGCCACCTATACCTTATACTCAACCATAATTCACTCATTGTCTGAGAGGAAATTTTTACTGATGTCACTTCTGGCATCACGCATGTGGACTCCCGTGTGGGGCTCTCCTGTTTCTGAATTGGGAGGAACTATTCTTTCATCCTCATTCTAGATATAATGTTGCTTAGAAGGAAAATAGCTTCCCTTATCATGTGTGCCCCTCCATACGGGTTTTCTACCATTTTATAGAGAACTAAAGACACAGTTTTGTGATACCTCTATCCCCTATCTTCTTACAAGTTTCTTACCAGTCACTACAAACTGAGCCAGAAGACAATGTGAGTGACACACTCAGACCTGTATTCAAAATTGTCCCTTGTTCCAACCCTTCTTCATAATCTCTATACCAAGTCTTCTGCAGTGGAGCTCCTGCTTTATCTGGGGAGGGGGTTGGTAAGTAGAAACCCTTACTGATTTACAAATTAAAGGTATTTTTTCTGAAAAACTAATCTTCAACCCCAGTGAAACAGGTGATATCTATGTGATTCCTCAGTCTGTTGTGAAAAAATAAACAAAACAAAACCATGAATTAATGGCAAGACTTTTATTTTTTAAGAATCTTTATTATTTATTTATTCTTAAACTTTGCTTTCCTTTTTATATTTTCAGAATTGTGTAATCTTTCTTTTCTTTTTTTATTGTTTATCTATTACAGTTGTCCCAATTTGTCCCCTTTGCCCCTTCTCCACCCAGCCCACCCTTCTCTCCCACAGTCAATCCCCAAGCAAGACTTTTTAGAAATTGAGTTTTAATTTCTTCTCTTTAATTCACTTCATGATAAGGCAAGTCTACTATCAGGAAAAATATAGGATAAATCTGATCAAGCTATGGTTACAAAGCCTGGGACATCATTGTGTGAAACTCTCACAACACAGACATTTCTAAATTACAAACTAAACCGCATTGTCTGCCATTGAAATATTTCAAGGAGCTTTAAAAATGTAGAACTAATAAATAGATCTCCACTCTTTTAAATTACGTCTATATTATCATGTGGAAAGGAACAGACTTAAGTTAAGGTGATATTATAAGCAGAAAAACATAGTAAGCATTTATATTTTTTTACTACAAACTTTTAAAACTAACTATAGCTCTATCTTATTATTCTTTGTTTTGTCAATTAGAAAATGGGGTCACAGCGAGGTTGAGTCTCCTTGGATTGCACAGAAAGGGAATGACAGAACCAGAACAGAAATTATTATTACTGATTTCTTGGAGTCTCTTTTTAAAATCTACTGAACAGTCTGTTATTTAACAGGACACCCAAAGAGCCTGCCCACCTGCGGGGACCGTGGAGCAGGCAGCCCAGGCTCCCCTGGCAGCTCAGATGCCGCTGCCGCTGCCGCTGCCTAGAACTTCTTGCTGCACAGATTTGAGGCAGGAGCCATTTTGAGGAGTTTAAAAGATCCTCCTGGGGAAGAAGCTTTTGGGATGCCCACACCTCGGTGCCCAGATGTGTCTCTGTGCCCTCCACCTCAGGCAGGGCCGCACACACCATCGCTGCTAGGATCCAGGATCTGGGGACAGTGGTACTTAATTGGGGAAGGGACTGTCACCTCCTTGACCCCGTGGCCACAGGAACCACAAGCTCGACAGAATCGAATTGAGGAGGCTGTGGATCGGCTCAGGGGAGGAGAGAGATGGCTGGTTTGGTCCTGGCTGCGGAGACGGAATGGCTGGAGCAGGCCCACCCAAGGTCACTCACTGGAGGGAGCTGAGAGAGCACCTCACCATCGCGCGATGCTTTAGTATCGCTGCCGGACTCTTTCCAGCGTCATCCGGGGGAGAGCCAGAGAGAAGCTCTATCTAAAACTGTAGGAGACTCTAGCAGGCTGTGGTCAGCCCGGACCAACACAGACCTTTTGCTTTTGGGGGAAGGGAACATGGAGAACCGGCCTCCCAGGGCTCAGTGCTGCAGTCTGGGGGCCACAGAGACACTCTATTAATAGAGGAGCTGAGGCGAGACTGGAGACTCGACAGGGACCCTGTGCTCAAGGGAACCGGCATGTGTGTGTAGCAGCTCTGCCAACAAACACAGAGTAATAGCATCAGGTTGAAGGGACCATGGGACCAGATCCAGCATGGCTGGCAAAAAAGGAACTGTGCATAGTGAAGATTTGGGACTCGAGTCTCCAGCGAGAGTGACAGGCTGGGGATTGGAAGGCCAGAAGCTGAACTTTGTCGAAGCCAAGCAGATTCTCTCACAGGCAGGCCTGCTCTACCCCAATCCGCAGGATTACAAGCTCTGCTGATCTGTGAAGGCAGCTTCAAGGGCCCCCTTTTGGGTGCACATCCATAGGGGAAAGAAGGAAAAACTCAAAAAGGGTCCTTTCTACCAGACACTACAAGCTACACTGTTCCTCAGGCCCTGATCCACAGAAACTATCAGTGGAGAAGGTACTGTCAGTCCTCTCAGGTCACTAATGAACCACTTCTGGCCCTGGGCTGAGGGAAAGCCAATAAGGCAGAACAGTGGGGACCCACCAAATCTGAAGGAGACAGCCACAGACTGTGGGTCACTTGTAGTCTTGAACAGGTTGCCTAGGGCCACACTAGGACACCATCTGACATCACCAGAGGTAGATCCAGAAAGAGAAGATGGCAGTAACCATTGAATTCTACTGAGATCAGTTCCACCATGGTCTTTTTCGTTAACTGTGTTATTTTCTTCCCTGCATAGCTTTTTAACATTTGTTTCTTTTCCTTCAAGCTTATTCCTATTATTTCACTGGTTTTTTATTTTAGTTTATTTCAAATTTCATACTTTGCTTCTCCCTTCTCTTACCTTATTTTGACTTCTTCCTTCCCCTTTTTATTTTTTATTCTAAAATTTATTTTTCTTTCTACAACTTGTTTCTATTCTACACTCTTACTATTTCTCCCCACTCCAGCTTTTCAAAACCATTTTTCTTGTTATTAATCATCTCTCATTCTTTTTCCTATTCTTTAATTCCCTTATTCTCTCTCAACTTTTTTGTTTGTGTGTGTGTTTTAATATTTTATTTACTTATCTTTAGAGGGGAAGGGAAGGAGAGAAGGAGAGAAATATCAATGTATGGTTGCCTCTCGTGAGTCCCCTGCTGGGAACTGGCCTGCAACCCAGGCATGTGCCCTGACTGGGAATCAAACAGCGATCGTGTGGTTTGCAGGCCCATGCTCAATCCACTGAGCTATATCAGCCAGGGCTTCTCTCTACTTTTATTAATCTTTGCTTCTTGGTCATTGCATTTCTTCACTTCTATTCCTAAATCTTCACTATTTTTGTATTTCAAGTCTCAAATTTTACTGTTGCCCTCTACTACTCCATTTTTCCTTCTTCCTGCCTTTCCTTTTTTTTTTTTTTCATTTTAAATTTTACTTTTTCCCTCTCTAAGCCTGGTTTTCATTCCTTACTCTTAGTACCTCTTCACTCCCTATCCTCGGAGAATCTTCTAGACATCTTTTCTTTCTTCTAGACATCTCGAAGAACTTTTTCCTTCTTATTTCTATTTTACCTGTATTAATCTTTGTTCATTTGTAATTGATATTGCTGTGGGTAAATTTCTAAAAACATGCAGTAGGCTGATAACAACTAGCAAAATTGAAGCAGTAGTAAAAAACCATTAACACACAAAAGCCTTGAACCAGATATCTTCACAGGAGAATTTTACCAAATATTCAAAGAACTCACAGCTATCCTTTTCAAACTATTCCAAAAAAGCTATTCCAAGAAGGAAGACTCCCAAATTCCTAATCCCCAAACCAGGTAAAGATACAACAAAGAAAGAAAATCACAGGCCAATATCTCTGATGAAAATAGATTCTAAAATCTTCAACAAAATATCAACAAACTGGATCAAACAATACATTTGAAAGTTCATACACCATGATCATGTGAGATTTATTCCAGTGGTGCAAAGAAGGTGTAATATTCATAAACCAATAAACATAATATACCACATTAAAAAGTGAATACAACAATCATATGATCATATCAATAGATGCTGAGACAATATTTGATAAAATGCAACATCCATTTATGATAAAAACACTCAGCAAAGTGGGAATAGAGGGAGCATACCTCAACATACTAAAGGCCGTGTGCAAGAAACCTACAGAGAACATCATACTCAATGGGCAAAACCTAAAAGTGTTCCCTTAAGATCAGGAATAAGATAAGGATGCCTGCTTCCACCACTCTTTTTAAACATAGTAGTGGAAGTTCTAGCCACATAGATCAGGAAAGAAGAAGAAATAAAAGACATACAATTTGGAAAGAAAGAAGTGAAACTGTCATTACTTGCAGACAATGTGATAGTGTACACAGAAAACCCTATAGTCTACACCAAAAATCTACTCAGCTTAATAAGTGAATTTGGCAAAATAGTGGGATACACAGTCTATATGGCATTTCTGTCCACCAACAATAAAATATCAGAAATAGAAACTAGGAAAAAAATTTCATTTACTATAGCAACAAGAAAAATAAAATACCTAGAAATAAACTTAACCAAGGAGGTAAAAGAGCTGTACTCAGAAAAGTATAGGACACTGAAGAAATTAAGGAAGATACAAATAAGTGGAAGTGTATACCACGTGCATGGATTGGAAAAATTAACATCATTAAAATGTCCATATTACCCAAAGCAATATATGGATTCAACACAATCCTTATTGAAACACCAATGGCATATTTAACAGATTAGAACAAACATTTTTAAAATGTGTATGGAATGAAGAACACCCTCATTGAAAAATAGCCCCATTAATCTTGAGAAAGAAAAACAAAGTAGAACAGATCACAGTACCTAATATAAAACTTACTACAAGGTCACTGTAGTCAAAACAGGCTGGCATGGCATAAGAACAGACATAAAGATCAGTGGAACAGAATAGAGACGCCAGAAATAAACCTATGTCTCTGCAGTTAATTCACATTTTACAAGAGAATACAATGGAGTAAAAATAGCCTCTTCAATAAATGGTATTGGGAGATCTGGAATAGTACATACAAAAAATTGAAACTAGACCATGAACTTGCACCATATATCAGAATAAACTCAAAGTGGGATTAAATACCTAGAAAGAAGTCATGACACCATAAAAGTCCTAGAGGAAAACAAGCAGTAATATTTCAGATATCCCATGCAGCAATATTTCTACTGAAATATCTCCTAGGGCAAGGGAAATAAAAGGAAAAATTAACAAATGGGACTACATCAAATTAAAAAGCACAGTTGAAGAACCCATCATCAAAGTGAAAAGAGAACTGACTATATGGGAGAATGTATTTGCCAAATATACATTGGACAAGGGTTTAATCTTCAAAATATATAAAGATCTCTTAAGACTCAAAACCAGGAATACAAACAATTTAATTAAAAAATCGACAAAGGACCTGAACAGACACTTCTCCAAGGAGGACATACAGAAGGCTTATAAACATATAAAAGATGCTCAGCATCACTAGCCATCCAAGAGATGCAAATTAAAACCACAATGACATATAACCTCATACCAGTAAAAATGGCCATCATTAATAAATCAACAAGTGCTGCTGAGGATGTGGAGGAAAAGGGAACCCTCATGCACTGTTGGTGGGAATGCAGACTGGTCCAGCCACTGTGGAAAACAGTATGGAATTTCCTCAAAAAACTAAAAATGGAACTGCCTTTTGACCCAGAGATTCTACTGCTTGGAGTATACCCTAGGAATCCTGAAATACCAATTCAAAAGAACCTATGCACCCTATGTTCATAACAGCACTATTTACAATAGGGAAATGCTGAAATGAGCCTAAGTGTCCATCAGTAAATGAGTGGATCAAACAACTGTGGTACATTTACACAACAGGATCCTATGTAGCAGAAAGAAAGAAGGAATTCTTATCTTTCCTGACAGCATAATGGAACTGGAGAACACTATGCTAAGTGAAATAAGTCAGTTGGTGAAAGGCAAATAGCATATAATCTCACCTAAAAGAGGAACCTAATGAACAACATAAACTAGTGAGCAAAATAGAACCTTAGGCATGGACACAAGGAACAGGCTGACAGTGACCAGATTGGAAGGTGGACAACAGGGTGGGGAATGAGTGTGGGAACAAGGGAGGGGCCGGGTGGAGGAGGGCAAATGGGTTAGAATTAGGACAACTCTAACAGAATAACAATAAAATCTTTACTAAAAAAAACCAGTTATTCCACTTATAAGTCTGCTATAACTTACTCACATTCTAACAGATTTAATTTTGTATTTCATATTGATTAAATGATTAAAAAGTTATTTACATATAATTTACATTAGTTGTTAATATCTTCGAAGGCATTTGTTCTTCAAGGCCAAGAAGCAAAAAAACCCTTGTAAAGTTAGTAGATGAGTCAAGATCACAATTTTTTCAGATAACTGTGTCATCAGATTTCAAGCAGTTATTTTTTAATTAATTAATTTACATAAGTACACTCACGGCCTTCAAAATTCAGTCTTTCATCAAATGATTATTGAGTGTCTATCATAATCCAGACATATTCTTGGTGCTAATGATACCTAGTACAGAAAACAAAACATCTCGTCCTTTATGAAGTTAATATTGTGGAATGTGGATGGAAGAAAGTTGATACAAAGATAAGTAAACAAAATGTGCAGTACGTTACCTGTTTTTAAATTGTATGGACACAAAAACAAGAGAGAAGGAAAGAGTTCCTGTGGGTCAGAGGTCAGGGGCCACAGAAGACCACATAGAGGAGGTGATTGATACACAACATCTGAAGGACATGAGACGGTGAGCTATCCTTGGGACATATGAGGGAAAAGCATGCCAGGCAAGAGAAAATTAATATAAAGGTCCTCATATGAGAGTGTCCCCTGTGTACAAGGGATATCAAAAAATATTTTTGTCTGGACTGAAGAAAAGTGGGTGAGGAGAGTTTCAGACGGGAGATAGGAGACAAGATAATATAGAATCTTATGGATCATAAGAATTCAGGCTTTAATATAGCTCTAAATGAGATGGGAGTAGAAGTGACTTTAGCTTTTAAAAAGATAAATCTTGCTGCAGGATTGAGGAAAAACTCCTAGACACTAAAAGCAGAAACGGAATTCTCTGTTCACTACTCCCAAGGTACACAGTTCTGCCACTGGGTGCGTTTGAATCTCTGTGTGCAATGGCAGCGCACTGTCACGAAAGATCAATGGATTTCTGTCCAAAACCCTCTTTGGAGAGATGTTCAACTAGGACCACTGCCAAACTACTAGGACGTTAAAAAATAAAAGAGAGTGTGGGAGGTCAGATAATATATTGGCATCCATGAAAAACAGATAGCTCTGTTCAAAAAATACCAAAATTTTGTATTCAAAAGCACCCTTAAAAAACAAGTATTCTTACTCCTGTAGTAGTAAGTGCCATAGAATAAACAGTCATCATAACTGAGTAATATGTATCCATGATCAAAAATGTTTTCAAAATAGAAATTATGAGCTTAAACACTTCTATTGTCATAGAGTAATGTCAGAAAAGGGAGTTTTGAGTGCATTTTCAAAGGCAGTTTTGTATGAGTAAACTTCATCTATGTTTAGTTTCCTTTGGCTATTGCTGTCTCATTAGTAAGCTCATTTTCAAAAGACTGATTAAAATTCTTCCTGCTTCTGGTCTGAATGCTTCCCTTTTCAGGAAGTCATAAAAACTGTGAAGGTATCCTTTTACAGGTTTATATTTTAGTGTTAATCTCCATTGAATTGATCCTTTAAAAAAGCTCTACCTTTTGTTTTCAAATTTCCCCCTTTTATTAACTTCAGTTATATATATATATATATATATATATATATATATATATTAATCTCTAGTTTTCTCCCCTGTCCTTTTCTGAGGGATACAAGTTTGAAACTCTGTGAAAAAGGTAATAATAGTCAATTTTGACAGAACAAAGGTTAAAAATCTTTATCTCTGAGAAATATAAATTCCTAGAAACTGTTGTTCATAAAAACAACTTGTATAATTTTATTTTTAGCTTTTTTTTTAGCTTTTGAATTAGGTACATTAACTCTGAACAATTCCAAACATGTCAAAAGATCAGTAGAAAACAATCTATAATTTATTTCATTTATGTCATTCTTTATGTTATTATCATTACAACTTTATAAATAGATCTCATAAATGTGATAGCATGTAACAATTAACAGATGCAAATAAAATTGTAGAAAAAAATTTAATGGATAAAGGGTAGCTGTCTGTGAAATAATGAGATTAAGTTCCAACTGTTACCAAATAAAATTAGTTACTTGAATCAACATTGATTTAAAACCTAAATTAAACTAAGGACAGTGATGATGCATGTGACCACAGAGCTGAACAATTTACCCTCTGATAGTAATATGTTCACAATATTATTAAAGAAGTGGATGAAAATGAAAGCAAATCTTAAGTGCATGCAAAACAATACATCACATGGTTATATATGACATGTCAGTGGAACCAATGCTTCAAAATACTCTACATGTACTTTATATCTTGTGCCTTATGTATTTATTTGTTTCTTATATTAAGTTGAGATTCTTCCCCTCAAAAAGTGCATAATTTTCAGCTCACTTTAATCTGAGTAAAATCAGCTAATGACAATAAATTAGAGAACGTGCCTGCACAGAAGATAAATAATAGGGATAGTTACTTAGAAATAGGATGGATGTTAGAAATAGTATTTTACTATAGAGTACTTCTAATGTAGAGAATATTGAAAAAATAATTTTTTCAAACACTTTATATATTTCTACCTTTGATAGGATGACCTAAGTTGCACTTCTCTCTTAAAATGTGATTCAGAAGGTACTTTGTGTTAACATATCCCTAATTTCTACCTTTATTAACTAGTGGATTATTTCTATTCTGTCACTAATATTAATATTCGGGGTTGGTATCAATCTCTTCTTGGACACAGGCTATGGTGTGCCCCAGTTCCATACACAAACGATCACACTCAGGGCCAGTTTCATGAATGCACAACCTTTGCAGTCACACAGAGCCCCACACTTCCAGGGACCCTATTCTCAATGCCTTGGAAGTCTTAATCATTTTATTTATTTTATTTATTCCTTCTTAAATTTATTGGGATGACATTGGCTGATAAGATTACACAAGTTTCAAGTGCATATTGTTGGGAACAAGAAAAATAATCTCAGCCCCAAGCAGTCTGCATCCCTAGCAAACATCCTGGAAGTTGATTGCCATCTGTTTAGTTTCAAAATTTTCCTTTCAGTTGAGTCAGACCCCAACCTGTTCAAGCGCGCGGGCTCTGTAAGCCAACAGCTAACCGCCACATCTGCTTCTGTGCAACGCTTGCTTGCCTCTATATAAGGACTTAGCTGTACTCTCGTTTGCAGCCCCTGCGGGCACCGTGTCTCTGGACACTTTGAGAGTTCGCCCCTGCGCAGGTTAAACTTGGCCAATAAAGTAACATCTTTGAAACCCTGAAAGTCTCTGACATTTGTTCTCGCAGTTGGTAGATGCAACACATATTTCTATGATATATGATCTGTGTAAAACTTATGACTTCTAAGCAAAGTTTGATGGGGCAGTGGAGCATCACGTGAGCAGGGTAGATATATACAATATACGGATCTAGTGGTTCTTGCTGCTCCACTTGCATATTGAGTTTGCAGGGCCCCAGAGCATAGAGTGCTCCCTGCTTGAGGGTTCAGCACCACTCAGTTGAATACAAGTAAGTATGTGTCTTAGTTAGATTGGGCTGTCATAACAAAACACTGTAAACCAGATGGCTTAAATAGTAGAAAAATATTTTCTTACAGTTCTGGAGGTTAGGAGTCTGAAATCAGGGTGCCAACACAATCGGATTCTGGTGAAGGTTCTCTTCCTGACTTACAGACTTCTGCCTTTCACTGTGTCCTCACGTGACAGAAAGGAAGAGAACACTCTGGGGTCTTTTCTTCTAATAAAAGCACTAGTCTTACCATGAGGCCCCCACCCTCATGCTCTCTGATTAAATACCTCACATAGGCCCCCATCTCCAAACACCACCAACACACTGTGGGCAGGGTTCTAACACGTGAAGTTTGGGAAGATGCAGTGTAGTCCATAGCCACAGGTTACATCTGTGATTGGCTAAAATGAGGAGTTGGCAGCCCTGAGGGGCCATGCTTTCAGTTCAAACCAGGACTTCCTTTGAGTGCAAAAAGATCCCAATATTTTAAGAGTTGTAAATGACCAAAGAATACTATAATCCCTTTTTTATTCATGTCACTTTTCTACACTAGCCAACCTATTCAGGAAATGACACAAAAGGAGAAACAAAGATGGATCAACCCATAGTTCATTATTCTTTCTGTCTTTTCTCATACCTCAGTAAGTCAAAAGTAGTGAGTGTTGGCAGAATGTGCTAAGATCAAGAAAGAATGTAAAAACAGTTGGCATTAATTTTATGTAACATTTCTATTGTTCTTAATAGGAGCTGAGGCAACTTTTCCACCTAACTTTCAGTCGGTGCCTGACAGCTGTGTTTAATCCCACAACTCTGTTCAGAGGTGAAGCATTCGGGTCTGGGCTTCTATTCTTTTACTTCAGATTTGGATTTGCAATTTCTAGCCAGTACAATTAAGCAAGAACAAGAAATAAAAGGCTTCCGGATCAGAAAGAAAGAAATAAGCTCAATTTGTAGGTGACATGGTCGTCTACATAGAGATTCCTCAGGAATCTTCAAAACAAAAATTCCTATAACTAATAATTTAGCAGTGTTGCAGGTAAACTTACAAAAGCTAGTAAGCATATAAAAATCAATTACTCCATTGACAAAACAATAGTACTTAAATCACACTCCTCTCCCCAAATAAAGCACTTCCATTTTGTAAAGCTAGCAAATGTGTACAGCACTTGTATGCTGAAATTACAAAACACTGACAATAAAATATAAAAAGATTAAAATAAATGTAAAGATGTATTTATTAATGGATTAGAACACCCAATGTAGTAGAGATGATAATTCCAAATTGATATACAAGTGTAATGAAATTTTTATCAAAATGCCAGCAAGAATATTTAGTAGTTAAAACATGATTATTCTAAAAGTTATCTGGAAATGTTGAGAAATTAGATAAGCTCAAACTGTTTTTTAAAAGATGGGAAAAGTGAAAATGTTAAGTGGAAGTTTAGAAGGTGAAGGGGTGAGAGGGGTCCATAATACTTGCAGAAAAAGCGCAAAATTAACTTGATTAACTGCCTCTGGCCAAGTACCTGTTTTTAACAGGATAAGAAGAGGTAATCTGGAGCAAGATAAAAGCCGGAATTAACAGACCCTTACTTATGTTTAGGAGGCCACACCCTCCCTTGGAGGAGTATTCGGCACCTTCTCCCACAAAATGAACAGGTAATTCCCTCCTCTCAACCCACAAATTATATAAATTCTCAAGACAAAGAAACTGAGGGCCTAGGCCCAGCCTCTTCAATGAGAACTTATCACTAATAAATTCTGCTTACGTTCTAATAGGCTTGCTGATCTGTAATTCTTTCGTGTGTCCGCAGGAAAAACTGAGCCTCCTACAGCATTTTGAATCAGTCTACACCATTTTAAAACAGCATATAGCTACAGTACTCACAGCTGTTTAGTATTTGTACAGGTATGAGCAAATACATCAAAAGAACAGATTAGAAATCCTAAAAATTGTACATAGGTATTTTACAAAGTCATAATAGTATAAAATTATAAATGCAACTTTTAAAAAGTGTTCCGGAACAAATAGACATCTATTGGAGGGGGAACACTTTGACCCAGAACTCATGGCTTACACATGGACTTAAATGAAAAAATATAAAACTTTAACAATTAGTAGGAAATAATCTTTGGAATCTAGGTCTAAGCAAAGTTTTCTTATTTGTTACCAAATATATTACCCACATATAGAAAAAATGATAAATTATACTACATCAAATTAAAATCTTTGCTCTATAAAATATCCTGTTAAAAATTAAAAATACAAGCTGTAGACTGGAGAAATAACCACATATCAAAAAAAGACTAGGATTTAAAATAAAAAATTGCTCTAAAAAAGTGATTTTATAACAATCCATTGAGAAAACAGGTTTCAAAAATGAGATATTTTCTTAGAGAGGATTTGGAGAGAGAAAATAAGCACATGAAAAGACGTTCAATACCATTTGGGAAATGCAAATTAAAAATGCAATGAGATATCACTACGTATATATGAAGACAGATAAAATTACGAAGAAATATAGTGGGAACACTAAGTGCTGGCAAAGATATTCAGATTCTAGATCACTCACATTGCTGCCATACATTTCAAGCTGCTCTTGAAAACATTTTGGCAAGAAGTCACAGTGAGAAAATGATAAAGACAGGAGCAGCTTCCAGGGTTCACCCCAAAGTCTGTCAGTGACAAAATTTAGAGTCGAGGCTTGGTAGCAGCCCCTAAGGATCCTGAGCTGACGGGCTCCCCAGGATGTGCGATGAATTCGGGATGTGGAAAGCAGTGTCCTCTACTCGCCCCGGTTTAAGCTGCTTCTGCAGCAATTGATCTTAAGAGTCAACACGTCTTGACTTCTTGCTGTGTGCAAGTCCTAAAACTTGGGCAGGCTGTGAAAGACGTGCTTTTCCAAGATAGAAACGTAGGAATCTCCTGAACTCACCTCCTCTCGGGGACAGAACAAATCTACAGCTACACTGAGAGCAATTTCCTTTGAAAGAAATCCTAGAAGGGTACTGCTTTTATGGAAGTGATAACTTCATAAGGTACATAGGTGTCTAATCACCACATTGTACGTCTGAAACTACTACTGTATGTCAACTGTCACTGAAAAAACGAATTTAAAAAAATAAAGGATAAGAGGAAGGTAAAAAAGACCCTGCAAAAATAAAACCAAAGAAAAGAAATTATAACTCTAGAAACTAGCTGTACCACTCCTACAACGTCAATCGAACAAGAAAATACTCACAGCTCCTGCGTAGGAAAGGCTGAGGCACACCCGCTGGCATTATAACCCCGTTTCTAGCATGGTGTCATGAAAGCGGGAGAAAACTCTCAATTCCCAGCTTTGGACATCTAGCATCCCAACGTCTAAGACTCCCACCTGAGGGGCAGACTCCCAGAACACCTTGTTCTGAAAGTCAATGGCTTTCATCCTTGAGACCTGCAAGGCTATAATAAACAAAGAAACATTCCTAATGGGTTCTTTAGGACTCACCGAGGTATTTCCCCAGGGCCCTACCCCCAGGGTAGAGAGAGCAGGCAAAGAGCCCACATCCCAACCTCTCCCTGAGAAAGGCCTGTCTGCACACTGTTAAAGCTGCTGCTGAGGGTGAGGCTTCTGATCTAGCACACACCTGGGGATTGACTGCAGTCCTCTCTGGAGACCGGGGAAGCCAGCAAACACCACCTCAACCTTCTTACCTGAATCCACTGTAAACAATCAATATCTTCCTGTGAAGAGCTTGTACCCAATTCTTCTCACCCCAGCTTGGCAGATGCCACCCAAAGGACGGGGCCCCAGGAAGACCCGGCTGTGACAGCCAATGGGATTGCATCCACAGGACTGCTCCTCCCCCAACTGTACATAGGGTCCGAGACAGAGAGCACAAGCAAAGATGCTAAGCTTCTATTTCCTCCCTGGAAGGGGCCCCAGAAACACCCTTTCCCAGCTGCTGCCTGAAGGTGTGGCACCTATTCAAGCTGCATGTAGCTGTTAACTGCAATACTCCACTTTAAGACACTGAGAGGTCTTGGCATAACCTCAGCTACTGGAAGCCATTAAGATTAATGGAGGAAACTTGAACAATTGCAGAGGTTTGAGAGGCCACCAAAGAGCTAGGCTGAGGTGAGTGGTAATGTTTAAGTCCTAGAGAAGATCACTCCCTCCAGACTGGGAGAGGTGTGGCTGTTTTATCTAATGCACAGAAATCAACACCCAGATTCAGGGAAAATGAAGAAACAAAGGATTATGTTCCAAACGAAAGATCAAGATAAACTTCAGAAACAGACTTGAATACGTTAGTGCTTTATCTGATAAAGAGTTCAAAATAGCCATAAAAAGATGCTTGGTAGGGTCAAGAGAACAATGCATGAATAAAGTAAGAATTTCAACCAAGAGGCAGAAAATCAGAGAGCTGAGGCACGATAACTAACTTTCCCACCTCACTTGAAAAATTTCCTCTGATATGGTTACTCCCTGTCTCTCTTTCTATCTATTCACTGAAAAGGAATAGCTTTCCCGTGACACTGAGAGAATCCTAGCCAGCTGAGCCTTTTCTGGAGATGACATTTCATACCTCGGGTTCTCCTAAACAATCACCTCTTTGTAGAGAAAAAGTAATATTTTATTTCAGGAAAAATCTGTGAATTCAATGTCTTCTTGGTTGGTACCTGATTAGAAGAAAAAATAAAGGGAGATTCTTAGGCCATCTGTATAATCCAATATCCAGGAGAGTATTTGGCTCAGGGTTCTAATAATTTTCATTAATAAAATCATGTCAATATAAGAAACATCCAAACCTCTAGAGGACTTTTATTAGGGTTTATTTGAGCCAAATGGACAACATATACCAGGGAGAAATGCTATGGAGAATAACAATTTTGCAGTTTTCTTTTGTGCATTTGAAATTAAGAGGAAAAATGTAATGAAGATCACATGAAGGTAGGAGAAAGCAAGGAGAGGGTCAGATTACAGGATAGTTAAGATTCTGTGCTTTCTTGAGGGAGCTGAAAGTGTGGTCACATGTTAGAAGGGGTTACAAAGCAGTCATTTCAAAGGTATGTTAACCTAGAGGTACAAGAACAATGGACGAGTCTTGATTAAGGCAAAGATAAGCCTTTTCTAAAGAAGTTATGTGCCTGGGGAATGACTTGCCCAGCTAGGAATTTATGATCAAATCACCCTATGAGGTTATTTTCCATAGAATCCCCTTTTTGTCTACAGTCCAAATAAGAAAATAACTTTGGTATAAAAAAATAAGTAATGCTTCAAATGCCAAAAGTTTTTTTCAAAATAAAAGAATTTTGTAGAAATTCACTTTGAGGAAGTACCATGTGATAAATTGTTTAAAGCTACTAGTATTTAGTACATTGACATTCAGTGTTCTCGTTTAGTAAAATTTGTATTCTGTAAATAAGACTAATCTTTATAAAACAGCTAAATATTCAGTATACTTTTAAATAATGTTTTTCCTTTTAATGTAAATCAAAAAAGGTTTAAATTTATTTTTTCTTCAATAATTTTATTTCAATGAACATATTGGTAATTCAACACTGGTATAGAACATATTTGGTTTTCTTTCTTGCAAGCATTGTATTTCATTTTCTTTTGGTTTTCTTAACCTGTATCAGAAATAAAGCCTTGAAAACTCAATTTTTAATTACCAGTGTAAGTGGAGTGTCACTGAGGAAGTGAAACGAAGCTGCCAATAATTAAACTAAAATCATCCACAATAAGTGAATGTGCCCATGTTTTCCAAAGTCTGAGTGATGTGTTAAAACTAACAAAACGTGGAATCATTAAGAAGACGCGCTAATGTTTCTGAAAAGAACAGTTTCTTGAGTCTTTCCAATTCCCAACGCAGACATTAACTGATTTTATTTACACTTGAACATTTTAAGAGGAATATGAAATAACCCTTAAGGAACACATAATGTGATCTGTTAAACTCATTGTACCTTGTAGGGCGAATGCCATAATAACACTTTATTGGTATGGTGAAAATAATTCTCTGCATGTGTACCTGGGTGCTATCAGAACCCACATATCCAAAACATCCTTGCTGGAGAAAGAAGGACCAAATATGCCTTTCTTATCTGCTGAGTATGAAGTTGATATATAAAAGCAGTAGCTATGTAAAGTAAAATGATTGTGTGGGAAAATTTGGGCTATGGACAGTGTTTTCTCTCCTTTTCAGAAATTCTCCCCTCCCTACAAATTCTTCTTTTATGCATGCTAGGTTTCTAATAGGTCTCATTAGGTGTCCTGTGACAGTGTCCTTCATAAGTAGTCTAGATGTGGCTAACTTTGTCTTTGGTGGTACATTTATTTCTCTAAAGTGCTTGTCTTGTATATCATTGCTATACAGTTTTGTTCTCATTGTTGTAACTATCTTCTTAGACTTGTTTACACTAAAAACCTAAAGAAAGGTGTTTCATTTGACCATTTAAAGAGTCCATTTTTGTCACTACATACATTTTTATTCTTCCTAGAAGTAACAAATGAAGCTCTGATGAGGGAATTTCAATGACCCTATTGAATGGATTGGGAGAAACAGTTCTTCATTGTGTTTTAAAAATTATACCTCAGAAATAGCTGTTTATTTAATTTACCTCTAGGTCAACCCTGCTTTAAAGTCATATTTTAGCTCTCTCTGCTGTTGTAATGATTAATAGGACCACTGTCCACTTAAATTAAAGCAAAGAAGGGAAAGAAGACAATGTAAGGGACAAATAATATTTTAAATATGTTGTGATCATTTCCAACTTAACAGTGTGTTCAAGTAAAAAAATTTAATTTTTCTTAAATCTTCATGATAGTGTTGCCTGGGAGTGTGCACGTATGTGCACGTGAACATATGCATATACACAAGTGTTCAGGGTGGTGGGGATGAGTGGTGTGGTGGTTTTGAAATCATACAAAATCTTTCATTGATTCATATTGGTGTGAGAGAAACTGGCTTCTGTAGGTGATGGTGAAGCCAATGATCTCACCACGTCACACGTTTGCCGATTCTGTTCCCTGTACCCCGTCACCCAGCAGCCCATCAGAAAACCGGATACTCTGTGGGCTGCATCTCCAAAAACAGCTGACAGAGTATGTGCCCCAAGGGCGAGAGCGACCTGAACGATCGGTATGCGTATGCGCAAAAATAATCCTTAGGTATTGAATTAATTCCATAGAGAAATAGAAAAAATACAACACTGTTCTCATGTGTCGAAATGATAATTATGAGCAGGTTGGTCATTTTTGGAGTCAAAATCATTAATATCTGTACCTTTCAAAAATAGCAGATCATAGAATTTTTTAAATGGAAATTTTATAGTAATGTAGTATACAATTTAAAATTATTGATTAAGTTCTAATTTCCTGGGAGGTAGTGTCATCATTTCTCTATGAAAAAAATTATATGCATATATTAATTTTTATATATTTATATGTATATATAAATTGGATACTTGTTGAGTGCTACAAAATGTCTAGAGTTTTTCTCAGGCACTTCAATGCATGTCTTATTTCTTGTCATATTTTTAAAAATATTCCAATTTCTCACGTGAGGAAATTGTGACCAAAACAAGGTGAGTGACTTATCTAAGAACCCATAACTAGGTAAGTTATATACAGAACTGAACTAGGCAGACTGACTTCGTAATCTACTTATTTAATTACATAGTACATCAATTTTTTCTTGCTCAGTATTGATCAATTTATCAAAGATAAAAACAATTATTTTAATAAGCATTCAATGTTTAACTATAGTGGAATCCAAAATTAAAACACTATACAACTGCCCTGGCCAGTGTGGCTTTATTTCATAAACTGAAAGGTCATGGGTTCAATTCCTGGTCAGAGCACATGCCTGGGTTGAGGATTCGGTCCTGGCTGGATCACATATAAGATCAGGCCCCAGTCAGGGCTCCTAGGTACGAGAGGCAACCAGTCTGTTTGTCTCTTACAATGTTTCTCTACTTTTTTTCTTCCCTTCCTCTCTCTTTAAAATCAATAAAAATGAAGACTTTTAAAAAATCATTGTAAGACTAGGTCAGATTTAGCTAACTTTTGGTAACATTTAATCAGAGTACATCTCTTTCTCTTTCTCTCTCTCTCTCCCCCCTTGCTTTAAGCATATAGTTTAAAATCACATTTATTGTATTAATAATTATCATTTTAAAGACATATCTATGTTATTTTACATAATATAATTTTTACTTCCATTTGTCATAAAACAATCTTTTTATGAACAAAATACCTTGATTTGATGACAGATAATTTGGGTCTCTAGGAAACTCCCAAATACTCAGCAGTTTGCATCTGTATCAGCCTTTAAATTGGTGAGAAAATCATGAAGGCATTGAGAAAAACCCTGCTACCTTCATTTCAATGTAAATTTTACTAATCTAACTTTATATTGTTATCCCAGAATATTTTTTCATCTCTGGTATATATACAGCAATTCATTTTTATTTCCATTATGTAAAATCTCTTTCAGTCAAATATTTCAAAAGTATCCTCCTTGAATGGATATTAGGAAAGGTAAGACCTCCAGGCAAAATATTGTATGAAGAAGAAAGATTCAGATGTTGTTGGATGAAAGTGGGGTGAGGGACACAGAGATGGAGTCTTGCTGTGAATTGTAACCACCCCCCCGACTAGGGTGAGGGGGGTGGTAGGTGGGAGTATTAGAAGTATCAGTAAATTATTTTCTCCTTCTGGATTTTATTTTCCATCTAATTTGAGGTGGGAGTGATTGGTGCAAATTAGGTGATCTCTAAAGTTGTGCTTAAAATTAGTTTCCTGTATTTTTTATGTAATTTATTCTTACAGAAATTTATCTTAAAAAAAAAAGAAACCAAAACCTGTTGCTCTCTTAACAAGGCAGCTGAAGCCCAGCTAGCACAAAGGGCTTACTGCACAGCGCATGCACGATCAGTGACAATTATGTCCTAGCAACTGGCCTCTTGATTCCAGTTCCAAGGCCCTTTTGAAATTTAGAGGAATTATACATGCTTCATTATTTTAATTTTAGTAGTTTGATAGGAAGACTATTGCTTAAGTTCAATCGTTGAGACAATTTCCTTTGGCTTTATATTGAGGTGCTAATATTTTTACCATCAAATTTTAACGAAAGCTTTTGAGAATTATATAAACGGGCCTGAAGTCGATCATGTTATTCATCAATCCCTTACATGGCTTTCACTATATGTCTGTCATTGTTCCAAGCTCTTTGCAAGCATTGCTTCATTTGGTTCTCACATGAGTCTATGCTGAAAAACTCATTACACCAATTTTCCAAATAGAGAAACTAAAGAACAGACAGTTTAAAAGAACAGCAACAACCACTTGTTGTTGAATAATTTTGTGCCTAAGGTCATAAAAATGGGAGGTGAAGAAGCCAGACTCAGGCTCCTGCAGAATGGTCTGTGGTCCATACTTGTTCAGAATATAAGCAAGATCTTAAGAAAATTTTATTAGATGAGTTTCCAACTTTTTATTTAAAAATAATTTAAATTTTAAACAAATTTATTTTCCAATGACACAGAGATAGAGATATTACTTAAATTTTAAGAAATGAATCTATATATAGGCGATGTCATGCATGGCAAATATAATGTCATGTCAAAATAGCATGTATGCAGGCACCAAATTACACTGTTAATATTCCATTTAGTATTAAGAGTTTCTAACATATTAATGGATGTTAACTATACAGACTTACTCCATAATATGGGAGAGATGAAAAGATAAGGTTTTCACAGGGTAAGATTACCTTGAAAGTGGGAAAAAGTTCATAGAGATACTTAGTTTACTTTTACCATTTTCTATTTAATATTTTTTCTAAGTGAGGTACCCTGCTCATTTTTCAAAACTGTTAAAATGTGAATTTTAAAATCAGCTAGCTTGAACTGCAATATATAATGAGGATTAAGTCCAGTTCTTTTCCCCTCTGGCTTCTTGAGAAGATGCTGTTTTAAGGAGACTTGGGAAGCCAGACCTCCAAGAAAAAAGGAAATACTTTACTCCCAAACAAGTACTTATATTTCTCCTCTGATCAAACATTCACTTTCTTCAGCTTTGTTCTGTAACTTGACTCTTCAGAAGCTACAAGGATAAGATTTTTGAGCATTTCTTGGAAGTTCGTCTATAACCAATAGGAAAAATTAGAAAACATAAAACTGGACTTGGTCACCTTTGTTGTTTAAAAAATTAGTTATCTAAGAAATGTTAACACTACAGTAATATGCATTTTTTAAAATCTGAGATTTCAATTCATGGACAGTTAAGATAGTTATAATTGAATCTTAATTCTATTTTTTTGGCTCCTTAGGGTCAGATAATACTTCCTCATATTTGTTAAAAATTTGCTATGTTTTCTCTATTATTGTGTGCTTAACTGAAAGTTGGAAATTCAAAGTATTAGCATATATTCAACCAGAACAGTTTTCCACCAAAATTATTTTAAAGTTCATGTAATTCATTACATTGTAATTCAACATCTGTATAAACTACAAATGATCACCTACGAAAGTCCAGTGATTATCCATCACCTGACAGCTGACCCTCTTCCCTTCCTTCATCTACACCCCAACGCCCTTCATGTCCAGTAACCGCTGTTCTGACCTATTCTCCCTGTAGGATTTTTTTTGTTTATGATTTTGTTTCTGGTTTTAGATTTTACATATAAGTGAAATCATAAGGTATTTGTCTTTCTTTTTGTGACTTATCTCACTTACCATTATATCCTTTAAAAAGATCTTTTACAATTTTGAATGTCTTTCCTGAGCTTAAAGCATTTAAACATTCCACTGAGTATAAAATATTTTGGTGTGATACTCATAAGAGATGCATTAAGTCGGTGATAATATGATTCTATCAATGTCACTAATGCTTTCATTAAAGGCAATAAATCCCACACTATGACTTTAGTGTGCTTAGTATTTCTTGCAAAATGCTATTACATTTTTTTATGATCTTCTGAATAAGACATTAAAAAATACATGTTCTTAGTAGAAAATGGAAGGTAATAAATGCTAAGGAGATGTAAATATCACTTCTAAATGACTTAGCTATTTTCAGAATTTTAAACTATCTTGTAAAATGAGAAATATTTGCAGGAATCTAAACACCTAGCAAGCAATACTAGAGTGTTACTATCTAACATCTTAAAATTTAAATAGATCAAAGAGTTGCTTCTTAAAAACACTTCAGAACTTGCAGTATAGGACAGGTACACTTTATATTAGTCAGTATTTAAGTGTTTACTAAGATCAACATATGTTTATCTATGTTTGACATAATGATGATTAAGAAACCAAAATTTCAAATATTAGGAATTCAGCAAAAAGATGATTTTGTTCGTTTTCAGTGTTTGACTGGTGCTTTGCTGCATAAGTCTAACAGTCTCACCTAAAGATTTAATTTAATTCTTTAGGAGAATGCACTTTTCTTCGACCTACTATTTTCTATTGGATAGCATATTTTTCAACTCTTTGGAGATTGGTATTAACTTTTAGAACAATTATAGTAGTGCAAATTTATCTTTGTACAAGAGCAAATCAAATGAATTTTGTCCTATAGAGGTGAAAATGATTTATACCTATTAAAAAGGTAATTCCAAAGGTTACATTTTTTATTGCCCTATAGGGCATTAACACATTTTAATCTATTTATTCATCTTATGCCAGTGTTCTTTCAGTCCCTATAAATAATTTAATTTTTCCTACATTCTTTTGAACCAGTATATCCTTCTAGTTGATCCTGTCATTAATGACTTAAATAAATCTTTGAAACATTCTTACATTTTCTAAAAAGTCACATTCTTTACCTTTTGAAAGTGATATTTTAGCATGCTTTTATTCACCTAATTCTTCTCTCTTTAAACAATGTATGCTTCTTTGAGGCTCAGTCCTACTAATTACTCATTATCTCTTATTAGGTCCCCTTATAATTCCCTGTCAATCCTCTTTATTGTTTATCTTCAGTTATCTTCAATATTTTTAATTTCTTCAAAAACCATGCTTTTTAGACTTTTTCCTCTTAGGTTCACCCATGAGCATTGGCACCCACTACCAGTCTGTGTTTTAGGATTGTCCAGCTAAGCAGGCCTTATGATCAAATGTGTAAGACTTTCTTTCTAAATATATTTTTAGGCATATGTATAAGTGTTTCAACACTCCTACTTTGTATAGCCCTTCTTTTGTGTTTTCCTCCATTTTTTGCTTGTTTCATTTATAGCTTTTTCCCCCTCATGTAAATCACTGACTACTTGGACTTTATTCTAGTTTACTATGTGAGAAAAACAGGTTCAATAATGTCATTCCCTAGTGTTGCTTCATTTATCCCAATACTAAGTATCAGCGGCTCATTTTTCCCCATAGACTTGAGACACACACTGTGTGACAACAGTAAAGGAAATCTGTCAATTAACAGCCAGGATTTCACAAAGTGGCATTTTTTTCATATATCAAGATCAGATCTTCATCCTTTTACATCAGAAACTAATTGACCCAGGGATGGTCAGACTTTCAATGGTTAACTCACACTATATTGATGAATAATGCCAGTGTATGATCATTCTGGTTTACTTGTTTACAGAGACAGATATATGATTGAAATAGGCAGAATGTTATAATGCTTTGTAAGGTACTGCCTACCTCAAAATCAAGATAACCATGACATCTATTAGTAATCTGGAAGTTGTTTGATGTGAATGGAGTGAAACAGAGAGAATGGATAGCTGGAGAGACACTGAAGTCATAGAGAAGTCCAAAGATATAGGAAGTGTTTAGCCATATATATGAAAACACCCTGGTGACCAGCCTCATATTCAACATTCAGCCCTAATTGCTGCTGCCATTTTCTATGCTGTTGAACTCCTCTGTTGATTCATTCATTCTTTAAATAAATAAATATCATAGATCAGGATATAACTATTCCTATATAGCTGTTCCCCCACAACTATCATACATTAATTTAACTAGCTGAACTCATAGAAACCAATATTTTTTTTCATCAAGACCTCTCACATTTTACTGTGTTCTGCTTACAGTGAAAATAGAAAACAAGTATTTCATTTGAAAGGGAATTTACAAAGATGACAATTGGTTTTCATACATCCAGGACAGGGCTCATATATCTAAATTTTTAATAAGTTCTATACATAATTGTGTTTATTCTTAGTACTTTAAAGGTTCTTGTGGCTTATAACACTTCAGTTCTGTGCCACTGATCCCATTTATTGAATCATCTAATCATCACTATAAGTAAAGTAACAGTTGTACCATTTTTCATAAACTATGTCATGACTTGCTTCATCTCAAGTTAAAGGTGATGAGGCTTCTTAGACCATACTGTAAGATAAGGACAGATTGTTCAGGCCGACTGAAAAACTCATTTTTGTTTTCATGTAGCCTTCATTCATACTGGGCAGGAACCATGAATACCAATGTGGTTATAGTTACAGTTTGGGACTGCATGTCCAGATGTTCAAGCCACATGGGAGGCCACAGTTTCAGTTACATGGATGCAAATCACAGTTTTGTGTTCAGACCGAATAGGAGAAACAGAATATTTAAGACGAGGAATGGAAAACTAGCCCACTGAGTACTAAACTGACAGGTGGCTTTCGATCTAAGAACGAAGGCTGCCTAAGGATTGCCCTGGAAGCTTACCTTCTCTGGTAGAACATTTGGCAGTCTCTCCAATCTCTAGCTTCCTCTCTTGCCCCTCAGTAGTGCAACGTATTTTGAACAGCCAATGGTAGCAGGAGTTCATCTCATTTTTAAGAAGCAATAATATATTGCTTAGTCAATAACTAATAAAAACTCCTGTGAGCTGTTATATGGCACAAATACAATTCTCCAGAATTAGCCTTTTCTTTGAACATGTGAGACTTACATTTATGAAAAATATGTGGAACTTGTTGCTACCTTGACCTTAGACCATACAACAAAATGATCTATGTTTTGGGAATAGATGCATTACTGAGAGTGGAAGTGTGGGAAAACATTTGATCAGGAGACAGAGCTACCAAAAGAACATAGACTGGATGAGTTCTCACAGTGTTCTTTGAGTTCAATATTATAAGGTTTTATAATTTAGGATGTTAGGCTGAGGCAGGGTGAGGTGCACTGCACTGAGGCAGGAGTCCCAGCTGAGGACGAGCCATATTATTTGGAAAAATATTTGCAAATCATTTATCTGATAAGGGGTTAATATCCAGAATATTAAAGAATTCCCACAACTCAACAATAACAACAACAACAACAACAAAACAAACCACCTATATAAGCCATGACACCATTAAAGTCCTAGAGGAGAACATTGGAGGGAAAATCTCAGATATTTCATGCAGCAACATTTTTACTGATATGTCCCCTAGAGCAAGGACTATAAAGGAAAGAGTAAACAAATGGGATCTCATCCAAATAAAAAGCTTCTGCGCAGCTAAAGAAAACAGCATTAAAATAAAAAGACAGCCAACTGTATGGGAAAACATATTTGCCAATGATACCTCAGACAAAGGTTTAATCTCCAAAATATGCAAAGAACAAACATGACTTCACTCTAAGAAGACAAGTAACCCAATTAAAAAATGGGGAAAGGACTTGAACAGACGCTTCTCCAAGGAGGACATACAGAGGGTCCAGAGACACATGAAAAGATGCTCAGTATCACTTGCTATCAGAGAGATGCCAATTAAAACCACAATGAGATACCACTTTATACCAGTGAGAATGGCTATCATAAACAAAGCAATAAACAACAAATGTTGGAGAGGGTGTGGGGAAAAGGGGACTCTGGTCCACTGTTGGTGGGATTGCAGACTGGTACAACCATTATGGAAAACAGTATGGAATTTTCTCAGAAAACTAAAATTGGACTTGCCTTTTGACCCAGCAATTCCACTGCTAGGAGTGTATCCTGAGAACCCTAAAACACCAATCCCAAAGAACCTATGCACCCCAATGTTCATAGCAGCACAATTTACACTAGCCAAGAGTTGGAAGCAAACTAGGTGCCTGTCAGTAAATGAATGGATCAAAAAACTATGGTACATATACACAATGGAATTTTATGCCACAGAAAGAAAGAAGGAGCTTCTACCTTTTGCAACATCATGGATGGAACTGGAAAGCATTATGCTGAGTGAAATAAGCCAGGTGTTGAAGGACAAATACCATATGATCTCACCTTTAACAGGAAGCTAAACAAGAAAACAAACAAGCAAGTGGAATATAACCAAGGATACTGAAATAGAGAACAGGCTGACAGTGACCAGAGGGGAGAGGGGAGGGAATTTCAGGGGAAATAAGGGAGGGATTTAGAGGAACATATATTAAGGATACATGGACAACAACTGAGAAGGGTGGAAATGGGAGGGAGAGGGGAGCGTGGGGATGGGATAGGATGGGAGTAATAGAAAACTGTACTTGAAAAATAATTAAATAAATAAATTGGAAAAAATAATTTAGGATGTTATTTTCTTTATAGTCTCATATCTTGTTACTAAGCTATATAGTTTATATTTATGCACACCTGACCAAAGTAGGATGAAATAATATGTTTTGTTTCCCTACTTTCTTTTTCTATATCTATTACTGTCCAAATAATTCAATCCAGAGAAACAACATGCCTTTGTTTTTCAACTGAGCTATTTTCTTTTTTATTGCTTTGGTCCTGCAGACCTAAAACAAATCTTCTCTGGTTCTTACCAATTGTTGTTCCTTTCCTTTTATTTGCTTCATTACATTCTTGAATTGATTTCTTTTGTCTATTGTGTACATTCTGTTCTGGTCTTTTATTCCTCAAAAATAGTTAAGTGGGTGACAACTCTAAAAGAAAGAAGATAATTTATACCTATTTCCTGTGTTTCAGAGTTTACCACCAACTGTTCCTCTACTGCAACAAACCATCAAATTTTTCACTTCGATGTCTAACTTAACATTGACAGTGTTCAGGAAAATGGTGTTTTTACTAAAAGCCTCTTGTTTGGGCTGAACAGTAACTGATGACTTAATTTTCACTGCTTGTTTTGTTCTCTTGCTGATGAAAATATGAGAGTTCTATTTGTTGAAGTTAGTGTTCTATTTGTTGAAGCTGAAGTTCAAACTCTAGCAAAGGCAATCTATGTTCTGACTCTGAGTCAAACCTCTCACCCATACAATCCAATATTTTACTTTTTAATGTGCAAGTGTTCTGAAGTAAAGGTCTAAATTTCCCTTATGATTTCTCCAGAAATAGTCAGGAATTAAGTCAAATAACAACTTCTTAGCTGGTTTTTGTAATCACAAAATATTATTTTATTATATCATTTCAGCCACTAGTGATCTACCACAGGGCTCAGTATTACTTAGTGGTTCATGTCACAGGCTCTGGTGCCCAAAACGTGTCAATTCAAATGCCTGCTCCACTGCTTGCCTGCCCTGTCTCTTCAGTGGCTTACTTAAATGCCTCAGTCGTTTACTATGGAAAAAGTCCTTCCTCACAAGTAAATGAGATTAAACCATACAAAGTATTTAGAATAATTTCTAACACATGCTAATTATAAAGTAAAAGTTAGCTATTATGCACCAAAGAACATACTAGCTATGTCAGTATTTAAAAGTTCCTTCAGCTATGAGGTCTACTCTCAATTATTAAGGGTTGAAAGAAAAATGATAAGCTTACTTGAATGATTATATGTAGCATCAACATAGTTAACAGCTTAGATTTTTGCCAAAGCCCCACTTTTCTCAGAATATTGCTATACCTCTTCTTTTTCCTTCTCCAAAGAATTACAGTTTATGTGGAATTTGTTAAACGTTACATGAGCGACAAGACAACTTGAACTTCCCAGTCGGCCATGTCTCCTTTCTCTCAGATTCTCCCCTTAGTCACGCACTAAGTCTTTAATCTCTCTTTCTTTCATAAATGGTCATCCAAATTCCCTCTCTCCTATTGTCTAAATCAGAGCAATTGTATTTTGTTCTCAGTCTATAGATCTGCTTATTTTCTGAAAATCTCTGTAATTATTAGTTGCAAGCTGTTTTCTTTGTAGGCCTGAATTCTCTCAGCAATGATGTTGACAACACACGTGGAGTACTGTTGACCAGAGAAGTTTGCCAAGTCTTGGTGTCCTTTGGGGTCAGTCAGACACATAGACCTGGAGTGCCCACGCAGCTGGTCTATTTCCTCAGCCTCAAGCACTCCCAGAAGTCAGACTGGTGCTATATAGCCCAAAGTCCCAGGACAAGCAAAACACTCTAATGAGGCAGGATATTCCAAGGGTTTAGGGGCCATCTTTCAGAAGCTAGTCAAGGGCTAGCTAGACCTTTCTCTAGAATGTGAGAATTCCAACAACCCAAGCCTGCTGAATTAAGCCTTTACTGGATAAATGTGATTTACTCTAAAAACACACCCCTTCCATAATCTCTAGTCAAAATAAATTATTCTACCTCTAAAGCAGAGGCCCTTATGCATTGAACTTGTGAAAGAAGAGAAAATGACTTACTAATGCAGAGGTTTTGATTGTCTAAACAGGTCTGTAAACAGAACAAAATACAAATTTATCTGATCTAAACTATTGGAGGGAGGGGGTTTGGATGACCACTTATGAGAGAAAGAAATAGAGATTAGAGATTCAGTGTGTGAGTAGGGGGAGAATCTTAGAGACAAAACACATGGCTAACTGGGGAGTTTAAATTGTCTTGTCTCCCATGTATTGCAACTTTGAACAAAATCTGCATAATTACATTCCTTCATGAAAAGTGGTGTTTTTTGCAAAAATCTAAATTGCCAACCATGTTGTTGCTACATATAATGGTTCAAATAAGCTTATTATTTTCTTTAAACTCCTAATAATTCAGAATAGACATGATGTTTGAAGGGACTTTTAAATTCTAACATAGCTAGCATGTTCCTTGGTACATAATTGCTAAATTTTATTTTATAATTAGCCTGTGTTAGATATCATTCTAAATACTTTGTATGGTTTAATCTCATTTACCTGTGAGGAAGGACTTTTTCCATAGTAAATGACTGAGACATTTAAGTAAGCTGCTGAAGGGACAGGGCTAGTAAATGGCTGAGCAGCTGGGCATGCACTTGGTACCAGAGCCCACTGTGTGTCAAACATCACAGTAGATTACCTGTGATGTCTACTGTGTGTCAAACATCACAGTAGATTACCAGCTGCTGAATTGATACAATGAATTAATATCTGAGTCACCCAAAGAACACATTCCCAGCTGAGGTAGAACAAGTCAATATCCTTACTTCTCTTTTCAGCTCTCATACTATGAATGTGTACTTTTTATGGTCTATGTAGTACCACATATTTCACATTTTATTCTTTTGGTAGGTGATATTACTGTTTAACCTCAGCTCTGATTGCAGTGTTGAAGTGCTGTCAAGTACAAGCAGGCTGCGATGTTGGTTATGGAGAAAATATGTGTTGGACAAGCTTCATTAAGGCATGAATGGTAAATGGTGTTGGTCATGAGTTCAATGTTAATGAACCAACAATGTGTATTAAATAAGGTGTCTTTGAACAGTAACACACATAAAATAATAATGTTTCACAGGAACCTAACCCTGCATTTTTTCTGGAAGCAATGGTTCAATATTTGCTAATTCAGTGTTCACAGTGACTTTATAGAACACAATTATTGTGAATAACCAGAATTGACTGTTTTTAAAGTACCACTGTATGCAAAAATATGTTAAAGTAATCATAGGGCGCTAGGTTGCACCTAAACTGATCTTATTACTCTTTTTTTCACATTCTATGTAACTATGAGGACATAGAAAACAACCTTTTACCAATAAAGTAAAATATTGACTTTAAAATGTACTTAAATTGCCCTGGCTGGTGTAGCTCGGTGGATTGAGCACGGGCCTGCAAACCAAATGATCACAGTTCGATTGCCCATCAGGGCACATGCCTGGGCTGCAGGCCAGTTCCCAGCAAGGGCCAGTTCCCAGCAGGGGATGCACCAGAAGCAACTATACATTGATATTTCTCTCCTTCCCTTCCCTTCCCTTCTAAAGATAAATAAAATTTTAAAAAATATACTTAAATTTACTTTACTTAAAATGTACCTAATAAAAATTTTATGCAACTTGCAGGCAACAAAAAAGTTAGGATAATTTCTTTGTCCCTGAAGGAATTGTCCAAAATCTACAGGTTCATTCTGGCAAGTTAAATAAAATGAATAGATCACACACAGTAATTCTAAACTGCGGGTTGACCATTAAGCTAGAACTTCCTACATGAATAGGAATTCACTGAACTTATTTTATAAAGTACTGTGGGAATGGAACTTCTTCAGCCACAATCTTTTTCTCTTTTCCATGAAAAGTGAGTAATGTTATGTCTTTGGAATTTATGCATCCCTTTTTAGTGGACATTTTAAAACTTTTATGCAATAGAATTCAAAGTCTATCACGAATCACTAGCTTAAACACTGGAGCTGTCATCAAAGGTAAGCCATCGAAGGTGGGTGCAGAGGACTTGCTGCCTTTACAGGGCAGAGGTGGAGAGGGAAAGGCGAAGTGCACGAAGGAAGCCACATAGCAGGGTGGTTGAGAGGATGAACCCTGCAGTCAGTTTAATCCCAGCATTAACTAGCTTTGTGACCTTTGGCAAGTTGCTAGTATGCTCTTTGTTTTAGTTTTCCCATCTGTCAATTAGAGCTATTAATATTATATATTGCACACAACTGTAAAAATAAAATTCTATTAATGCACTGAGAATTGTACCTCATAGTAAAAACTCAACATGTGTTATCAATCTTTATTATTATTCAGCTCCAGCTAACTGTTTCTGAATGGGAATGCAAACCTGTTGTGGCAAATTATTAGATTTTTTTAAAAAATAAAGAAATTTAATATTTAGAGAAATTTTCCAAAATGTTAAATCATTTTGTTACCAAATATTATATACTTGGTGACTCAACTGGCCAATAAACTGATAATTGGCAATTATTCTCTGTTATAGATAAGAAGAGTCCTTCCAACGACTCTATTTAAATATCTAAGTTAACTTGTATCGTAGACTCAGGGAGAAGACGTTTAACTATTAGAAAGGATGGATAGCAAACCAAGGCAGAGATGGGGAGGAGACATGTTTCACTCACTAATTTATCAGTCCTGAGCGTTGGTCAGACAAGACGGCCAGATGTTCACAAAAACCATAATAGCACAGGAGGCAGGGAGCCCTTGAGATTCTGTATGTATCGTTTCCATTATCTGGGAAAGAAAGCTTTTGAAACAGTATATTAATCACAAGGTCTAGATATGGGAGGGGGCAGGGGGACCCTGAAGCTGGCTACAAGCATAGGTCTATCTGGAAAATGTCCAGCCATTGCTAACATGAAAAGAATGTTTTGTGCGGCATCAATGTAACCCGGAGCCAAAGGAGAGTGGACTGGAATGAGCACGTGTGAGCATTGATGACTTCGCTGTTACTAATTAGTGGGGGCAATAGACGCTCTTGAGTGAGCATGTGTACTGTATGGCAGTCACATTCAAAAGGACTGAGTAGAACACTAATTTACATCAAATTTTGTGTTAAGCTTGAACATTTCTCTGCGGAACTAAAAGGTTGCACCTGTGGGCAACTGGTGACTGGCAGGTTCATCACAACATTGCGCCCACACGTGCACCTCTTATGCACAGTGTTTTGATGAAACATCAAATCACCCAGGTGACTCAGCCCCTGTATAGCCCAGATTTGGTGCCCTGCTACTTCTGGCTTTGCTCAAAACTGAAATTGCTTTTGAAAGACCATAGATGAGAGTCACAAAAATATGATGGGTCAGCTGATGGTGATTGGGAAAACTGTGTGAGGTCCAAAGATGCCTACTTTGAAGGGGACTGAGGTGCCATTGTTCTATGTAACTATTGTATCTTACATCTTCTTCAGTAAATGCCTCTATTTTTCATATTGCATGACTGGGTGGTTTCTAGACAAACCTTGCAAAACCCCTAAAATCCCAAATAGCTGGGGCACTCGGATTAGCTTACAGCTTCGTGCTCAAGTGTATTTTATAAAGACTAGCTATCTCATTTCCATTATGTTGTCTCTCTATGTTGTCTGAATTAATCTCTTGTGAGAGAAACAAGAACCAAGGAGGGGAAGCCTCCTAACTTGGGTCTCCCCAGTAACAAAACTATATGCATATCATTTTTATGTAATAAAAATAAAACAAATAAGACAGTAGGAAAATCCATCATCGGAAAGGCCAAAATACTTTCTTCCTGGTGAACCAGTCCTAAGAGCATTATAGTTTATCTTAATCACCCAGAAGAATAATAGTTAAAAACAGTTTTGTAATTCCTTCCCTCTCTTTCTCCTCAGGGACAACACTCATATTAAATACCACTTTAAATAAATTAGTATCCTTCTTTCCTGCCCCATTGAGAAAACTAGAAGACAGGAAACCAAAGACCTAGTAAGTTACATTTAAATAAGAACACACTCTTTTTTTGTTACCTTGGCAAATTTTAAACATGACAGCAGAGAATTGGTCCTGGATGTCAGTGAAATCTCCAGGTCTGTCAACTGGTAAAGTCTTAAAAGTCCAAGCAAAAAAATAATAATAGTAATTCAAAAAAAATTGAACAATGTTAAATTTATTAATATTATGCATTATTGCAGTAGAAGAAATTCACCTTGATAGAGTCTTAGTAATGTCCCAGAAGAAACATCAGGGACGAATATTTATAAAAGTTCAGCATTTGAGCTTGGCGATTTTTTGAAAAGGTGGTTCAAGACAAGGAATTGATTAGGATTGCATAATTTATAACAATGGTTTTGAATTAGTTGACGCTGTAAGTGTCTTGAAGCAATTCTTGATAAGCAACCAATTAGCCGAGATAAGTAAACTATTTTAGTTGGTTTTTATCTTTCAGGAGCTTGTATTTTCTGGGTCAAGTAGCTAGGTTGATTTTGCTTATTCTCAATATTATTTAAAATATGTATAGGAAAGTATGTGCAGTCCCAGTATTGTCCAACATAGTGACGGGAAATTACACTGACTTTAGTTTTTAAGATGCATAGTTAGCTGGTAAAACCTGAGTGATTTCTGAACTCAGGTTTTTCTTCCTACAAATTCTCTTGGGATTAGGCATTTTTCTGAGGATTAAACTATTGTGTCTACTTACTGTGTGTTAGGACAATTTTTATTTCTCTTATTGCATTGTTGAATAACTTTTATGATAGATTATACATTAAAAATCAATCTATTGATTGATTAATAATCTCATTAGTGTGAGCAAATAATCCTGGATGTAAAGAAAGAGCATGTTATGGCATAAATATTTTGCCAGGAAGCATGTACTAAACATTTATAAAAAATTAAAGAAATCACAAAACATGATAAATTATATGCAAGCAACAAGAAGAAGGACATACCCCACTTGCTATTCCAGTGCTTATCAGATATCTCCATGTTAATTTGTTTTTGAATCTGGCTAAGGAAGTGAACTGAACTGAGTGTATAAATATCTAGCTCCCCACAAACTTCTCTTTTTTACAAAGATTAGTTTAGTGTTCTGGGATTTTAACCAAGTTATTCATGTCTTTGTTTGTAATGCTTACAGAAAATTATCCTGGTACATTCTCAGCTTTATAAAAGTGCTTTTACCTGCTCCTTGGTAAACACTGGATGTTTATACACAGAATAGTAATCGATGGCCTTATCGTGCTCACAAGGCTGTAATTCACCTTAGGGTTTTCTGCTGATTCTATAAATAACATCTTCTGAGTGCTTTATTACTAGCTTTAACAAGCTGAAGCTAAATTTAGAATTCCAGAATATTGATATATATGCGAATTTGTTTCTCCAAATATGAGGATTAACATGCTATATAGATACACGAAAGTTGCCATTCAAGTAATTAAATTTCTTTACTAAAAGGAATAAGAGATGTTCCTAATGTAAATTTAATTTGTTAATTCATTTTACAGAAAGAAACAGGAAGAGAGAGAGAGAGAGGAGAGAAACATCATTTTTTTCCCATTTATTTGTGCATTCATTGGTTTATTCTTGTGTGAGCCCTGACCAAAGATGAAACCTGAAACCTCGGTGAATTGGGATGGTGTTCTAACCAACTGAGTTACCTTGCCAGGTTCTCTAATGTATGTTTTAGATACCACATTCCTGTGACTTGAAGTGAGGAACTATGAAGAAAATAACCTTTTAAATATTTAAAAATATATTTATGCCTGCAAATGATGAAAATAATCCAAAGTGAGGACCATTTACTCACATCACTGGGAAGGATGGTGGTGTCACTAGACTTCGGGAACCAGTGAAAGTGGGAATGGTTCTGCCGGGACTCTCATTTCACTCTCAGTTTTGCACTAGTTTATCTTTGAATTAATTTCCCTTCATTGCAACTACTCAGCAGTTTCATCTATGTAGTGGGAAATACACTCATCCAAAGCTCTTGAGCTTCATACCTCACAGCTTCCACCACCATTAATTTCCTTTCCTTGTTTCCAGTTAGAAAAAATGAAGCTGATGGATTGGCTTTGATCGAGAGCTCTCCCCAGGACCTATTATCTGCGGCCAGAGGTAGGCACACATAATACAGGTGCACCTCCCAGTGCGAGAATATGGATACGAGTGGGCAAAGCGTACTTTTTGGAACAGAGTCAATAATACCAGAGTTTTGATTGTTTTCATCTCATCTGAAAAACATAATAAATAAGGATTTTTCTCTGAAGCCTCTATAAGTTATGAAGTATCAGTTACAATGACAGAAAAGTGATTCAAACTGGCTTAATACAGATAGAGATAAATGTAAGACATATGTGAAAAACTCCGAAGTGTATCTAGTGTGATCCAATAATTCAATAATGTTCTTGAGTGCTCACTCATTCCCTGCCCCTCTGCTCTGTCTCTGCAATGTTAGCCTCAGCCAGAGAAGGGCTGCGTTTTTTATCACAAGCTGATTACTGTAGGCTCTTGGGTGCACATATCTTTGTACTGATACTGTGACCAGAAGTCCTACTATTCACTCTTACTAGAGCAGTTTAGACTCACGTCACAGTTGGCCAGCTTGTAATGAGGGAATTGGTATGTCCTCTTATCTTTGGGGTTTGAAATGGAGTCAAATGGGGAACTGATATAATTTGGGGATTACTGGGAATCAGGAAGTAGAGGGCTGCTTGCTGGGTAGGTAACCTAAACTATCAGTCACATATCCACACCTCTGTTATTATTTTAAATATTTTGTTGCTATTTTATGTTATCTAAATTGAAGATAAAATTTATCTAAAGTCATCATTGTTAGGTGTTAAATATATAACTCTTTCTTCCAGGGAAGTCAAATAGAAATAAAATTCTAGCTGTTGATCAAATGTGTCATATTTCAACAAAAAATTCCTAAGTTTATATTAGTTTAGATTTGAGACTAAATAATTGTTATTCTTTCTTTTCCATTTTAAATCATTGTGAAAACATACTTGGGTATCTCTGGGAGACAATGAGAGAAATATGACCAAGTCCCTAGACAGCATCCAACTCAGTTTACCCATTTTACTAGAGGTATGAGGAGCCTGTCTTAGGTAGCCTAGGTAGGAAGAACAAGAGGACTCAGGTACTCCCTTCCTACCTAAGGACTTTCTACTTCCTTAGGTAGGAAGAACAAGAGGACTCAGAAGGAAGGAGAAAGGAGCGCTGCCATATAGCACAGGGACTTGTCCATTTATGCTGATCAGGAACCAACCAAATAGATGGTCTCCTCTCCCTTGAGGGAGCCTTCAAAAAGAAAAGAAGAGAGAAGTAAATCTCATTACCCGCCTGTGGAAGGACAAAAGACAGACAATTTCTATGCTCAAGATTTCAGTGAGGAAAGAGGCAATATTTCCACAATCTGCAATTTTATCCCTTCTCTAAGTAATGAGTTTCCAGTTATGAGATGATAATTATACATATTTCACTTTTATCCTCTGTAAGTCCTGTATGTCTACATTTACCTTGAACTTATATCTATTCCGTAACTAATTTAGAATATGGGAAATGGGAAAGGGAGAGAGACAAAAGATAAATAATTAAACACATTGAAATAGGACCTTTGCTGGATTTAAAGTAGGAAAATAGAAAATAGGCAGAAACAAATTTGTCAAGCAGTTTATTTACTGTATTGATTATGTGATGATGAACACATGTACATTTTCATTACAAACAGTTATTCTTAAGGCTTGGGGGTTTATTGATCTCTCTGAGAGTGGAAACTTTACCTAACAGACTTTAAGTTACTTTCTTTTTTATTTTCTTTTTTAGAAGTAATCCATCAATAAGACCCATTTATATGTGCAATGGGACTATGGTTCTTGGTAAAGAAATAAACAGAGAATAAAACCTTGAACCAAGCCCTGAAAATACAATGCAACTCCTTTTCACCCCTCTTGCCATTATTTAATAGGATTGATTAACTGGTTGAGTTGACCGGTGCCTTATAAAGTGGCATCGCTCATCCTCAGGGGCAAGGAAATTGTCTCTCTTAGACATGTAAGCAGTCATTGTATATGTCAGCACTGCTTCCTAGAGTTTATAAAAACAGACTTTTTTTTTTTCATTTTCTCCACTAAGAGAATTTCTTGATCTCATTATGTACTACACTCTTTCATCATAATGATGTCTAATAGAAATGAGGAAGCAATAATTTTTTGCTTTAAATCATCAGGACACTGAGTGGCCTCCCTTGGTTTTGTCACTTGCCTAGATCAAGTGCTTGGGCCAAAAATACTAAAAAAGAAAAGACAGACTGATTCATTCTTTAAATATCCAAAGGTTGGTCAAGCATGAAGGGCCAGGCAGCAGGTGGTTTGAGCCACATTATGTCCAGCGTAAAATAGAGTAGAAGGTCTTCAGCAGATGTCAGGATTATTATTGCCAAGATCAGTTCTCACACGGCATTGCTAGACCTCTGTTCTATTTCCTCTCCTCATCATGTTTCTTTCTAGGTTCCAAGTGAAACAACTCTGACTAGGAATAATATTTCTCTTGTCCTCACTAATTAGTCAGGAAGTATCTCACTGGCCTGTCCAGTCAGTCTCCAGCTTTGTTCCTATAGGTAAATCTCACGAGATCTCTCATGAAAGCTTGAGGCTAGAGCTTTGGAAAGCCCAGATTAATTATTCTCAGAAAATTGACAGGTGCACATAATTGGACTAGGGTTTCAACTATTTCAGTGCAGAGTCCATCACATCTAAAGCTAGTTGATATAAACAATTTAAAGAGAAATTATAACTTACTTTTTAGGAAAAGGAATATCAGTAGTATTTGTGTTCATCTTTTTTTATAAGTGAAAAGGAAAATAAGATTGTGGGATTTGATATCTAACAAGATTCCACATCTTGTCACCTTAGTTGAACATTTCAAAGGATTTACTGCTTAGGTTTTTCATCACTTTATTCTGTTCCATAGATAGATATTAGTTAGTTACTATTTAGTGATCGTTCTAATTATCATGTATATTTTGAGGCTAATAATCTTTTTTAAAACGACTATCAATCTTATTTGATCATCACAATAAGTCTAGGTACCTTTCTATTAAGAAGAGTATATCCATTCAGTTCCATACAATTATCTTTGGATGTTATTACATATTAATAGTCATATAGAAGTATAACTTTTAAATAGAATTGGAAATTAACTCAGGCATAAAGGTAAATGCCGTCTAACTTTCTTCTGATCACTGCTCATGTTCATTAATGGATGATGGCATCGGACAGATATATGTTTGCATAACGACATTGTGTTCTTTTCAGCTCTAGTTGGCGATGTTTCGATATGAGTGTTAAACCACAACATGATTGGGGTTTCAGATCTGGGGTATGTAATCAGTTAGACAGTTTAAAAGCATGTTACTACATTGGTGCTCTCAGTAAACCGTGTGTATTAGCGTGCAGGACCTGTGTATCCCCTCCTCTTTAAGCTGGGCTGGGCCTGTGCCTTTTTTCAGCTGTTAGGATATGGAGAGAGCAATACTGTTCAGATTCTGCATATGAGACAAAAGAAAGCCTGGAAGCTTTGGATATGCTATTAGAGATACAATTTGGAGAGACACTCCAGGGAGGAAAAAGATCCTGAGATTAAAAAAGAAAGAGGAAGAAGCTTAGCCATCCCAGAGACTCAGCAAAGCTCAGCCCCTAATCCACCTATCAGCTGAATGCAGCCTCAGAGAAAAACACTGGCAAAGAGAGATGAAGTAATAAAGTACAAACAAAATGGTTGTCATTTTAAAGTCAATGTTTATTTTTTAAGTTTAGGGAGAGAGTTATTATTCAATAATGAATAATTAGAACAAATAGAAATGGCAAAAACTGAAAATCGCCCACTCCCCATCTTTTTCCGTATCCATGATAGATTGTGTATAGATTTAGACCTTCGAGGTTTAGTGTGGGCAACTAGAGACTCTGGTGTTCATCTGCTTCGGGTACAAAATGATGAGACAAGTTAATTGGACAAAACAGGATTAGGGGACTCATTAAACAAAGTGTAGGTATTATGTAAAGAGAATGTTTCTCCTAAGAGGATATCCTCTAATATGTTGCCTCCACATTTTATGAAATATTTACCATGTTAGCTTAGGAAGGAAAATAATTTTGAGTAAACAGGATATTATAAATGTTTAGCTCTTAAAACCTTCATGAGAGTCAATTTTTCAGTCTCTCTCTCTCTCTCTCTCCATCCACCATCACCTACCCTCCCCCCTACATCTCTCTTTCTCTCTCTGAGTTAACTTTGAAAAGGGCATTGTCTACACAGTGTCCTAAAATTCTGTCTCCCAGTTGTCTTATTTTTAATTGCTTTGCCACAGGTCCAGAGGAGCAGTGATTGGGTGTGTGGGTCTGTGAAACTGGACACAGTCTGTACGCTGAAATGACTTTACAAAATGCTCTTTGGCTGGATGTTGAATACAACATATTAAATTAGATGTTTTGTCTGAAATAATTCAGGCTGATTTTACTGATTAATTCAAAAAGAGTAAAGTTTCCTGAGAATACTGAGGGCTCTTGCTATATTAACTTTTTAGAACATTATTTATACATATATCAAAAACACTTTGGTTCTCATTATATTAAGTGTAAAACTAACTTCTTATAAGACTAATGAATATGATTAGTGTTACCATATGATGAGATCTTATTATTTTAAAAATACCACAGCAAATACTTTTATTTTTTTAAGAGTTGGCCTAGAAATAAAATAATAGTTCAGTGTTTTTCAAAGTTTAGCATATGAAAATCACCTGAGGTAATTCTTGAAAATGCATAGCACTAAGCCATACTTCTCATTATTGATGAGTAACATGTACCATTATAGAATCTTATTTAAACATATTTTTCTGTCCTCATCCAAGGACTTCTTTTCATTGTTTTTTAGAGAGAGAAGAAAGAGGGGAGTGAGAGGGAGAAAAGCATTGAGGTGAGAGAGAAACATTTATCGGTTGACTCTCATACACAATCTAGCTAGGGACCAAACCCACAACTTAGGTATGTGCCCTGACTAAAAATCAAACCCCCCACAACGTTTTGGTTTACAGGACGTTGCTTCAACCAACTGAGTCACACAGTCAGGGCTATTTAAACATATTTTAAAACTATTTACTAGTAACTTAATAACTGAATTAGCAAGAATGATTGAAATGTGTTAAGGATAAATACTACTTACTGTCTGATTATAATCCTTGTTGTACTTGTTCAATAAGAAATCAGGTGACTATAAAATGTCAGACTACTACCCATGACTATATTTGTAACATCTAAACTTTTGGCTTCAGTTCCTTGTTCTTATTGTACCATGAAAGTTGATATAACTGTACTTTCAATTGCTATTTTCCTCTTTAAAAATATACCAATAACTGTTCCATTAAATTTATTTAACATATTTATTGTGAGTTCTTGCTTATTTCTACATATTTTCAGCAACAGAATTTTTAAGTTGTAAATTTTATTAACTATATTATATCCCTAATATTAAAGGATATATACAAAAATGTTTTTAAAATTCTTAAACATTGAAACCTCATTAGTGGTATGCTACCTATGAGTGTGTGGTGTGTTAAAAAGTTATATAACATCAAAGCAACAGTATTAAAATTATTGGAAGGATTTTTTCTGTATAGGGGACCATTTAGTAATAGAAGGTCATGCATGTGTTAACATTTATATTTCTTATTAAGTACTTTAGTTATACTGGTACAAAAGTGTTACTATTACTATTTATATTGAGGATGTTTAAACTAGCAAAGTTCTGGAAGGAAACAGCACCCTCAATTTAGGCAGTTGTGGTAGAGTTCACTAAAATCCTACTTAGGGAAACTGGATATAGCTCCAGCCTAGTTCTAGCAATTGTGGGAGTAGTGACAGTAATTTGGGACATGGACTAGCGTGGTTATCAGAGTCCAGAGGGCAACTCAATGGAAGTCTCCTTCTACCAAGAGCACAGTCTTAATAGAAAGATAACAAATGAGCGACCTGAAGGAATAAATACTCCAACCTCACTTTCTGACTAACGTCCATCTTCTGAATGTACCTCTCTTTGTGCTAACCCAAGGCAGAAGGCAGAGTGGCTGGCTGTATAGTCCACAATGTTAGTCTCCAGGACTTAAAGAATTATGAGGAAGGATGGAGAGTGGGTTTAGAAAAACAAATGAAAGTATTCAGCATACATGGGTAACTTAAAAATTTTGTAGAATGACTGTCTTAATAAATCAGAATATTCATAAAACAAATGATTATGCCATTAATATGTTCATAGATTATATTGAATATACATTGCAGAGTTGACTTCACTGTAAAATTTAAACATTCATCTTTCTAAAAGCTGGGTTTTGGTCTCATAGCAACTTGGATAACTTTTAGCTAAAGAACTCTACTAAATTTACCAGCGTTTTAAAGGATTTTCTCTCATTTTCCAAGGTCACTTTATATTGATTTTATATCTCAAAGGAATTAGCAACTCTATACTCAGAGTTAAATGCAAATTGACCAAGGGACATCATTACTTCTCTTTTTGAGTCACAGATGAAAGAATGACATTTTAAAGGGCACACTGGGATAAACTCTCAGTAGATATCCATTCATGGCACTAATGAAACATGAGTGTGATATAATCAGAGAATAATGAATATGTTTGAATAGTCTGCCAATGTATCTTACAAAAGTAAAATGAATAACAGTACATGTTCTTATACATCTGGTACACTTGTCAGTAGGCTACACTGTGTGATCCATATTTCAGCAATGTGAATGTTGCTGATCATAGTGACAACTGAACTGAAATAAACAAATAAATAAATAGAATATGCCACAAACTGATTTATAAATATTTTTGAAGAGAACTTAAATAACAAAATAAGAACTTCAAATTTCAGGTAGGTGGATTACAAAATGTGTATAATCAATGGGAGTCTTGGCACTAGCCAGTGGAGTCAGATAAAACTATCTTCCATCATAAAGGGTTGATAGACAATCCTATTGTCAAGAAAATACTAGACTAAGTAAAAAAAAAATCCTCAAATTTAATTTTCTATAGCCAGGTGATCTGTTCAAATAATATAAATATATCACCCTTTATTTTTTGTCACCTTGAAATAGTGGATTTTGTGACAATATTCCTTCCAGCTTTTAAGTCTTTTGTTTAAAGGTTAAAAATATTAACGGTTATCCTGAATTAACTTTATGCTCCTATGTAAAAAAATAAACTAAATATATGCATTCTTAAAATATTCTTAAATAGTAAGAGTCCTNAAGGGTTGATAGACAATCCTATTGTCAAGAAAATACTAGACTAAGTAAAAAAAAATCCTGCCCTGGCTGGTGTAGCTCAGTGGATTGAGCGCGGGCCTGCGAACCACACGATCGCGGTTCGATTCCCAGTCAGGGCACATGCCTGGGCTGCTGCAGGCCAGTTCCCGGCTAGGGGACTCACAATAGGCAACCATACATTGATATTTCTCTCCTCTTCTCTCCTTCCCTTCCCCTCTAAAGATAAATAAATAAAATCTTTAAAAAAAAATCCTCAAATTTAATTTTCTATCGCCAGGTGATCTGTTCAAATAATATAAATATATCACCCTTTATTTTTTGTCACCTTGAAATAGTGGATTTTGTGACAATATTCCTTCCAGCTTTTAAGTCTTTTGTTTAAAGGTTAAAAATATTAACGGTTATCCTGAATTAACTTTATGCTCCTATGTAAAAAAATAAACTAAATATATGCATTCTTAAAATATTCTTAAATAGTAAGAGTCCTCTTAAACCAGTAATGGAAGAAATCATAATATAAATAGACTTAAGCAGATCATGAATTCAGCTTACTTGGCTGGGAATATATACTTTCTTTCCTTTAGTTCTATTTTCTTACCTTGCATTCTTAATGGTCTGTCTTTTACTGGTTTGTTCTTTTTCTAAAAAAGAACATTACTTATTTTCTCTTACATTTCTTCCATCTCAACACGGTGAGCATTATCTCCTTAAAACCCATAGTTCTCTCTGACCAGTAACATCAACATCACCTGGGAACTCGTCAGAAATATAATTCTCAATTTAACAATTAAATCAGAAAATCTAGAAGCAGTGCTCATGTTGTTAGGGACACATGGACAATAACTAATATGGGGGGCAGAAATGGGAGGGAGGTGGGGAGCACTGGAGGGGCCGGGCTGGGTATATAAGACAGAAAACTGTACTTGAACAAGAATTAAATAAAAATAAAAATTAAAAAAATAGTAAAAAATAAAAGCATGAGAAAAAAGTCAAAAAAATTCTCCTAGGAATAACCTTTTTCTTTTTGTCCACAACAAATTATTACCTATATTTTATAATTTGGTTCAAATATTATCCATTTATAACACAATCGTAGCTAGTTTTTCTGGAGGAGAATCCCCAGTGCCAAGCACAGTTGCCCAAAGAGCAATAAATTAATAATCAATACAGCTAAAACTTTATTATGCTTTTGAATTACCTGCAAAGGCACAAAGATATATGAAAGAATGTAATACATTCAGGTTATGGCATAAAACGTATAATGTTTTCTGCCCCAAGAGCTCATGGTTATATGGTCAGAAAAACAGAAGGTAGATCCCTAAGTATCCTAAATTAAATTAAAGAGTTTGGACTTAGCCTGAAACATCCAGGAAAATTTTAGGTAAGTCAGAGTGTTGATTGATTAATGTTATATTAGGAGAACACCACAGTGGTATTGAGGTTGAGGATAATCAGCTATATTTCAGGTTTGCATATGGAAATATAGGGGAAAGAGACTTTCTAGGAAAAAATAAAATAAAAAATTATTAGATTCTTCTCTCTTCCTCTCAGTGCTAAGGGAAGCATGCTAAGCGGTGGGGGGTATACTGTGGCTTGTGTCCTAATACTTAAATTAAGGAAAGGGAAATTTACCAAAGGAAGGCAGAAATAGAGAGTACGATTTTGAGAACATTGAGGATCAGTCTGGGAAAACCAAGATCAGCTTAAAAGACACTAAAGAAGAATAAAGATTTAGAGAAGAATTTAAGAATCAGCTTAAATAATTAGAGAAGACAAAAGTACCAAGGCTATCTCCAAGAACAATAGAAACATACAGACCAAGCCTAAGGAAGAAGCCTGAACATGAGAGTAGGTTGTGCACAAACTGGGGAGGTTCTATAAGAATTTGCCTTTAGGATTCTCTCCTTGTCTTTAAGCCTTGTCATTTTAATTATGATGTGTCTCAATGTAGGTTTTGAGTCCAACCTGTTTGGGACTCTTTGAACTTGGCCTTTTTCCTCACCAGATTAGGGAAATTTTGTCATTATTTCTTCAAACCTGTTCTTGATACTTTGCTTGCTCTCTTCTCTTTCTGGTATTCCCATGATATGGATGTTGTTCTGCTTCATGTTGTTTAAAATGTTTAAGCTCTCCTCCTTTTTTTTATTCTTTTTCTTTTTGATGCTCTGCCCAGGTGTTTTTTTTCCTACCTTGTCCTGCAAATCACTAATTTAATCCTCTGCTTCATCCAACCTGCTGTTTATTCCTTCCAGTGTATTATTTGTTTCAGATATTGAATTCTTTATTTCTGACTAGCCATTTTTATAATTTCTTTGTTTTTATCCCATGCGTTTGAGTATACTTATAATCATCGCTCTAAACTCTCTGTCTGATAAACAAAACTTAACAACATAAAAATAATAACTCAATTAAAACATGGGCAAAGGACCTGAATAGGCACTTCTCCAAAGAGGACATACAGAAGGCCAATAGACATATGAGAAGATATTCTACATCACTATCCATCAGGGAAATGCAAATTAAAACCACAATGAGATATCATCTTACACCTGTCAGAAAAGCTATCATCAATAAATCAACAAACAACCAGTGCTGGTGAGGATGTGGAGAAAGGGGAACCTTTTTGCACTGTTGGGAATGCAGATTGGTGTAGTGACTGTGGAAAGCAGTATGTAAATACCTCAAAAAATAGCACTGCCATTTTGACCCAGTGATCCCACTTCTAGGAATATATCCAAAGGAACCCAAAACTCTAAATCAAAAGAAAATATCTACCCCTATGTTTATTGCAGCATCATTTAAAGTATTAAAGATATGGAAGCAGCCCAAGCATCCTTCAGTAGATGAGTGGATAAAAAAATTATGGGACATTTACACAATGGAATACTAGTCAGCCATTAAAAAAAGAAGTTTTTTGTCACTCTGTGACAGTACCCGGACCTGGAGAAAATTATGCTAATATAAGCTATTCAGAAAAAGACAAATGCTATATGATTTCACTCACATGTGGAATCTAATTAACAAACTGAACTAATAAGGAAAATGGAAAGAGACTCATAGATGGAGAGCAAGAAGACAACTAGTTGGGGGTGGAAGAATTGAACAAAAAGGAAAAAGGACTTGTGGTCATGGACAATACTGTGGTGATTGTTGGAGGTAGTGAGTATAAGGAGACTAAATGGTAATGGAAAAAATACAATAAAGATTAAATCCCTCCTGAAAAAGATTTCTCCCAAAGAAAATTGACACATTTATGATGAACTATAACTTGAAGAATACACAAAAAACATTCAATATTTTTTAAAAACTTAGAAAATAAAACAATATGATTCATTTTGCTAAAATGTATCAGAACAACAAGGTTAAAATAGTAATTGTCTATTTAACTGCCTCATTTAAAAAGAATCCTAAAATATAAGCAGTTGAGTATGTTGGTCATACATTTCATAAAATTTAAATAGGTCTAATGATGAAATGTTAACTCAATTGTGAAAACATAACTGATAGAGAATAATGATGCCAGCATATTTATTTTTCATCTGGTAGCTGAATGAAAAAACAGATTTTGACAGTGTATATCTCAAAACTCAGTCCAGTGAGCCATGTCTAACAGTGTGATGATGCTTTGTGTTTCATAGTGTCTTTCAAATGAATTTCCATGGCAGCATCATTATCTCTAATTTTATAAATTACAGGGGCCTGTACAACTGTCAGAGTGAACAGATAGGTTTATGACTGGGTATGAATAGTATCTCTTTCAGTTTTTTGAAACATAAATTCCTTCCACATCCATAGCTTATACTCATGATTATCTAAGGTTTATTTTCTATCTCTTGTTATAGTTCTCATTATTTACATACTGGAAGGGGCCATGAAGCTCTTCATTGGAGTGACTGTTGTAAACAGAGGAGAATTTTCTTCTCTCTGCACTTTTAATAATTGGTATGATCACCTGATACTGTTCATGTTTCTTTGAAGTCACCTTAATTCTTTCTGGACTTAAGAGCTGGATATAAGCCTAGATAAACAAAAGTTCATAACAACATTATGATGATAATATTAGTAACAAGCTAGAAGCTTTAAAAATGATTGTCCTAGTTGGATAATACATCAACTCTACCATGTAAGTATGACTTAGGTTAATGTGAGGAAGTTCCAGCTCAAAAGATTAAGTAACTTGTCTAAAACCAAACAGTAAGTGGCAAAGTCAATATTTGAACCAAAGTCTGACAAATGCTAAATATCCTTTCCCACTTTATCAAAGATTTGATTACACAGTATAATGATTCACTTTACCAAATTTACTTGTCAAATGTTTAACTTAGTGTAATAATTTATGACTTCATTTATTACAGCGCCATGTCTCATCCAATGGATCTTTTATTTGATTTGAATAACTACCTTTTCTTTCTTTGGCTATGCTTCATGCTATCAAGAATATCTCTATATTTAATTTTTATAAAAGGGCTAATACATCTGGTAAGGGATTAATATCCAAAATTTATTCTAAAAACTTAAAAATCTCAACACCTAAAAAACAAACAACCAAATTAAAAATGGACAAAGAACCTACATAAACACTTCTCTAAAGAGGATACACATATGGCCAATAGACATATGGAAATATGTTCAATGTCACTAAACATCAGAGAAATGCAAATGAAGACAATAATGAGATATCATCTTACACCTGTTATAATGGCTATCATCAATATACCAACAAACAACAAGTGCTGGTGAGGATGTGGAGAAAGGGAACCCCTTTTGCAACGTTTGTGGGAATGCAGATTGGTGCAACCACTGTGGAAAACTTGGAGTGACTTTTAAAAATTAAAAATGGATCTGCCTTTTCATACAGTGATCCTATTTCTGGGAATATATCCAAAGAAACCCAAAACACTAATTGAAAGAGCATAAACACCCCTCTGATCATTGCAGCATTATTTACGATCACCAAGATAAGGAAGCAGCCCAAGTGTCCATCAGGAGATGACTGGCTAAAACAACTATGGTACATTTATACAATGGAATAGTACTCTGCCATAAAAAGAAGAAAGTTTTACCCTTTGCAACAGCGTGTGAGGACCTGGAGAATATTATGCTAAGTGAAATAAGCCAGACATAGAAAAACAAATGCTGTATGATTTCACTGATACATGGACTGTAATGAAGAAACTAAACTAACAAGCAAAATAGAGACAGTTTCAAAGAGAGCAGCATGACAGCTATGGGAGGGGGTATTGAAGGGGTTGAAAGATCAAGCAAAATGGAAAAAGGACTCATAGTCATGGACAGCAGTGTGGTGATCGTGGGGTGGGGGAGGGAAGTATAAGGGGTATAAATGGTAATGAAAACAATGCAATAATGTGTTTGAAGAAGAAACTCTGGGCACTGGTTTTTGTGTGACCCTACTGAAATCAAGACTGGGCGTTCTTCCATGGTGAGACAGATGGAGATGGGACATTGGGAAGTCAAGAAGGAAATACCCTTAATTTTATATCATCAGTAAAGTTTATCATAGACACACACACACACACACACACACACAGAGTTTTCTCAGAGGGCAGAAACTTTAGCACAGGAAAGTTAAATGAGGCATGGTGAGAAGGTGTGAAGGAACATTTCTCCTAAAGCTTTGAGGAATTAGGTGAAACTGTGTGAGTTATGGGGGTCAGTATTCATATACCTAATATACCTATTAACATTTTCTGAAAGCAGAAAGGGCATGTGTAAATGGTTATCATCACAATATTATTATGATGTTGTCATGACATTTCCATGGACTATCACAATGCACTGTTATTAATTTTTTTTAATGTGTACATTGTAATATGTTTCTTGGTGTCATTACCTTCATGTCTGTAAGATACTATACTTTGGTTACACCTCTGATTTGGATTTTCTGCACCCTGTCTTTCTTTCTCTTCCTGAAACTTTTCATTTATAATTTTTCCTACTCAAGAATATTTTCCCTTTTATAGTATTCCCTACTTTACTTAAAAACTTTGTCCATTCTCCTAAATCTCTCTTTTCTCTTTTTTCTCTCTTCTTCTATCATCTATCAATCTAGCTATTATCTGTCTCTATTTATCTTCCTCTCTTATTGTTATGAATAAAGAAAGGCTCCTACAGAATGTGATCACTTTTGATAAGCAGAATATTATCAGAACAATGTGTCTAGACAGCATATTTAGTTCAAGAGTAAAAAAAAAATTGCTCAATTGCTTTGAGTTTCGTACCATAATATTTGATTAATTTGGGTTTAAAAGAATGATGAAAGCCAGAGAGAAGTTTCTACTGAAAGGAGGTGGGTTTTAAGTGCTGGAGAAACTCCCCCTACTGATGTCATGATTCAGAGGAACTAAACAGGATTTCCCTGTGCAGCCTGAGACCAGGGAGATAGATGAGTGATATTTCAGCACCGTAATTTCCTCAGTACATCTATCACACTTATTCAATTTTCCTTAAGGCCTTTGTACTGATGGGAAATTGAAACAACTCTAAGGACTATGTTAATGGCTATCATCACAATGGGCAATGAAAATCAAATTTTCAGTTCCCCATCAGAAGTTTCAACATTTGTTCTGCACTCTAAACTTGAAAAAAAGGTATAATAAACAAGTTATCTTGATTTCCCCAATGGAATGTAATAGTGTCCTAAGTGATTTATGTTCTCATAGTATTCTCCCAAGGAAAGTAAGCAGCTTTTGAAAAGTATCACACATTCTTTTTAATCTCTACATGTTATCTATAAGCCTTTTTTTTCAATTTGAACTGAAGAGATAGATGTTTGAGATAGAAAACATTGGACCATTTTACTTACTGGTGGTTAAGTAGACACCTACATGTGCTATTTTGATCAACTGAGAATTGTATATATTAAATTTTATAACTTTACCAGCATCTGTTATGTAGTCAAATTTTATTATATAAAACATCTCAGAAAATACAAATACAATTTTGACCATAGTTGACAAACCTGAGGGTATATCTATGAACAGGCACAACACATGGAGAGACTTATAGCTAATCTTGCATATCTCTAAAATGAAATCCAAGTATATTTGGAGGAAACTGTAGGGATCTACTCATATGAAGTTCATATGTAGCAATTTATCTTTGTAGAAGACAAATACATTAGGCAGATCAAATGATAATGAATTTCCATAATAGAGAAATAACAATTTACAATATAATAGAATGGACTGCACTAGTTGTTTTTCTACTAAGGGACTTATATATCAAACCACCAAGGAGAGGAAATTATCATTCTGGGATGAATTATAATTCAACTTGTATCACTTATATCACTCACATCTCTAAGATACTTGAAACATATGGTAGTACATTTTTTAAGTTATGTACCAAAGTAGAGTGTGAAAAAGATTTTTATCATTTTAGGGAGGAGAACTTTGAGAGTCCAGTGATAAGAATAGACAAGGAGCTGTGGGAGAAAATGAAAGTATTAAGAACAAGAGGCTAGTCCAACCTAAAGCAGTTCGGCTGTCATGTCCCATGTCCACCCACAAAGGAGTATCAAGAACAGAAGAACACAAGACCCTATGTCACAAGCATGGATGGAGAAGGAGTGGTAGAACATGTTACAGATTAAGAGTGATAAATGATGACCTCACTGACATGTGGAACTGAGGATGCAGAAGAAGAGAGTGGCAATGGGTTCGTGGTGGCCCTAAACTCTTGTGTCTATTAGAGAAATTTTACTCTGAAAGGGAGCATAGAAATTGGGTGGTAGCTGAATTGGGATTTAAAGTGAAGACAGATTTTTTCTTCCTTTTAAGGTGGAAAATTTTTAACCAATTAAGTTTATTTTTTTAACAAGTTATGCTGATGGAATGATTAGTAGAAAAAGGAAACCTGGTGGTGAAGGAGAGAAGCCACAGTGTTGCAATCTGGTACAAACACGGGACTAGTTTTGGGTTTATGCACAATTCATTGGTTCCATCTGGAAGGAAAACAGAGCACAAGGCACAGGCATGAGAAGATATTGGGGACCTCTAAAGCAGTGTGGGAGGACACTCATTCATTCATTCATTCCAGTAAAAAATACTAGGCACTATGCAAGGTGTTCGGTAAATAACAATGTGCAAGTTTGATAAAACTGGGATAGACTGGATAGCTTCACAGAATATCATGCTACTTAATGAAAAAACAAGTTATGAAGCCTTTACTAAGAGTTAACATTGTTAAGATATGGGTCACATAAGAAAAAGCATACAAAAGAAGTAAAGAATTCATAGATAAAGCAAGAGTTTGTCATATTAAACTTGCCTATGTTATTATTAAGATTTACTAGTCAACACACCTTAAAAAAACATATTCCAGTAATCTCATTTGTAGGTGTATACCCACAAATGTTGGTTTTAAATGTGTCAGGGCTCTTTCAAAGAACCAGCCTGGCTGAACAAGTGGTGGGGACCAAGGGAGGGTGAGAATGAGAAGTGCCAGCTGTGGGCTAAGAGCTATGACAAAAGCCAAGGGGCACTACGTGCAGCCAGACATGGGAGTCTGACACGACACGGCGTCTGGCACTCTGTCCCATACTTCATTCACCAACAATAGCTACCTAAGGCTGTGGCATTCTTGAACTTATTTTAAATTGTTTAATCCCACCTTCTTTATAACGTTTATTTTTAAAAATAGAACACAGTTGGAACATTCCAAGTTTTTTTTTTATTCCTTATATTAAGAATATTTTTCAGAGCACAAAGCAGAGACACTTGAGTTAGATTTTTTTTGTTTGTTTTTGAAGAGCCATCTTGTCTCCTGCCACCAGAGTTTCACAATAAAGTCAACTAATCAGACAGGCAATGCCTTTGTCTTCCTAGACCACGTTGGCATGAGACTATGCATTCGTGAGGATGAAAAAGAGTTTGTTTCAGATTGGAATCTCTCCAAGAAATGGCCTAAGCAGTTCCATTTTTCCCTACCATCTGGCAGGAGTGGTTAAAATGAGAGCTACTTTCAATCCATGTCCAAAAATACAGAAAGCATAGGTCTATTCATAGATCATTGAGTGTACGACAAACTTTCCTTTGTGCCAACTCAACTTTGCTCCTTGAGAAAACCTGTCTGAATAGCTCATCCCCATGGGTTTCCTCTTTGTAATCATTTGGCTTCTGCTATAGTACTGATAGCCCACCTCCATTAATTTCCTGTTTGTAATCATTTGGCTTCTTCTCCAGTATTGATAGTAGTTGAGACAGCTTCTCTCCTAATTCTCCCTGACTTTGATTCAAATAAAACATTGTGAGATTCAGTGTTTTGGGATCCCCGTGTAGACATACACACTGAACAACTTTACAACAATCTGTGCCATAAGAATCTTGATCAAAAGAAGATTTGGATTTTTATTAAAGAACAGGAAAGGGCCATCATACTTTGACTTTGCCATACAAATTCACTAGGTAGCCCTGGCTGGTGTAGCTCCGTGGATTGAGCGTGCGGGCCTGCGAACCACATGATCGCGGTTCGATTCCCAGTCAGGGCACATGCCTGGGTTGCAGGCCAGTTCCCAGCAGGGGACACACGAGAGGCAACCATACATGAATATTTCTCTCCCTCTCTCCTTCCCTTCTCCTCTAAAAATAAATGAATAAAATCTTTTAAAAAACTCACTAGGTAATTGCTAAGGATTTACCCTTAAGTTTAATGATAAACCTTATATATACTTCTTCTTAACACCAGCCTGTATCACCTGGCAATGCAACAAATTGCATTCTGATATTTAGTCAAAGCATCACTTGGAAAAGGAGTGAAGTGTTAAGAAGCATTCATTTGAGTCCTGTTTAAACAGTCAGGTAGTTAGCTTGAATACGCCACACCTGGCACCTGATTCATTTAGAAAAACACAGGACAAGAAGTAGAACACAGCAGCAGGAATTCCTTCTTAGTACAAGTATCAGAGAAGATCACACAGCAGTCCTGGGTTACACTGTGGCACCGCCTCATGTTACAGAACAACAGGGGATAAAGGAGACTCAGTTGAATGGGATGTGGAAACACCTTGGACTAGAAACCCAGGTGCCGAATAAGCGCCAGGGTTCATCCTAGCGACCCGATAGACGTGGCTGCTAGAGGGAGATTGTCGGGGATTTGTAGCCATTGCAAGGGACACTCAGGAAATAGGAAGGTGTAGTTCCCGCTAGGAATTTGTAGTTCCTTGATAATGCTGCCATTCCTGATGAGATTTTTTGATTAGGGGTCATTTTAAAATAATCTATGTTTCTGAGAAACAAAAGATGGTATTCCATTTTTATCTGGTTTCCAGAGAATCAGAAATGTATTACAGAGTTAAATTTATCAGAAAAAAATGAGAAAGGAATTGTTGACACTCTCCTAGAGTGAGAGTACTAATGTGCGTGAAGTTACAAATATCTCATTTAAACCCTACGAAAGCTTTTCAGGGCCATTGTCAACATTCACATTATATAGATCAGGAACCTAACAGAGAAAAGTAAATAATTTTGCTCAAAGTCTCCATAACTGGAGAAATAACTTGGCATTTGTGGCCCTAAACCTGTCATCTCCCCACACTATTATAGCAGAGAAATTTTATAATTGGGTTTAATAAACTTTTAGCATATGACCTACCAAGAATGTCATTGCCAGGGTCTTTAATATAGTGCTGAAGTAGGCCCAGAAATATTTGTATAATCTTCAGCTATCTCTTTCCAAGCTTGTGAAAAGTAAGGTCACTATTATTTTAATAAAAATGATGATGCTAAGCTATCAACTCAACACTGAGTGAATGTCCTCTCATTATCTTGTACCATCTGACTTAGTAACCTTTCCCAGGTTGTACTCCTGGTTTCTGGTTATGTATTCCTACTCATTTGAAAATGAAATTTGAGTCTGTCATTTTGTATTATAGTTAGTTGCTACAGAAAGACCACTAACCACTGTTTTAGCCACAGATTTACAGATGACATGTGCAGTGAGCAAAAAAAAAAAAAAACCCTTCCACTTTCCCCTAATCATCTGCCAAACTGTTTCGAACTCACCCATGAAGCATGGTGCAACTTAAGTGACCTTCACGGGGCCGGGGATGTAGAGGGAGAACTGGAGAATTGCTATTGCTGCCAAACCAGGCTGCTGCTGCAGAGAGTGTCAAACAATCTGAAGCGGTCTCTGATCACAGCTGAGTAGAGGGCCATTCAGGCCAGGAAGAAGCTTTTCAAGGGTAGAAAGAGAAAAAATTAAAAGGTCTCTTTCCTCATCATTAACCTTAGACTCGAGAAGGCTTGGCACGCAGCATCGCAGGCCTGCAGTCCTAATACTGACATGATGCAGTGGAACAGGCCTGACTGACCTATTGTATAGATCAGGTGCTGAGCTCTGTCTGACTCTTTTCACTTTGGGGTCAGAGGTGGTGTTGATTTTCTTTCCTGGTAACTGGCTCAGTGGAGTCCATTCTGTATCCAGAGCCTCCTTAAACTTGTAATATAACATGTTACTTGGTTCAATGCAATATTATTCAGGACCACATGTCAGTAGATCAAACACTCTGAAGGCCTTGGATAGAGAAGTTCTAACTGAGTTCCAGGTGGTGAGTATTAACATAGGGTTCAGATGTCTTTGCATCTTGTGATCACTCCTCAAAGTCCATCAACTTATTTCTTCCCTAGTTCTCCTTATCCTCAATATTCTAATCTTTCTTGATCCAAGCTATTCACTATTTCCATATGCCAGACTATACTCCTTCCTTATGCTGTTCTTTCCAGAGAAGCTAGATGAAATATTGTCCATTGGGAGAGTTTTTCCCTGCCAGCTATTCTTCAGAAACACTCGTGATTTTGGTTTTAATTCAGTAGTTATTCTTAATTAGCTCACACCCCACACTGAACAACACATCTACCAAGTGAGCTTTGCCTTTGTCCACTTCCATTAGTTATTCATAAGGTAACTGATGTGGACATAGATTTGAGCTGAAGAAGCAGCCACAGTGTGACATTAGTGGCTGACAGGGTGATGACCTACTTGGGTAGCTTATTTGCATCCCCTGATTCTGCTTGTGTCTGATCTTGAAAGTAACAGTTTCAATTTATGATGGATTTCTGCTTGGCCATAGGGATGGCTTGTTGGACCTCATAGGAACTGGAATATGAAGGAGGAGCTGTGATTACATGGTCACTTGATGTGTCAAGTGACACATCCGATGTCAGACTCTGGTGCAGACCAGGTCCATAGCACATCAGAGCTATTTTTGCGTGGTGTCAAGTTATGAGCTGTAGACACCAAACACTAGATCCATTGGCCTAGAGTTCTAAGTTGTGATTTTTCATATTGGGGTTGCTGTGAGATCCACAAAGGGTGTTTTTCAACAGCATGTAGACCTCTTTTGACCTGTATTGTTCAAATGGCAGGGCTTCTTGAATTACTGCTTGGACACCAGAGCCCTTTCAATTCTAAATCCCATTCAAATTTGATAGTCTGTTATGTCTGTCTTAGTCTGCTCAGGCTGCTATAACAAAATTGCACAGACTGGGTGGCTAAAAAACCAGATATTTCTTTTTCACAGTTCAGAGGCTGGGAAGTCCAGGATCAATGTGCTGGCCAATTCAATTCGGAGTGTGAGCATGCTTCCTGGCTTTCAGACGGCCACCACTTTACTGTGTGCTCTCATGACCTCTCCTTCGTGAGCATGCAGAGAGAAGAGAGAAACACTTTGGTATCTCTTCCTCTTCTTATAAAGGCAGTAATCCCATCACGAGACCTCAAATCTGACTTCATCTAAAGCTAATTCTCCCTCAAAAACACTGTGTCCAAATGCCATCACATTGGGAGTTAGGGCTTCAACAAATGGATGTGGAGAAGAGGAAGGACATAGAGTCAATAGTGATGCCACTTTGTAAAAGTGGCACATCACTGTTCACAAGTTTGAAATATCCCGTTGTCTTCAGAACCAGAAGAAAACCACCTGGTATCACTCTTCTTTCTCACTTGTATGACCTGTAAGATGCAGTAATTTGTCCTTTAGTTCAGGGAGTATGTCCAGTATCTTTCAGACACATGGGTGCTTAAAAGATTTTACTGGTATGACAAGGTTTTTAAACTTTTTAAAAATCTTCATATTCTAGAGTGGAGATGTCTTACCAGGACCTCCAATGTGCTTATCAATTCTTTGTTATCTACTTCAACTAACAAGATGTCATTGTCAGAATGAGGTATGTATGTTTGATGGGTTACATAGATTTCAAGGTCCATCTAGACTGTATTGATCCAGGGTTAGGTCATTCTCCTGCCCTCAATTATAGTTGCATCACAGCAACATGTTGCTTTAAACTATTTATTTGAACACAAAATAAAAAGTGTCAGAAATAAATTTGCATAGATGATATCACAAGATTTATCATTCTCTAATAATCACTATTTTAGCATTTCAGAAAGATCTATATTGGATCTTTCAGTATCTAATATAGACATGAAATATAATCTATTCTGGAAGACTATATTCTTTTCATTTTCCCCTAGATTGTTGGCACTGAGAAATTTTGGGGCACTAATTGAGCTTACCTTTGTAAATTAGATATTAAAGGTAATTTCAAATGAGTACATAGGTGGTATTACACAAAAATATATTTTATTTAATTTAAATGGTTTTTAATTTAAATGTTGTATGTAGTTCACATAATCCTTGAGCTTTTCATGTAGAGCTAGAAAAAAATACTCTTTGTTTAATGTTGTTTTCAAGCTGAATGAATTGCATGTAAATGTAAATTCAGTTTTATGAAGTTTAGGAAATGTGCTTTCTCTCTGACATGTAGAAATTTGAAAATGATAATGAAATAAACTGATGCAACACAGAACAAAAATAACCCTTCAAATCTTAACTATTTAAAGAAGGGACATTGTTTCATTAAAAAAAGCATGGTTATACCAAAATCAGTATTAATTTAATGTGATAAATAAAAACGAAGAAAATTATATCATCATTTATTTATGCAGAAGGAAAGAGTTAGCTGCCTAAATTATTATGGTAAATTAGCTGCTGGAACTTTATAAAGCTCTACTGAACAACATCATCCTCTCCCGCACAAGCCTTTTTGGAGTCTGGCATTCCTAAATGCACACACTTTTGAGGGTTTTTTAGTTATTATTAAAAATGATATTATATTGGTGCTAGAAACTGGGTATATTATGCATTTTTGCTAAGGTATAGGTGCTTTCTTGTTATACACACTTAGATGAGAAACACTGAAAATAATGCTTAGGAATATTTAGAAATAGTAAAGTTAAAAATATTTTTAAAAACACTTAGTTTACATCTTAATTACAAATAGATTCAGCAGAACTGGTACTCTAAATTTTTTAAAAGTCTGCTCATTTTTGCAATTGTAATAGAATACCTAACTTTTGAAGAGCATACTTTATAGTATTTGTAGGTTGTGTAAATTGTTACTGTTTGCTTCGTTTACCTCTTAACTGAAATAAAACACATTTATGACATATGTGTGTTCCAAGGAAAAGAAAGAGGGAACCTAGTGAAGCTAGTCCATCACTGGCTTCATCAGTCACTGTAAGGTTACGACAAAATGGAAAATGCAACAAGGTGTAAAGCAGGATGTTATTGCTTACGCTGTACTCCCCGCCCCCAGAATGTTCCAGGAAGATGGGATGAGTGGTTAGCCGAGTAAATAGCCAAATAAGGTAAATATGTGGAGCAAGGCAGACCGCCAGAATCTGCCCGCCAACGAGTAACCCCGCCAATCAAAAGAAAAAGCTGTGTTCAGTTGCACCAATCGCTAACAGCCACATCTGCTTCTGGATACTGCTTGCTTGCTGCGCTCTATAAAACCCCTGTAGTCTGTAAGCCAGGCGCGACTTCCATATTGCAGCTCTGAGGAGCTACGTGACTCCGGTCACAGTTGGGGAAGTTCGCCCCTGCGCAGGTAAAGCTTTTGGCCAATAAATAACATCACGAGCTCTAAGTGCCTGGGCATTTGGTTTCTTGCCATTCGAATACAACATCACATGTAGATCCTTAGATTACATTTTCATTTACATAGAAATTAATGTCACAATTATTAATGACAAACTTCAGGCTTTTAGTTTATGCAGACTTTCCACTTTTGCAATTCTGTCTTACTAAAGCAATAGAAATAGTTTTGTTCAGCAACATTTTTATATCTAATATTTATTTCCAAAAAAGAGTCATTTATAACAGTGTAGAGCTTGCCACAAAATAAGAGTAAGAACAGCAACATACCTCTAATGTTTTTCTATCCTCATTTGTGATATTCTTGGTTAATCTCACAGGTAGCTAGAAAACATGTAATTTGAAGTATCTGGGCATCTGATGTGTATAGTCTAGAGATTGGACAAGTGAGTGTCACTGTCTGAGAGTTGAAGCAATCAACTTAGAAGAAAAAAACAAAAGTTTTTTGTTTAAATGCCAAACAACTAAAAATCAGCTTCACATTTTCCTTCTGGCTAGAAAACTTACTTGCAAAATGCATTAGAATCCAAAATGCATACCTTTGAAACATTTAAGTTGATGAAGACATTAACTTATTTTAAAAATGTATAATTCTTGAACATAATTCACAGAAAGCATCTAAATACGCTGAATAAAAAATATCTAAAACTCATGTAAATTTATTCACTGACAGTCTGATCTACTTTGTACATCATTTTATGGAGCAGAGATATTAATGCACACTCTTCCATTTATGAGAAATAAAATTGGAGTCAACATCTGGTGCCCCATCAGTTCCATTTTTTAGGTTGTTTCACAAATGATACAAAATTTAATTACTGTTTTCATAACTGAAGTTTTCCCCGTTTATTGAGCTTTTTTGTTTTGAAATGAAAAGACCTATGCATTATTCGCTCTTACTAGGGATTTGGAAAACTATGCAGAGTAACAGATCCTATTAATAGAGTTTCAGTTAAAGGTATACACCTCGAATTTGTCATAGTCACTCATTTTACTTTATAACTTAACACTGTGGTAGATATAAGGGTACAGTTCTAATGTCTTTCTGAGGTACACTGGCACACTACCAAGAGTTTAAGCCTGTGAATATCTCATTAGGGTCAGATTTCTGAATAAATATATTGGGTTGAATAGGTCATTAGATTCCACAAATAGGTGAGATCATAGGGCATTGGTCTTTCTCGTCAGGTATTTCTATTTGCTTAAGGAAGGAAACTTTCAACTAGTGGAAATTAGCTTAACATACAGCGAAAAACAGTGTGCCATTTCCAATAAGCACTAGTAATGAGAATGACCTAGAGTGTTCATGACCTATTTATTCCCCTAACAGAAGAGATATCAACATCTCTTTTCAAAACTTCTTTAGCAATGACTAGAAAAAGGCAATAGAATATAAATTATAAGGCAAAATGCTTATCCAAACAAGTGAAATTATTGACACAACTTCTTATAAGGGACTATGGCTTATATTCTTTCTTTTTTTTAAAATATTTTTTATTTATCTTTAGAGGGGAAGGGAAGGAGAGAGGGAGAGAAATGTCAATGTATGGTTGCCTCTCGTGAGTCCCCTGCTGGGAACTGGCCTGCAACCGAGGCATGTACCCTGACTGGAAATCGAACCGCGATTGTGTGGTTCGCAGGCCCGCGCTCAATCCACTGAGCTACACCAGCCAGGGCTATTCTTTCTTTTATTATAGTGGAATTCATTCCATGCCTTGTTGTTAGTAACCATTCAAACAAGTTGATTACTTATAGGATACCAAAGCAATAGAAAGAAGGTTTACTTCTGAGAGACAGAAGATACAATAATTTTCATGGCTTTATCGTATCAGAGATAATTCACATATATTCTCACTCTATTGAGAGGGAATGTGATTTATAGGCAGAGCTGAAATGATCATTCATAAATCTGTGCTAAAATTCTAATTTTATCAATAATTTGTCCATAGTTCATTTAAATTTTCTTGGCTTTATGTGTGTGTGGGGGAGGTTCAACTGGATAAGTCACACCATCTTTCAAATTTCATTAATCTATCAATATCTTAAGATTTATAATATTTATATTGAGAACCATACTATCCATTGCAATGAATTTATTGTACAGGTGTATTATGTACATTTATCCTGCAATAAATACTGATGGCAAGTACATTTGGGGGTTTTTTGTTGCTAAATTACAAATTACCATAAGCTTGGTGGCATAAAACAATACACATTTATTATCTCAGTTTCCATGACTCAGGAGTCCTGGACTGAGGTAGTTGGGTTTTCTGCTTAGGGTCTCACAAAACTGAAACAAGGTGTTTGTGGGGCTGTGTTCTTACTGGTCACTCAACTAGAGAAGGGTCCATTTCTAAGTTCCCTCAAATTGGCAAAATGCATTTCCTTGTGGCTTTGGAACTCATGATAGCTTACTTCTCCAAAGCCAGTGACGGAAAGGGAAAGTCTGCCTCTTCAAGTCTCTGGCTTCAGGAAAAGCCTAGACCCTCTTATGGCCTCACCTGATTATATCAGGCCCACCCAAGACATTCTTTTCTTTGGCTAACTCAAAGTCAATTATTCAAAAATCAACTTTATTTTCATGTACACAATCTCTTCACCTTTGCTATGTGACAGCATAATCCAGGGTAATACCAGTCTTGGCATATTTTATTTGTTAGATGCAGATTACAGGTCTCTAGCAAAAGAGACTGCATAGATATGGATATTAGGGGGCAGAAATTATGGGGTCCTCTAGAGTATGCCCATCACACCATCTCTATAACAAGATTTGGGTTTAAAAATATGAATAAAGCAATGCACTTTTTAAAATATGAAATGACAATATATTTTTTCAAGAGTTTAAAATCTATTTGGAGAGACAAGTAAGCATACATACAGGTTCAGAAGGATTACTGGTACTGTGATAGGACTATGAATGAATGGGTTATTCTACCTGGAAACAAATGAGGAAAGAGGCAGTGAAGAGTTCTCAGAAGAGGGAACACCTTGAGGTCTTACTCATAATATAAAACAAGGGGATTTAAGGAATAATCAAGAAACTTCAAAATATGTAAGATGGCATGTCCTTGTCCTCGGATATCAGGAGAACAACACAGTAGTCGCCCCTTACACACAGTTTTTTTTTCTAAATTTCAGCTACCCACAGTCTGCTGTGGTCAAAGACTATTAAATGGAAAATTCCAGAAATAAATAATGCATGAGTTTTAAGTTAGGCACCATTATGAGCAACATGATGAAATCTCATGCTGTATTCTGTGCACACTAACTGCCCCTTAGTCACTAGTAGCCATCTTCCTATCAGATTGACTGGCACAGAATTATAGTGCTTGTGTTCAATCCACTGAGCTATGCCAGCCAGGGCTACATAACTTTTATTAGAGTATATTGTTATGATTATTCTGTTTTATTATTAGTTATAGTTGTTAATCTCTTACAATGCTTAATTAGTAAATTAAACTTTATCATAGGTATGTTTGCATAGAAAAAATAACACATTACATATAGGGTTTGGTACCACCAGTGGCTATACAAGACATTGAGGGTCTTGGAATGTATCCCCCATGGATAAAGAAGGACTACTGTAAACAGTTTAATCATTCTTTCACTAGTGTCCAGTCTATGTACAATGATCAAATCAGGGTGTGTTGTGTGCTGTGCATATTGAATTATGTGATTCCCAGAACCCCATTTTAGTACTAAGACCCTCCTTACCCAGGCTGCCAGGACTCTTGGCTTCTGATAACTCAAAGTTATCAGAAGTATCTCTATGAAAATTATTTTTATCTAGAAGAAACTAATTCTGCAACATCCAATGACTACATAATAGGGTACAAAGGTTTTTACTTCAATTCAATACATACCATCTGAAGGGGTAAATGTGATATATCTATCATTTACAAGATGCTTCTTTCAAATGCAATGTGGTGGCTAATAATCTCATCACCAAGAGGTGCCATTTATTTTACATCTCATTGAATACAGGATGACTTTGTGACAGGCTTTGGCTGAGAATATGGCAGAATTGATGTCCTACCACTTTTAGAAAGCACACATCAAAAGGTCTTACAGCTTATGCTTTCATGCCCTTGGGACACCATACAGAGACCACCGTGTTATAAAGAAGCCCAGGATGAAAAATATGAGAGAAAGAGAGAGAGAGAGAGAGAGAGATATGCTCCGGCTTTCCTAACCTACCTCCCAATCTACCTGTCAGCTGAAAGTAGTTGTATGAATGTACCCAGACAAAAGCAGCAAAGAAAGCACCTGAACTACTCATAGAATCAAAATAAATAATACATTATTTTTTCTTATGCAACTAAATTTGAGAGTCATTTGTTAGACATCTATAGATAATGTATACAATTATATACTAATAGCACTAAAATATGTGACATTGGCTTTGGGACAAGGCCGTTAGTGGAGATTAGACAGGTGATAAGAGAAAACCCTGTTATTTGAGGCTAAAAGAGTGGTGAGGAAACTCTTACATGACACTGAAGAGTAATTTATGTTTATGTAGGGTTAGAACAAATCACAAGATAATTGCCTGAATGTAACTTGGTGGTTAGAAAGTGTGTCTAACAAATTATGCATCTTACTGAGAAGATTTCTGTAGAAAATTTTGGAAGTATAAGTTTTTGTTTTAATTTACTCAGCTTTGTATTTTTAAAAAGAAAATTATAAATTTTGTAACTAATAATTAAAGAACATATAAAGGAGATAGAGTCACTGGATTGGAATATGGAGTTGTTTCTCATCTGCTCTTCTTCAGCCACCAAAAGATACTCAGAGAAAATTAAAAGTTAAGAAATTAGTAGATTCTACATATAAATGAAATTGTATGGTATTTCTCTTTCTCTGGCTGGATTGTTTCACTTAGCATAGTAGTCTCCAAGTCCATGCATGTTCTCACAAAAGGTAATATTTCCTTTTTTATAGCTGTGTAATGCTCCATTGTATAAATGCAGCACTATTTTTTTATCTACTCAGCTACTGATGGGAATTTGGACTGTTTCCAGATCTTAGCTATTATAAATAATGCTTCACTGAACCTAGAAGTGCATATATTCTTTCAAAGTAGTGAATTGGTATCCTAATACATGGAATCTAATACACAAAATAAAAATTGACGAAAATATAAACAGAGACATAGGTAGATGGGACAGACTGACAGCTTTTTGAGGGAGGGACTGGATGAAAGGTGAAGGGATTAGCAAAGAAACCCCATATATACATAACACATAGACACAGGCAGCAGTGTGGTGACGGTAAGAGGAAAGGGGGTAGCTAGAGGTGGGTAAAGGAGGGGATGGGTTGGGAAGAGACTTTGCCTCATGTGGTAGGCACAGGATGCAGTGTGCAGATGATGTTTTCTTGAGTTGTACACTTGAAACCTGTATGATTTTGTGAATCAATGTCACCCCAATAAATTCAGTTTAAAAAGTTGGAAAAGCAGGGACAAAGAGGTATGGGGATGAAGCAGGAAGATGGATTTGTAAATGTGACAAAAAAGGTGTGAAAATCATTGTTTTTCATGTTAATGCTCAAAAGAGAAGATTCATTATGGAAAAGGCACTGACTTTTAAGGGAGCAGAAAGACTCATACAGGTGACGTGCGCCAGTACCCCTAACTGGAACACTGAGCTGGTTCTTAAATGGCAGGGGTGGAAGTTGTGTACAAATGAACCCCTCGGTATGAGCTCCTACTCACCAGAGCTTCTCCAGCTAATACTTCTGCCAGCAACTGTCATCTAGGCTCTGCCTCTTATATGACACTCTTTATTGTGGGGACCAATTACCTATATTGTGAAAAATGCAGTAAGTCCACCTTGACTAGAATTGACGTATTCTGACCAGGGATCTGCCTTCCCTGATTGCAGGACTGTAAATACCACTCTCTGAGGATCCTCAGAGTATTTCCTCCAGTAGCCCTAGATCCTACAAAAGGTGTATCAGACCAAAGTACCCACATTCCCAGCAAAATATATAGAAAATAAGACACATAATCACAAAATCCATCTGTGTTATAAGATACATAAGTGGAAAACACAAACCATTAACCTACTAGAGTGATGGAATCACTTTTTAAATGTCTAGCTGGAAAGCCAAATTGAAGGTGATAGTTTGGAAAGATTGAGTGTCATTCTGCAGCACATAATACACGCTAGAGTACTCATCCTAATATGGAATTCATATGAGTACATGGTAATACAGGATAGAGTACAGGAATCAAGACTAGAAGTAGGAGTGAAATGTCTACCATCACTCCCAGGGTTGCATTTAGTACAATTGTATTTCTCTTACTCAAGACTCAATATCCAGAAGTCCCAGTTCCAGAGGGGAAATTAATAGGCCAGCAGTACAGCAAGTGTCCCATTAAACTGTAAGCATTCCACTTAGTTTCTTTGTGTTCCTTGTGCCAAGGGACCAGCAAGAATATTAAGAGACAAGGCTGTTGACAAATAGTGGCAACTGGGAAGTGTGTACTTGGCTGTGTATAGCAGGGTATCTCACAGCAGTACCTCCACTAGGTTTGAAGATTAAAAAACATTCATATCAGGCATGTAGGCCCCTTAGGGGTTCTTTTAAGCAGACGTACTGCCTGAGAGTGAAGGGCAGCTAGAATGAGTACTGGAGATGGCGATGTTGAGTATCAGCTGCAGCATCTGGGCCTTCCTTTGTCATACGTACCTCCCACAGACAAGTTTTCCCAAGATATTGGGAAAATATTGTAAATATGGAAAATATTGTAAATTTACATATTGTAAATTCTAGCAAAACTTTTCTCTGTTTGGACAAATTGATTATATTCAACCAAGTTGATCAAAGCTGAACAAAGGGTGGACAAAACCGGATGCTGTATGTGACCCCCGGATCCCCTTGCAGAAGGGAGGCATTCATTCCCTTAACAGCTATGAGTGGCATCTGCTAATGCTCACAGCTTAGTCCCTCTCACAAATTGTCCTGAGGGGACAGGAGCTACTTTGTTCAAAGTAACTCCACTCTTTCCCAAGGTAGTCAACTTTCCTTAGTGACCAGTATGGGGGCACAATGCCTAGGTCTCCTTGTCTCAGTTCAAGTTCAGCACTTCCCCTGGGTTCAACCAAGATGTCTGCTGCAAAGGCATCAACACTCCCACTCAATTTTTTTTTTTTTTTTTTGGTGCTTTTGTATCAATTTGTGGTTTCAAGATCCACCCCAATAAAATTCTGCATGCAAATCACTGTTACAGAGTCTGTTTGGGGGAAATCCAATTGTTTCTGGAGATTTTATACTTATTATTGAAGTTTGAATTTGAAGAGCAAGGATCTCTTTCCTTAGTGGCGAGTGGGAATGATATAATCCGAAGTACAGAGCTGTAAAGAAGTGGATTGGCACATTATCCCCTTTGTGGAGGAAGCTGCATATTTCACACTTTACTTTCTCTTACTCAACTTTCTTTTCAGTGCCCTTATTCAAGACATCTGAGATAAAGTATGGCCTGTTATACAGTTCCTTTAACAGTTGAAATGGGATAAGTCACCTTTTTATTGTTCCCCATGTAGAGATTCACTGTCAAGGGATTACTTCTACACCAGAGTCACTGGTTAGAGAGCACATTTTGCAGTTGCTGTTGGCATAGTGTGAGCAATGAGGATTACTGATGAATAAGGAAGTCCCGGAAAGAGTGTGTGCTAAAGAGGATGGTCATGAATGCGTGGCCAAGGCCAATTCTAAGAATTTTTTATAATAAGCAGGATATACATCATGGCCAATATAAAATATATAAAAGCATATGGATGCTCTTTATAAATTGTGAAGAGGAAAGACTACCATGTTTGGTGAATCTGACATGCCAAGATAATAATCAGACTATGTTAATGCACTTATTTCAAATGTACTTGAGAAATAATAAGAATGTACAGTGACTAAAAATTCATATAAATATCTGAAGAAAATTCTAACATTAACTACTAAGAAAGAAAATATATTCTAAATGACAGAACATAAATTTCATATACTCTGTGAAAAAGTTACTTTTAGTGTTTGTCACTTTTTGAAGAACTTAAGCTTAAATGGCAACTTCTTTTTAGCATTCTAGTGTAGTCAGTGATCTGTCATTGACAGATACTGAGTGCTGTATGAAAAGACAGAGTTGCATTTTGACAGTGTGGCAGTGACCAAGAGAGCTTTAACATCTCCCTCAGCTTTACTAAAATTTTACCTAGGCCTCTTCCTCACTCTAGGCTCTGACCTTTTTTTTCTTCAAGCAGCCATTTTCAACTGGTACCTTGACTGGGAATCCAACCAACAACCCTTTGATTCACAGGCTGGCACTCAATCCACAGAGCCACACCAGCCAGGGCTACTTTAGGAAACTTTTGACAATTTTTTTCTCTGCGCCTTTGAGTAAATCTTTTTAAAAGCTTCTAGCCAGTTTTGCAAGGTAGGAATGCCTTTCACAAGGACGGGGGAGTCATCCTTCAGAAGTTTAATTATCTGGGAAGACAGAACCCCTGTCTCCCGCAGTCTCTGTAGAAGAGTAGAAGTCTAATATTCATGGTTAACTTGCTCCAGGTTATAAAACTACCTGCTGTCATGAAAATAGGAAAAAGTTTATTTCCCCTTAATGTAAGACTAATTAGCAAACACAGATGACCTATGATTGCCACACTCCGGCTTTTAAAAACCTTTCTGGCCTTTGTTTCAGCCAACTTGAACTCAAACTGTGTTCTCTTCTCTATTTTAACAGCCTTTAATAAAATCGTCATTGCCTGTTTAAATGTATCTAGTACAATTTTTGCTTTGACAGCAGCATTGGATCATACCTGAAAAAATGTTGAAATACTGCAATACCAATTCTTATATAAATCAGAAAGTTGGCACATTTGTGTTTTGTATTAGCTAGTGGCTTAACAATAATTGTGTGGCATTTCTTACAATTAAGACTGATTACTAGGTAGCATATTGGAGATATGCCTGAAATTACAGCCTCATTTGAAGAGTCAAAAAGACTCTGGGAAAGAACATTTTATCTCAATAGTCACATAGTCACCCAGTCACACAAGGATTGATGTTCAAAAATGAGAATAATGCCGACCACAGTGACTCTCCCAATTCTGGTGAGCATAGACTGTGAATCTCTTCATTAAAATTTCATGAACTATCTTGTGAGATTATTAAAGGGTGCCAACTATGTGCCTATTTTAAATTGTTTTTGTTCATGTTTGCAGTATAAATTATCTTGTACAAGCAGAGTGTGGAAATGGTTGAACTGAAATGTTTCACGACACCATACCGTGGGTTGGATTAGAGAATCGTGCACTTCCTTTCTTCTCTATGAGAAAGAGCAGTTTTTGGTGGACTGTAAACCTCTCAAAGTTTTCCTTATGCCTGCACAATTTAGCAAATATCTGAATTCTCTTTGTATCTGTAGCCCAAACTCACCTGATAGGTTTAATATTTCCAGTGTTCATTCTGAAAGGGGCCCTAGGGTTTTTCTTAAACTTTAGCAAATCAAGCTGTAGCTGCTCTTCCCCACCATAATGCACGTCCATAAAACATCAGGAGAATCAGCTCTCTCCTACAACCCCTACCTTTATTTAACTCAGGAAATGATTCCTCATACACCACCCGCCCCCTTGTGAATTGGTATACATTACGAGACTGAGCAGAATTAAATAACTCTTTAGATTGGACTTTTAACGTCTCAGAATTAGGACTGGGGGGTTGGTTCCTGATTCCTAAAATGTACACTTTCTAATAACTTGCCATCAACAATAAGTTTAAATATTGACTTGCTTATTTTAAAGTCCTCACACCTGACAGGATTTGATTTGTGTTGCTAGGATTTCAGTGCCTTGGAAGGAAACTGTGTTCAGCATGTGTTCCTTTTGTTCAAAGTCCTAACTCCCTGAGGACTCCCCACCAGATGATGTCACCTCCATCCTTAATCATTTGCGTTTCTCTACTCTGACCACCATTTTCCTATGTTGATGTGAGATCAGGGTTAGTTGTCCAATAATTCACACCAGATGAATACAAGTGCAAGCTATTTTCAACAATCTGCATTATATATTTCATGGGTGGCAAACACAAGGCCTGCAGGCCCAATCTGGCCCTCTACCTTGTCTTATCGACCCTGCACCTTGTTTCTACCCGGCAGCAGCACCGAGCTCTCGCTTAACTGTTAAGGAGTAGTTACATTTATCCAGTCCTAAAGTTACATTCAGCCCTTCGAAGGGACCCACGAGGCTGATGTGGCCCCAGTAAAAATGAGTTTGACACCCACCCCTGATATATTTAGATACATATAGCTTTAAAAGAAAAAATAATAAAAATAATTTAAAGTTTAAGAAGACCCAAACTGAGGGTGGAGTGAGGTGGGAAAGTCTTCTTGGTATTACTCTGATTGCAGTATTTCAGAACACCTCTCTCTCTCCTTAAAAGACGACTTTTGGAAGTGATTGTAAGTGAATAGTAGAGCAGTTTTGAGGAGCCTCTCTTTGACTTTTCCAAGAGATGAGTTCTACTTTGATTTTTTTTTTAAGGAGTTCTTGCAAAGTACTAATCTTTTGCCTTCCAAGTTTCAATTTCAAATTTTCAAATATTTTATTAATTTGTGACCACTGGATATGTTCAGTAAGAGAATTTAATAGCAAAGGAAAAAACTCACCTTACTCATTAATATATAATTTCTGTTCACCCCTTTGAAACGAGCTCAGTATGCTAGAGAAGAATGTGCATTCACAGCTCTATGACTTTGATCTGACATGGACACATTTGATATTGAATTAAATCACAGGGACAAAAGTTCCAACTACCTGAATTTGGTCCTTTTACTCTTTGACCCAGGATTATAAACTATTACATTTGCATTAGATTTTAAGTAATGTTAATATTAATAATAGAGCTAAAACCCCAAACCAGTCCTTTTATGTAGGTATAAGAAACTATACCTTCTTATGGATTTAAGTTTATCATATTAGGAAAATTTTACTTATTTCAGCAAATAAAAACAACAATTGCATGTGGAAAATGTGTTTCAATCTTGTTAAAGAACATTTGCCTAGGGTCTTTTGTAGGGTAAAACGTAGGATGTTTTTGCACTTATATATTTTGAATAAAAAATTAGCACAAAGCATGAATTCATTTTCATTTTAGAGCCTAATATGGGTGGAACTGAGACAGAGGAGATTGAGAAGCAGACAGGCCACTCCTTGGATACTTTTGTGCATTCAGATAATTAATTAGGTCTTCTCTAAATTTAAATGCTTATCCAGAGAGTCATGGAGCCCACACATTTGTACCACCGATATTCACGGAGACAAACGACTGCTAAGGAATTGTTCTTAACAGCTCTGCTGCACCACCCTGGGCCCTCATTTAGGGAAACAGATCTCAGAAGCAAGCTAATTTATTCGTGATCACACAGCTCTGTGGCCATTGACCGGAGGCTCTTGTCTGTGATTCCCGAATCTCTGTCCATAGCAGCCTGTTTCTAGTGAGTAAAGCAGAAGTAAGGAACCCTGGCAGTTTACTTGCAAGAACATTTCGGAAGGTGACATCATATTTAAATGGATCAAAGTAGAGCCAGAGTTTGCGCTGAATAATAAACTTGGCAGGCTGCCAGATTCTCAATGCTCAATTCTCTTGATGGAAATGATTAGAAAATTGCTCTTATTACAGACATATAGAAACTGTGCCAATATATGCTAATGCACTCTGATACGTCCAGGTGGTGCCCTTAGCCTTCAAGAAAATACGTCGGCAGACCTCATTGCCACGCACTTCCACCAGCTAATAAATAAAAATCCAGTGCTGTGTATACACAAGCATTCTTGGTCACTCTCATCCATTTGCCCTTCTTTCTGTCTTACTTCAGTTCTATGGGCCTTTCTGGTACTTTATGTTTATGAAAATTGGATTTCAATAAAACAAACAGACCAAAAATAAACCTGGCAGTTTTTAACTGTATACCCATTCATTATAACACGTGAGTTTTGAAACAATCATTTGCAATAAAAGATTTAACCCATTTTTAAACTGATAATGCCAATACTGAGTGCTAAAATGATTCGCTAAATGTCATATAAGGACGGAGAAGGTTTGAATTTGAGATTTTTGAACTAAAAGAAGTGTTCTCACTTTCCAATTTCACTCCTTTTATGCAAAATTAATGTCTTGATTTCCCTGGGAGAGATCTGATTTATACTTGTTTTCCTGGTGTCACTATTATTACTGTGCTCTTCCTCTGTCAAAAGCATCTCAGTTTGGGTGATGAAGTCATTCTTCCTTTGGAGCCTCTGATAAACCAAGCTGGAGCCTTCAAGTCTCCCCAGACCATTCACTGCAAAGGTATTAATTTGAAACTTTTCTGAGGACGTGGAATACTTTTCTTTCTGTAAAGGAAATTCAGAAATCACTGTGTATGTGTACAGATATGAACATTTTCCTTCTTTAAGAATTTGTAAATATTTCATGATCTCACAACCCAAAAAGGCATGACAGAAACATCCTGAGACCTTCTTAGACCCAGTCTAACAGTTAAACCTTCTTTTACGTGGTCTTGATTTTAATCACAAAGCATCTAGCTCATCTGTTTTAGATAGAATTTTTATTGTTGCAAATAACAGAATGTTGGCTCAGCTTCAGTTAAGCCAACAAAAGAATTTAACTTATCATGTAACTGAAAAGTTCAACAAAAGCGGCCTGGAAGAGCATCTTTGAAACCAGAGCCTCCAACAAAATCATTCTCTCTCTCTCTCTCTCTCTCTCTTCTCCTGCCCTTTTCTCAGTACAGCCTTCATCTTTCAAAAAAGTATCATTTACTATGGTGACAGGTCATTAGCAACTCCAGGCTAACACCAGTGAATAATACACCAATGATCCTCCCTGCACCAATAGTACCACTAGCAAAAGGTCTGGGCTGATTTTTTTTGAGATGATTTGGATCACATGCTCATTTCTGAACCAATCACTGTGGAGTAAGGAACATTGTAATTTGTCAGGCTTATCATCATGTGTTATCCTTGGATCTATAAGGCCATATTATTTCTAACCCAAAGACATAAATAGAGAACTGGAGATTGGTGCGTTCCTGAAGGAAATGAGGGTGGTAAAGGGGAAATGGCTGTTAGAAAATTGAACATCCACTATGCACTATTTTGTTTCCTTGCTTCAGATATATTAAGTGGGGTGGAGCTTGCACAATCAGAAGTGTTGTTTTTCCACAAATGAAACTAATTAACTTCCATCCTGTGATATTCTAGAAAACATATTAGGTATTTCTATACTTTCTCAGATTTATTCCACTTATTCTAAATACACAGTACATATGTCTTAAACTTTGGACATATTTGGCATTTATTTTTGGACCTGATTCTATCATACCTCTTTGTGTCTAAGTTTGAAGGTTGTGTTTAACAAATATTCCTTTCTGCTTTTTTATGCTACTTATCTAGACCAGGTCATATCTGCTTCTATAGGATACCAATGACTGTGGCCTTCTCCTCAGGCCCATCTCCCTCGGAAACCTGCTTTATGGAAGAACCCAGATTCTTCCATAGTGCATCACCTATTGTAGGCAAATAGCAAATATTATAAGCCTGTTGAGTGGCACATATCTACTCCTAGATTTTAGCATGTTGTCTTAATAAACAAGTTATTGACATAAGGTGCATTATTCTAGGAACAGTGTTTTATTTTACAGAAGAAATAATGGCACAAGGAATTTATTTTTTCTGCTAAAAAATTAATAAAGAGCTCAAATGGGTTTGATTTATTTGTGATACAAAAATGTATTGTGTTTCCATTGTGCCAGATCTGTATTATTTATAGTTAATTTCAAAGAGTCCTTAGTCTTAGGACATAGTCTATTTACCTAGGCACGTAGATAGAAAACAGTAATCAATGCATGGCGGATGTTATTAATCTTAATTGGACATCACAATTACATAGGGAACTTTATCAAAATACACATGCCTATATGTATCCCCAAACACTGAGAAGATTTAGAGGGACATCTGAGTCATACAGACTTACAAACTTCTTCTCAAGTGATTTTTGGAAGACAAGTATGATTATGTCTGGACATTATATTCAAAGGTGTTCTAGCCAGAAGGGCCCCAAGGTCTCATGACCCCTTCCCATTTCCACGTCTTGAAGTAAGTAGTGGGGTGTCCTACCCAAATATGCTTTCCCTGAGTGATGTTGGAAACAGAGGTTATCATGCTTCAGTAAACATTTCATCCCATTTCCTTCCTATAGTTTGCAGTGCGGTGAAAGCCGTCAGAGATTCCTCAGGATTTATAGAGAATCGGCTTTGTGAGTGTAAAGTATAGGAAACCAAAGAGAAATAGGAGTGGCTGTTAAATCTTCTATTTTGTTCTGTTGAGCAATTCCAGGCTTCCAATACAGCAGTAAATCATGGTGTTCATTTTTGTTGCCGATTTAAACTTATTTATTTATTTATTTATTTATTTATTACTTTTTTATTATTGTTCAGTTACTATTGTCCCCACTTTTTGCCCGCTGCTCTCCCCTGCCCTACCCACCCCCCACCTTCCACGTCCAATCCCCCCCCCCATTGTGTTTGTCCATGGGTCCTTTATACAATGGTCCTTCCCCTTCATTCCCCTGTTATCCTCCTCCCCTTTCCCCCTGGCCACTGTCAGCTCCTTCTTCATTTCCAGTTTTAAATTTAAATGTAATGTATTTCCCAAATGTTATTATTGTTATGGCTGTCTGTATTATTGGGCAGGAGACTATGGTGAAAAGTCATTAAAATATCACTACTATTCGGGGAAGTTACAAACACCTGTAATTGGAATTCAGCTCTCCCGTTTCTCTTATTTCTCCTTTTTATTTAAAAGTGACAAAAACCCAATTTAGACAAAATGGGAATTTATTAGTGCATATTTTGAACAACCAGTATTAAGGAAAATAAATAATGTGTTTTCTCTCTATCTCCACAACTCCATATGTAGGCTCCTTAACTCTGTATAAAATGAGAAGAGGGGATAAAATGGCTACAGTCAACTTCAAGCTGGCATTATTACAGTTCAGCAAGCTCAGAGAAAAGAATCTCTGCCCAATTCAGTATATATGAACTTGAATACAGGGTTCTTTTTTTAAATATATTTTATTGATTATACCATTACAGTTGTTCTATCTCCCCTCTTCATTTCCCTCCACTCTGCACACCCCCTCCCCCACCATTCCCCCCTTTAGTTTATGACCACGTGTCTCAAGTTCTTTAGATTCTATATTTCCCCTACTATTCTTGCCCTCCCNGTCTCTTTTGAGAAATCCACTGATAGTCTGATGGGAACTCCTTTGTAGGTGACTGTCCCTTTATCTCTTGCTGCTTCTAGAATTCTCTCCTTCATTTTAATCTTGGCTAATGTAATTATGATGTGCCTTGGTGTGTTCCTTCTTGGGTCCAACTTCTTTGGGACTCTCTGAGCTTCCTGGATTTCCTGGAAGTCTATTTCCTTTGCCAGACTGGGGAAGTTCTCCTTTATTATTCGTTCAAATAAGTTTTCTATTCATGGCTGTTTCTTTCCCCCTTCTGGTACCCCTATAATCCGGATATTGGAACGTTTAAAGATGTCCTGGAGGTTCCTAAGCCTTTCCTCATTTTTTTTGAATTCTTGTTTCTTCAAACATCTGGTTGGGTGTTTTTTTCTTCCTTCTGGTCCACTCCCTTGATCTGAGTCCCAGTTTCCTTTCCATCACTATTGGTTTCCTGTGCATTTCCCTTCATTTCAATTAGTTTAGCCTTCATATGTTCCTCTAATTTGTGACTAAAATCAACCAGTTCTGTGAGCATCCTGATCACCAGTATTTTGAACTGTGCGTCTGAGATGTTTGCTATTTCTTTGTCACTTAGAGTTATCAGCTCTGGGGCTTTGAGTTCTTCTTGAGCCATACTTTGGACTGTTTGTGCCTGTTACATATGAGGAGCAGAGCTCTAGGTGTTCACCAGGGCGGGGCAACTAAGTCGCTGGGTTGTGACGTTGTGTGTGGGGGCAGGGTCAAAGCAGAGCAATGGCGGTCCCTTCTGCTGCTTCCTGCCTCTGGGGCCTGTCTCACTGCTCACTGTTCACTCCTTTGCTGGTTTATCTGCACGTGAATGTGTGACTGAGGTCAGCCTGCTGCCTTGCACCCTCACTGGGTCTGCCTGATGCTACCCCATGCCTGGGATCTGTCCACGGCTGCCTGGGCACCTGGGGTAGGGAGATCTTTTCTGCCCCACCCTCTTCCACTGCTGGCTCCACCCCTCTTACCAGTCCGGTTGAATGGTTTGTTGTTGTCGGACTTCCATATAGTTCAATTTTCTGTTCTTTGGCTGCGTCTTTGTTTACTAAACCTTTGTTGTATTCAAACTTGGTTGTGGGAGAAGGCACAGTGTTTCCACCTACGCCTCCATCTTGGTGGAAGTCCTCTTGAACACAGGGTTCTGATAGATAACCCTAGCTTGGGCCATCAGCCCAATCCTTGGGACCATTCACCATGGCCAATCTGTATAACACAGTGATTAAAAGCTCTACCAGAAATACATGGAATGTAATGAGGAAAAGCAGTTACCCTGAAGAAGTGTCTGTGTGTCTGTTTTGAAAAGGAGTTGATATGAGACTTGCTCCTGACAGAAGAATGAGAAAATAGGTAGTGAGTGTAGTAAATCAACAGGTGGCCACTGCACACACTCAGAAAACTCACTGTTAAAAAAAGAATGTAATTTTGCAGTGGGTTTAGTCACAGAAATTAGGATTCCTCAGCAAAATTTGTTCTCTGTGATGTTATACGAGAAAGCTTAGTGACTTCACAGAAAAATATTAGTTTAATTTTTTTAAAGAGAAGATTTTATGAGCAATAAAACACAATATAGAAATCTAACCCTCCATTTAGTTGTTTTAAATGTGTATCTAAGGGGTTTGTTTTTATAACAGTTTTCCATTTCTTACCAACATAGTCCCAAATGATGTTAGTGTTACCATTGATTGTTTCTGATCTGACATATACAGCGTAATGTTACTATGCTGCCCAGCTATAGCCCAATCCATTACCAAAATGGAAAGCCCTAGAAATGTAAGCTTCCTTCTATTAATTTTTCTCTTCTTTCTCTTCATCTTCCATTTGAAATCTACCCACTTTAATATGTACAGAGAAATGTAATGTTTTTCAAATAGCAAGTAGAACACAATTTCTGTCACGTTTTTCCACTAAGGAACATGACAGAAAAATGACTTGTCCCTTTCTGTTGGCATGTTTTTTAAAAGACTTTAAAATCTCTTAAGTCAGAATGAGTTGCATGCTTGATTTGAGAGATTTGTTAGCTTACTTGTTATTTTTCCTTAGAAATTTCTTATGACTCAAATCATTCAAATTATAATTGACAGCATTGTATTATCAGAGAACTATGGAATTAATTCCCATTGACTGAAAGCAGCTGAAGAACTGCATATTATTTCAGAATAGGATGAGATTCCCTAGATTTAATTCCTAGTTCTGCTTCTTATGAGTGATTTGCTTTGGGGAAAATTATTTTGACTTTTTGTGTCTCAGTTTTCTCATCTGTAAAAGGACTATACTATAATTAATCATGTTACAGAATTGTTGTGATAATTCAATTAGGAATGAATTGTGTAGTGCAGTGCTTAGAATAGTGCCTGGCATGTAATAAGTATTATACATGCTGTTCTTATTGTAATTATCATTCTCATTTTTGTTAGACTGATGTTAAAGTTTTTAGTTATAATACTTTCAATCTGCAAAGAACCCATTTATATAGCAACAGAAGAAATAGTCTCAATCTCAAAATGGAGATAGCTGTACTATTTAACTCAACTGATTAGAAAATATATCACTTAGAGTGGGCCGACCAAACATTATACAAAAAAGCACATATTTTATTTTAAATTAAAAAAAATTAAAAGGAACTAGGAGGTCAATATTAGGAAAAGTGACAGTAGTTAACTGAAGATATTGTACTATCATCAACAGTATGAAGCTTAAACAGGAAATAAAAATAAACTGAATTTTTAAGAGGCCTAAAAAATAACACCTCTGCTTCTGATTAATCATGGATGTTTTGGTACAAAAGCCGAGGGTTCTTTTTCCTCCTGCATATTCGCGCCAGTTGGAATAACTGTGCACCTGGAAGTGCACTAGAACAACCGCAGCCATAGAGCTTGATTACTCCCCTGAAACTGATTGGATTGTCAACTGTGGAAACTCACTTGATACAAAAAGTCGAAATTGTGCACCTACTTAACATATTAATTGGGCCATGCATGCCATGATGAAAATACAAAGGATTTTTTTGAGAAAGATAAGGAAGAGTAACTTTTTGAAATATAAAAATGAATTTTGAGGGAAATAATTTTCAATATAAGACCATTAAAATCACTTTGACTTTGTGTAAGACCATTTATCTTAGAAAGTGAGCACAAGTACATTGGGACTCTTTAGAGCGATCCATTCATTATGTGGAATATTTGTCTTAATTTGTTTTTGTCACTGTCAAATGTTGATTATTTCTGCTCTAGTCAATGTAGGGTTTTTAAAAAATATTTTATTTATTTATCTTTTAGAGAGGAAGTGAAGGAAAGGAGAGAAGTATCAATGTATTGTTGCCTCTTGTGGGTCCCCTCCTGGGAACTGGCCTGCAACCCAGGCATGTGCCCTGACTGGGAATCGAACCACGATCCTCTAGTTCACAGGGCCCTGCTCAATCCACTGAGCTACACCAGCCAGGGCCAATGTAGAGTCTTTATTCCAAAAAATTGGTTTGGTGATATATGTTTGAGGGTTAGTTGTCATAATAACATACTTTTAATTAGCAAGAGAAAATTAGTGCACATTTTTGTAAGTGAAGGACTATCAAACATATTATAATTATATATGTGTTTGTGTGTGTGTTTTTATATAACATATACTCAGGAAAAGAAAAAAGAATTTAAGACAATGAGCAGAGCTTAAGAAACATTTTGGACAACACGAAGTAGAACAACATTCACACGGGAATACCAGAAGTAGAAGAGAGCAAGCAAGGGATTGAAACTTTATTTAAAGAAATAAAGACCAAAAACTTCTCCAATCTGGTGAAGGAAAAATATATACAAGTCCACAAAGCTCAGAGAGTCCCAAACAATTTGGATCCAAAGAGGCCTACACTGAGACACATCATAATTAAAATGACACGGCTTAAAGACAAGGAGAGGATCCTAAAAGTCTAGCAAGAAAAAAGTAGGCAGTTACATACAAAGATGCACCAATTGGATTGTCATCTAATTTCTCATCAGAAACATTTCAGGCCAGAAGCGAGTAGCATGAAATATTCAACATAATGGAAAACAAGGACCTACAACCAAGGTTATTTTACCCAGCAAAGCTATCATGGAAAAATCCAAGGAGAAATAAGAAGCTTTCCAGACAAGAAAAAGCTAAATGAGTTTATTAACAGCAAACCGATAGTGCAACAAATATTAAAGGGCTTGCTTTAAGTAGTTCACTTTTAATCTCATTCAGTCACATAAACTCACAACTTCAGAGAATCCTTTCGTGTGAATAATATTCACATCCTCAACAAGATCTCACCTGAGAATTCCAGCCCTACCACATACTATATACAGTCCAGGGATGCTCTGTATAATATGCAACTCAAATTTTACATGTGCAATACTGAACACACATCCTCATTCCCCTGGAAGAATATTAAAAACAAAACCTAACTCAGATTATTATCATGACATCACTATGTCAGGTAAGATCATTATTCACCTCCTACTCACACAGGTTTGCATGACTGAAATCATTATGAACTTAGTTCTCTTTTCTTATCTTCTTTATTACATCTCTTCAATATTGCTAAAATTACTCCTGATCTTGCCATCCCCACTGCCATTTTCTTTTTGGATCTCTTTACTTTCACACAGACTATTAACAGTGTTTTGTTGATTGGTTTTTTTAATCACCAGTTGTGGTCTCCAATGCTCTGAGCCTCGTTGCCAGATTTGTCTTTCTATGCAAGTACATAATTCTATCAGACATATTTAAAACAAAACAAAATAAAAAAAAACAACAACAGTGAAGTTCAACCGAGTCTTACTTTCATATATATATTAGGATCTGGGCAACCTAACATGGCAATTCAGGCCTTTAAAATATATCCTATTAATCTTATATCTTCCAAGTCTAATTCTCAACTAACTTCTAGTCACAGTGAACTACTTCCTTATCTCCCTATACAACTTCTTCTTCCCCATCTCTTAGAAATGACTTATAAGTCCCTTGCATCTTCAATTTCTTTCTTTGTCACATGTTATAATTCACCCATTCTTTACTAACAGCTTAAATGCTATCTTTTTAGTAAAAGTCTCTAGCCAGAAGTAACATAATCACCCTCTGAACTGCAGTAGCATTTTAACAGTGGCATTTTTATAGCATTTACTCATCTATTTTATATCAGAGTTATTTTATATATTTCTACCCTATTTGAACCTCAGTTTCTTAGAGTCAGGAACTACAAGTTAGGACTTTTGAGTCTTAACAGGCTCAAAAAGGAGGTTCAACAAAGTTCTTTTCATATAGTAGATATTAACAGCTTATTATTAAATAAAGGGTTTCTAAACACTAACTAATTTGACTAATTTTGCTAATTACTGCAAAAATGAACTTTGTTAGATGTTTCTTAAGGCTTAAAATTTTTGAATTTAAGAAAACACCATTTTCCTACCTATTTAACAGGTTTCTGCTGAAAGCTTTATTATTACTTTTAGCTTGGACTCCATTAAAACTAAGACATACTTTGAAAGATTTGAAAGTGAAAAATTTTTTCCTGAGGTCATTTATTAGACTTGATGGTTAAGCATCAAATGCTTTTAGAGCCAAAATAATGAGACAGAACCATTGGAGAAATGTGCAATAAATTTTTCAACAGGCTTTTCTACCACGTCTTGATCACATTCGTCAGTGGGGCTCCCTTTCCTTGGAACTCTGAGAGTGGCAAAGGGACAAGGCTCCACTTTATTCTCAGATGTGAAGAAAGAGCTAAGACCTCCAGTGATGAAAGACCATGCAGTGACAATAAACCCAAAGTTAACAGACAAGAAAATTAGGTTCTTAATGCAGACTTAGTATGCAACCTTTTAAAATTATGCTAAATATAATAATAATTTGCATTTTATCAACTCTACTCTGGCCAGGCACAAAATTTAATCTTCATGATAGCCCATGATGTAGGTAATAGTTTTACTTTGGTGAAACTTGGTGCTCAAAGAGATCAAGCTATTCATAAGATTAAGTGTAGCCATTGTGTGCTTTGGAATCTGATAAAATGGGATCTAAATAGTGACTTGTGCTAATAATTACTTGAATGACTTACTTCTTTGTTTTCCCTACATGTAAAAAAAGAGGTGTTAATACCTACACCATACACTTATCTATGTGATGGGCAGAATTTAAGGTGGCCCCCATGTTCTCTACCACTTGATTTTCTTACTCTTTTATAATCTCTTTCAGTGCAGGGGAGATCAGTGCCTTGCTCCTATAATAGGATATGGAAAAATTGATGGGATGTCATTCTCATGACTATCTAGACTTATACAAGTCTCCATCTTACTAGTAGACTTGTGTTAGAGTTATCCCATTTGGCTTGATGAAGAAAGCAGTGATACTTTGTGAGGACCACATGGCAGAGAACAATGTATTGCCTCTGGAAGCTGAAGACCTCAGTGTTACAACTGCAAGGACCAGAATTCAGCTGGCAACTATCTAAGCTTCAAAGAAAACTATAGCTTCAAATGAAACTGTAGTCCCTGCTGGCACCTTGATCGCAGACCTGCAAAGTACTGAAGCAGAGAACCCCGTTAAGCTGTGCTTGGGCTGTAAAAGTGTAGAAATTGTGAGATAACACATGTATCTTGTTCTAATCTCTTAAGTTTGTGGTAATTGTTATGCAAGAATATACAACTAATACAGATTTTGATGCCTGAGAGTGGGTGCTTTTGTAAAATATCTAAAAATGTGAGAACAGCTTTAGAATCAGGTAGTAGGCAGAGAGGCAGAAATAATTTTGAAGAGTATGATAGAGAAAGCCTAAATTTCTTTGAACAACTATTACTAGAAATTTAGACTTGGAAGATAACTTCTGGTGAGGACTCAAAATGAAGGAAGGGATGTATTTTTGAAACTGGACAAAGGAAGACTCTGGTTATATATGGACAGACAACTTAATAAAATGGCCTCCTGCAGTCATATGGGAAGCAGAATTTAAGTATTGAACTTGTCATATAGCTAAGGAGATTTCTAAACAAAGTATTGAAAATGCCACCCTAATTGTTTCTTGCTATTTATGATAAAATGTGAAAGGAAAGAGACTAATTGAGGGAAGAACTATCAAACAAAAAGAAAATAGGGTGTGATGGTTCAAGAATCTCAGTCTCTCCACATGGCAGAAGCTATTAAAGGTAATAAATTCTCTTGAAAACGTGGCATAGAGAAAAAGGGTATGCCTATACCCCCTTTTGCTAAAACCAGAGATTAACAGGTCTATTAAACCCTCTATTCAGTCACACAGAACCCTTTCAAGAGATTAAGCATGCTCCTCACATAGCCTCTCAAACCATAAGGTCTCTAGGAATCTTTGGGGTATTGTCTCTCAGTCACATCAAACATACCTAAAGGCAGAGAAGTTACTGTTATGCAAAAATGTGGATGTAGCTTTTATACAACTAAGTGAAAATTGAAATACATTACAGACTCTAAGGTTCTTGCAAAAACATTTCAGCAGAGATACTGCCATATTTGACTACAAGCGAGAGAGAGTACAAAAGGGCAGGACCCTTTGGACTCTCAAAACACTGTTGGTGCAAAGCAGATTGATAAAACTATGCAGCGGCAAACACATACAAACCACGTCTTACAGTTCTCCTATTACGGACTTGGAGTGACATGGGAGCAGCTATTCAAAATGTTTATTTCCCAAAGGCTTAAAAAATGAACTGTAGGGTTTTTTTCCCATTGGCAAAATTCACTGGAAGAGCTAGTGGTAGGGAAAATCTTGTTTACGGAGATCTTCGTATCGTTCTGAGAAGAGTATAGTCCGTACTTTCTGAGGGAGAGGGTTTAATTTAGGGCCTCCCCTGCTAATGCGGCAAACACGGTAAGAAGCGGAGACGATGACAACTAAGCAGACTTTTGTGACAGATAGTCATTACAAAAGACTATTTGGAAACGCTGATTTTGTGAAATGTTTACTAACAGTATGTTTTTCGGCAGAAATCTCCCCAGGGCAAGATACCAGTAACGGCACAACTGCAGTGCGATGTGTAGATGTGCTTTGTAAATCAAAGCCAGAACTCTTTCTGGGACAAATAGGACTAACGACCAGAGCTATTATGGAAGCTTTGTTCTCTGCGTTAGGGTCAGTGCCTCTTAGCACTAAGAGTAGCATTTTTGAGGTAGTTGTACAATTTATTAGATTTTTATGGGTTTGAATGCATCATTAAATAATTTATTATTTGAATTCCATGTACCAGTGTAATTAGCTAACATATGAATTAAATCATCCTTAATAAAAATCATCAATGTCTACTTATCACATTCAAGATTACATATTTCAAAATCCATAAGATTTTAAACTATTATATAAAACAGTAACTAGCTATATTGTTATGTTTTGCTGATTGTGTTCCAACTTCACTGTTTTGTGGGGTTTTGTTTGTTTATTTTGTTTTTCCAAATGGTTGAATTCTCAGCTGAGTGTTATTAGACAATATAATTTTCTCTGGCTGAAATGTTCTGATTTATTATGTATTTACTTATTCATTTATCTATCTATTTATTTATTCTTTAACTCTTGATTTAAATTTGGTAATCCTCTTAAAATTTCTCACAACAAATAGTGCTTTCTCTTCACTGTACTTATTTTTCACGTCATTTACTTCTGAGATTCTTTGTTTTAGACTCTCATTCCTATTGGACTGTAATTTTCATGAATATCATGATTTATCCTATTTTCTTTATCATGGCTAATCTATATAGGGCACTATAAAAGAAATGTAGAAAGTATTAAATCAGTATTTGAAAATGAATTAAAATTGAATTTTTAATAGATATTTTGTATGACTATATTTTATTTTTAGTGCAATATCTTTATTAGATTCATTCTCCCCTTTTTTGTTAGGAAAACTGACATCTTTGGATTTTATTCCAAATTTTAAATTTCTGTTTATGTGGTGATATTTTCCTAATTGTCAGCCACTTCCTGTTTCAGTCATGTCCTCAGGTTTTTGGCATAGGAAACCTTAATATCCTAGTCAAAAAGAGTAATAATGTATCAAATTAGGCATACGCTGGAAAATAGAAAGCACTAAGTCTTGCATAATATCAGAACCAATAGAATAATTTTGATTAAACTTCTGAAACAGAGATTTTCCTTTATACATGCTCCAATATTTATGTAAGTATAATTCTCAGCTTTCTTATCCTATCTCAATCAGATTATCTTCATCATTAGCCTGGCCATAACTGGTGGCCTAGAAAAAACTTCAGCTTGCTTCTACATACATGTTATCAATTTAAGTTCTCATTTGTTATCTTCCTAGCATGAATCACCTCTATCTAGCCACCAATCATTTGCATAATCCAGAGAAGTTGCCAACATTATTCACTATGCTGCATGTACAAAGCAGCATTGTTGGAAGAAAGGGGAATTTAAATGATTTAAGATTTTTTTTACATACTCTTTGTTTCCTGGAAACATTTACCCAATACTCTCAGTCTCTGTTTCTGGTGGTGTTTCTGTTTATTAAAGCTATCTAAGCCCTGGCTGGTGTAGCTCAGTGGATTGAGCGCAGGCCTGAGAACCAGATGATCGCGGTTCGATTCCCAGTCAGGGCACATGCTTGGGTTGCAGGCCAGTTTCCGGCAGGGGCCAGTTCCCTGCAGGGGATGCATGAGAAGCAACCACACATTGATGTTTCTTTCCTCTCTCCTTCCCTTCCCCTCTAAAAATATAAATAAATAAATAAAATATTTAAAAAAAATAAAGCTATCTAAGTATAAAAATACCTAGGAGCATAATGTGGGAGAAGCCAGGAAGGGACTTAGTTAAATCATGAATTTAGTTAAATGGAGAGATTCCCTCTCTTTTCTTAAGTTTTAATATTCTCATCTGCAAAACGAGTATTATATGTATTTGCCTAAAGCCACACAGCCAGAGCACTCCATGCTGTGTAATCTTTCAGCCCCAGGGGCTCATGTCCTTGCCTAAGAGAAGGCAGAATATCAAAATGGGTCAAATGCTTGAATCATAGAGTGCAAGTCTTTCCTACTTTTAGGAACAAAGAAATTAAGTTCAAGTTGAAACTACAAAACACATTCTCTTTGTTAAATAAATGTAAATTCAATATCATTGTAGGTGTCTCTTCTTTCAAAATTTTCAGCCTTCCCTCAGCCTGTCAGTTCATTATGTTCATGTTGTTTTATTTAATATTGGTTAAAAATAATAAAAATGTTATTTTAAAAATTAAAGACTTGATACCTAATTTCTCAGGCTTTCAATTATTTCAATTTCTATCTCTCAGAGTATGCATTCTCTTTTTAAAAATTATTTTGTTGTTGCTCAAGTACAGTTGTCTGCATTTATGCCCAACCATCGTCTACCCACGCCAGCCATCCCCACTCCCCTTCCCTGCTTCCACCCCACTTGGTTTTGCCCGTGTGTCCTCTATAGTTGTTCCTGAAAACCCTTCATTCCTCCCCTCCCACCACCCCTGTGTTGCTGTCAGATTGTTCTTAATTTAAATATCTCTAGTTACATTTTCCTTGCTTGTTTGTTTCATTGATTAGGTTCCACTTAAAGTGAGGTCATATGGTATTTTCATACAGAAATAAAACATTAAAAACAAGTGAATTTTCTTTCTGCAGTCTTTGGGTTTGGTGGTAGGATGCTGGGGAGCCAGAAGAGTTTGAAGCCAGGCTACCAAGGTTCCTGTTTTGTTTATCAAAAGATAACTTTGGGGCTTATTTTCACATCACTTATAAAATAGGCATTTTTAGTAGATGGCATCTGAGGCCCCATGCCAGCAATGATAGTCAATGATTTGTTACTTTGAGTTGGCTTCCCATTTATAGTTGATCTCTAAAACTTTATGGTGTTTTCCTAAACTTTTAACTCCCAGTATCCATCACTAAAAACAGTTCTGTAATGAGGCCTTCAAATCTGTAATTTTAAAAAAGTTTCTTCAGAAGCTAACAAAACAAAACCTCAATGTACTGGGCAGAAACCCGAAACATACCCCCTAGTCTGCCTCAGAGACCCTTAATTTAATTTAGAATTAAATTTTTTTAATTCTAAAATTAATACATAAAATTGTAGAAAATCTGGAAGACATAAGGAAAAACCCCAAATTATTTAAAACATTAAAGTTTAATGAAACTACTATTAATATCTTTATTGATTTAAAATTTTCTGCTAATATGTGCCCTATTACATACAGAATATATTATCTACACAGTATTATGAAAATAGCCATGTGTCATAGATTATTATATTTCTCTATTTTACAATATAATGAACACTTTCATAGCATTAATTTTTTAAAAATAAAATTCAAAGATTATATCTTATTATATAGAATTTATGTAACGACTACTATTTATTATCTAGTTTTTAAGTTTTTATAATTCTAAAAAAGATTGTAATAAATACTTTTGCTTGTTAATGTTACTTCACATCTTTTTTTCCCCCCTTGAGTAGAAAGAATCACACTAACCTGGAAAAGCTACGCACATTATTGTCAAAGCCTGTGCGGAGTTTGTCATTGCACTGGGAATTTGAAAGGTAGGAAAGAAGTAAGCAGGGTTGTGTAGGAAACTATTTAAGTACAACTAATAGAATCTTAGATTTCTTCTTTGTAAAGAACAAACAACAGGCATTTTCAGAAATTTGTTGAAAGCCACGTCAAGGATGGGTAATGTCTGGCAAATGCTAGTTTGAAGGTATTTGATTATGTGTTTCTGAGCTATTATTTCAATAGCTCCGGTAGTATTTGATAAATCTGGGCGCATAACTGAAAACAATTGGTATGTATCTTTTATGTAAAAGTGAAAATAATTTTAATAACTTATAGAACACCCTGAGTCAATACTCATGAGATAAGGTATCAAGACTGGCTATTTAGTTAAGGAATGATGTGAAATGTTTTATTATGGCTTTCTTTTTCTTAGCTCTTTTTATTATTTCTATGTGCTTTAATCTCCCATTGGTTTATTATTTGAGGAGCTTTTCAAATAGTTTCAGTACTCCTTCTACATGGAATTTACAATTAAATTGGTGACTCTGCAACTTGAAAACTGCAGTCCATTCTTCCACTAGCACTCACATCTAGAGTAGACTGAAAATAAAACAGCTCCTCTGAGAGAGTTTATTTTAGTAGTTAATTTTTAATGAGAATTTCTAGTCAGTAAGCTTGGTTTGACTGAAAAATAGAGCAAGCAGGGTAAGAAAAGAATATCAATAAAATGGAGATAAACATTTAATTAACACATGCCTGTTGTGAAAGCTGGGTTTGCAGACTGAAGATGGTCTCAGGTCACTTCCTGGGAAGGGCTTCAAGTTTCACCTGGGCCTGAGCCTTTGCAGACTCCCTGTGTTTGGCTGGTATGAATAGAGGAAGATGGGCCATCCATTTGCATTTTTTAAATTACAAATATATTATAAATATGAGCTTGCCTGAAACGATGGAATGCTGAGAACACCAGCTTTTGGATGATGAGAGACGATTTGGAAACCAGATGGCTTCATCAATCTTCGATTAAGACTGGTCGGGTGACACAGGTCACCATTAAAGCCACCTCAGCAAGGCTGTACATTGCCCCAAATGTTCCTTGCTCTTCAATCCACTTAACAGAGGAAGAGCCTCAACAAGTGTTCTAAAAAGAGTAGCTTGAGATTGAAATGAATTTCCTGACCTCACTAATTGTGCTTCTATCAGGTTGACAATTTGAAATTAGATTTCTTAATTTTACACTTAAAAATTAACAAGAAATTTTCTCATTCCGTAGTTATGAAGTCTACAGAGTCCAGGTGGCTTGCCTAAGGCCAAACAACTAATTTGCAGGAAAGCTGCCACTGGAATTGTCTCCTTACCCCAAGTGCGTTTCATTTCATCAAACCGCACTGCCATATGTTTAGGGGGTCTGGTGAAAACAGAAGGTCAGCTGCTGCAGCAGCTCACAAGATTGGGAACAACCATAATGCTTTTCAATGACTGCTGACCTATGGGAATTCACACCGGTGATCCTTTGCTATAAAGTCGTGAAACACTTGTATCACAGTGCCAAAAGCTTATCAAACGTAAGTGCCTTTCTCTTAGCAGCAGTCTACGTCCCATAAATACATCACTAAGACATTGTCTATTTCATCTAGAATATATATTGCAAACTACTTTTTGTTACTTATGGTTTCTTTTAAAATATTTTTATCTAAGATATTTCAAATGTGCCTATCCATATTAGTATCTTTTGTCACCAAGCTAGGTTCCAGGCTTCCCATACTCTTTCTCATTTATGAGATTTTGGTTCCTACAGCCTTGTGCTCACACTGAAGGCTCATGCAGGGGGGAGTTTTTTGTTTTTGTTTTTGTTTTTATTTTCCAAGATGTCATATCCTTGGCAGCATTGTTCTCATCCTCCTGAATTCACATCTATTTTCTTTACCAATATTCTCATTTTGCAGAGAACTATTATTTCCTCTTTTTCAATGTAATAAAGAAATGAGTAATTATGTGACATGTTTAGAACTTAAACTCAGAAAAAGAATTTAGCATTTCCTCACCATTACAATTAATCTAATTTCTCATTTTAGGTCAAACTTCTTAGTGTATCTGTGTATCTTTAACTATATTCCCAAAAATATTTTATGATCCTCACTTTAAAGGACATTTTATGATCTATGGCTTTAAAAACTTTAAATGTTGTTTTTATTAACGCAGCTTAAATTTAGAGATATTTTATTTTTGTAAGTGCCATGTATTTATATATTATGTATTATTAAGTTAGATAGTCTTTTATCACAAGAGCATAAAAGCCTTTCTCTTAGTAATTTAAGTACTTAGAAAAATGCATTAAGTATATTAGAACCCATGAAGTTAGCATTTAATTCAGCAAGAAAGCAATACATTCTTTTTTGTTTGTTTTATATTAAAAAATACCTAAATATATTCCTTACTACAAATAGCTCTCACAGAATCACTCAAACATTGAGAAAGATACTATTATGTGCTTTAACAAAACATTTTTTATATTGAATAATAATTATGAACATTTAAATAATTATATAAAAATAATTTATATTGGTATAACCAACCAAACTACTATTTTTAAGTCATACTAAAATACCTTCAGTTTCCTAATTTGCCACAATCTCCCTCTTCTTCAAGCCTTACTAGTGGCTTGGATCTCTCCCACAGATCACCTCACTTCCCTACATCCATTGTCCTGATAGCTCTTCCTCAAACTTTTTGTCTCAGCATCAACTCAGCATTAGCTTTTCAAGGAAAGTACAGCAATTCCAATTAAATACTTGGAATGATTTTATAAAAAGAGATGTCAGGCCACTATTATAAAACATCAGTTAAAATTATAGAAAATTAAACTAAACTAAAATAAAATTAGAAAAAAAAAACTGAATAAATGGAGTGAAATGGAATGATTTCTGGAAGATTGAAAGATACAGCATCAACAAAAATTTTGCTTTCCCAAATTTGACCTCTTAACTAAACCTCCAAACTCCCCAATTATTTTTAAGTCATAGAAATCAAAAGGTTAATTCTTAGATGTCTATTACACTGTAAAAAGATAGTCAAGATAACTTTGAAAAAAATATTGCAACACTTAAACCTCCTAGCATAAAGTTTTATTATAAACCTATGGTAATAAAGGTGCTATGGTAATTGCATGAAGATAGAAACACAGACCAAGGAAAATGAACAGAGACTCCAGAAATAATCTCACGTGTATGAAGGTACTTAATTGGTTGTGATGGTGGCCCTGCAGAGCAGTACAAAAAGAATAATCAACATTAAAAAATGTTAATACTGGATCCTTCCTTACATCATAAACAAAAATCCATTCAATGTGGTTGTTAAATACCGAAAAGTCTAATCTAAAATTCTTTCATGACTTTGGAATAGACAAAGATTTTCCAAACAGTATGTAAAAGATAGTAACTATAAATAAAATCATTGATAAAATGAACTACATAAAATTAGGAACTTCTGTTTATCAAAACACACAATCTGGGGAATGAAAAGACAATGTCCAAATTAGAAACGATATTTTTAATACTGACTATGACTCACAAAGGACTTTTATCCAGAATATAGAGATCTCCTTGTACCCTTGGGAGATAAATTCCAAGATGCCAAGCAGTTGTATGAAACGTGGATAATACCAAATCTTGCTGCCACTGTACTTTATCTTATGCATACATACCTATTGTATGTCTTTAATTTATAAATTAGGAGCATTAAAAGACTAACAACGATAACTAATGAAAAATAGAACAATTCTAACAATATCCTGTAATACAAGTTATGTGAATGTGGGCACTCATTACAAGGGATCTCTTGCTGAAGTCCTTGTATGGGCTCAGTGTTTTCTGGTACAGCATGCTGCTGTCTACCAGAGAACATTTTCTGTTCATGTCTTTCAGCCACAAATTTAACCCATTTTCCATCTTAACTAAGTACTTATCACCCACTGTGGCCATAGCTCTTGCAGTTTCAGGTGCCTCAGCAAAACTGACACAAATTTCTTTTTTCCTTCTTTACAATTTTACAAGCAGAAAATTCATTCTTGTCATAGATCTTACTTAGAAACCTCAGCATGCAATATTTTTCTTTCCTTAAGTCAAGTACTTTAACCTTTTCACTTAAAGGAAGCAATGTAGACATCTGTCTGGCATACCCAAATTGCCAGCATGACTAGTTTTGAGCTTTGGGGCCGTTACTAACTAAGATAAGGGTGACCTGAACACAAGCACTGCAGTACTGTATATATGATGACAGACGAAGTTCTGGTAAACTAGAAGGCTGCTAGTGACTAATGAGCATGGAGCGTACACAGCAGGACAAAGGGATCATTCACATCCTGACAGGACAAAGCAGGACAGCACTATTTCACCATGCTACACACAACAATGCTCAATTTAATATTTATAGGTTACTTATTTGGGGAATTTTCCACTTAATATTTTTAATCCTGGGTGGACCAAAGTTATTATAGCCATGGAAAGTGAAACCACGGATAAGGAGGAACTACTGTATGAAAAGATTTCCACAAACCAATAAAGGAAAGACAGGTATCTCAATTAATAAGGGACGAGAGACAAGATTTAGCACTTCACAGAAAAGACTATACCAATTACCAGTAAATGCAATAAATGCTTGAAAAAATGCTCAATCTCATTAAAATCAAGGAAACACAAATTAAAGTCACAATGCTGTATCTGTACACACCTATCTGAATTGGTAAAATTAAGATACTGACAACTCTAAGTTGCTAAGGACATGTAACAAGCAGACCTTTCCTGCTTGGCTGATGGAAGTGTAAAAAGTGTTATCAGCTAAGGAAAACTGTGGCTTCCTAGTACATGGCTCACAACTCCTACTGCAAAGATGCAGGTGTCTAAATTACTGGCATAAAATTGTTCCCAGTTTTTCATTACCATCTTTTAATGACTCTGTAGTTACCCCTTTGATTGCTGATGTGACTGTTGATAGCCTCTCTCTTTCATATGTGTGTGTGTGTGTGTGTGTTTGAAAATATGTATATATTTATGAAAATATCACAACTCTTCTACTGTAAGCTTCTCAGTCCCTTCTCACTGTCTTCTCTGATTTAGTCTATGTTATATGGATCCCAGTAGCTTCTGCTTTCTTCAATATTCCTTTATCCCTAATTCCTAGATAATTCAGAATCGTGAAACCCTTGGGGGCTTAACCTGTAAGACAGAGGCCCAATCCTGAGAAACCAGAGATTACAAACTTCTCAATTGAATATATTTTTATCCCTTTTATATTTAGACTAAAACTACAAATATCCTTAGTAAAATTAATTATGGAAAGAATAACAACTAAGATACCATCAGCCATTCATATGTTCTGATTTAGATTTTTGGACACATTTGGGAAGGAAACTCTATAGGGAGGGGGAGAAAAAAGATAGATTATAAACATTTTCGTGGGGAATGACTCTTTGTGGGAAGTGGGTAGAGTAAAAGGCTCTAATATTAATAAAAAGAAAGTATTCAGTATCTGATAAATGTAGAAGAGAACTCAATAAGGACAAGGAAAGCATTTTATTTTCCAACTTTTATCCTGTCCTGAATTGTCTATTCCTTTCTTCTAGATTTACAAGGAGAAAAAATTTTAAGTATTCTTCAGGTTTTAGCAGGCTTTGTTTATAGCCTATTCTTCAGAAGGAATAATAAGAAATTAAATAATAGGTAAATCAAGTATAACTATTAAGTCCACAAAATAGTGCTGCAGCATAGGCTCTCAGAGACAAATCTACATTTATAAAAGCGCTCATTGTAAATTTTTATCGTACTACAGGTTGTATTAACACAGCATTTAAGAAAAAGTGTTTCGATTTTCTTTCTTTTTCATCATATTTCTTATTTCCTTATAACTAAGATGTATTTGGGAATCTTAAATAGAGAAGCTTTTTGTCATAGCACAGTGATTGATCTTCATCATAATAGTTTTCAGCACCCACTCATGGTACCTTCAATATGTTTCTATTCATCCATGGCTCATTCAATCAGGTCAAATACATGAGTCTAAAACCTTTGGAATTAAGCCACAGTAGAAATTCAGTACTTCTACCATGTGGTAATTTGCCCCAGAGATGAAACAGGCACACAGGCATTGTGTTACAAGCGAAGGAGGTGGGCATCGGTGGGGAGAGAAGAGCATGAAAACATGCACTCAAAAAAATGATCAAAATATGCTAACATGACACCTAATATCCCACAGGGAAAAAAACATTAAATGCCTTCACAATACTACAGTGCACACGATTAACAGCTTTGAATGTAAGTGTTCTCCTCTATCAAGCTAGCAATTTAAATCTAGAGCAATTTCAGATTTCAGTAGCAAGCTTTGGCAAAGTCCCAAGAGTGCTTCATATTCCATTGCGTGGTAAATGAATTCAGAGAAAACTTTAGTAATCTCAAGGTTGGAACTGAAGAATTTTAGTTTTTAAAAATATAAAAACAAAGCAGTGTGTATAAACATTCTAGGAAAATAACTTCTTCTAAAACTGTGAATTCTATTATTGTTATATACTGCATCTATTACCACAACCAACATTGAATTTATATTTCTGATAGGATATATGAGATCGTTTATTTACTCATTATAAAAGCATTTATTGTATAGCTAATATAGGCAAGTTTTTTTGTCCGAAAAGATGAATATAACAATTCATGAAATTTCAATTAAATGGATTTAAACTTTTGTATTCATTGGGTTATTTATTAATACTCTGGACCAATAGTAGGATAGAACTTCTGAGCTCCCTTGCAACTAGGCATCAGCATGTGCTTTGTTCTCATTTTTTAAAAAGGAGCTGAAGTGTCCTGTATTCCCTCTATGTGATTACTGCTCCCTTTCTCCATACATGGTAACAAATGAAGTTCTGAATGTGGATGCTCCATCAGCCTGGTTCCCTGGTGAAAAACAATGTCAAGCACAACCCTGTGCTATCCAAGATGGCTCTGAATTCTGAGCAAGAAATAAATTAATATTTGCTCCTTTGTACTTTGCATTTTATCATGGTGGTTGTGGCACAACTAAATATACCTTTTTATTTTTCATTTATTTATTTTTTTTGTAATCCTGGTTATTTGCATCCTTCTCCCTTCTGGGTGGTTCTATCCATGAACTTATCTGTACTCTGGATTCCTGGCTCCCAAGCAGCACATACCCAGACCCATAGGAGGTGGGGAAAGTGAAGGGATAGGCTTTTCCTCATGAGGAGGGTCTGCGGGTTACATGGGTAGCTGCCTACCCAGGGACAGTTTGCAACCAGAGGGGAGAATGAATGTGGAAACATAAGAAAAAGTAGATGCAAGAGAGAGTATGAGTCGGCAAATAGGGGACAAAAGAAGGGGTTGAAAAAGTATTAAAAGTATAAGAATTTAATACTTCGGCCCTGGCTGATGTGGCTCAGTGGATTGAGCATGGGCCTGTGAAGCAAACGTCGTCAGTTCGATGGCCAGTCAGGGCACATGCCTGGGTTGCAGGCCAGGTTCCCAGTAGGGGACACATGAGAGGCAACCACACACTGGTGTTTTTCTCTTTCTCCTTCCCATCCCCTCTCTCTAAAGATAAATAAATAAATGAAATATTTAAAAAATAAATAAAAAGTTAATACTTCAAGTGGATGAGAAATGAGAGGAAGTGGGTCCAGAGGGAATGAGAAGTTTGCTATACATTTTACATAATAGTATTATCAATAGCAACTATTTATTGAACATTTGTTATGTGCCATATATTGTGCTAAGTACAATACTTTTCATAGTTAATCTCATTTTACATCTTTACAAGGTAGAAACTATTATTTCTGCCACTTTAAAAATGAATAAACTTAAGATCAAAAATGTCAAGAATTTTGCCTAAAGCAAGAGAATTGAGAAACTAGGACTCAAATCTTTTCAGTGTAGGTCCAGAGTCAGTACTTGTAACTGCCAGTGTTATATATTTTTACATTAAAATGATAAGGAACAATACAATAAACTTTCTTTTACTGGGAATTATAGAGAGAATTCACTCTGTTTGCATTTGTTCAAATCTGATATTTCAAGAAGAGTGTCATTCCCTTTTCATATCCCTCTCCTTATTTAGTTCCTTCCAGCTACTTATGTCAATTCTAATCTACTGGTCCTTGTGTAAGAGAACACACTACAAGATGCAGAATTGTTCTTGAGGAATTGAGACTCATACTCACTCAGCCTGAACCCCAGAATCTTGAGTCTAATGGAGTTAGATATTGACCATCACATTCCAGGGGCTTTTATAACTCAGACAGTTACAAAGAAAAGAAAGAAAGTGAATTGCTTAAAAGGCTGAACTTACTCCTTAAAGGAGAAGTATTCACATTCTTTATTCTTAAACAATATATACCATATATGTGTTTTTTTAAATTTAGCATCTCTGATTGGTTTCTATGTTCATTGCCATTAGGCTTAATTTCCTCAACTAGTCTAGCACGTTTGCATCATGGTTTCTAAAAGTCTATTTTGCTTTAGACAATTATTTCTTATCTTTAAGCTTTGTAAATTTACTTGTTTTTCATATTGGTTATTTTTAAAATGTATCTGAAAGATATTCTCAAATAGTCCCTTACTCCCTAACAGCACAAACATTGAATACCTAGATGTGGTGAGCTTTGTCCAGCAGATCCCCACCAGCCATTGTGGATGAGAGTAAGTCTACCAAGACATGATGTCCTTGGGGAGAAAATGTGGCCAGTCTCTCAGGAGAGAAGGGCCTTGAGCTTGTTCCTCAATGAGCTTTTATTGAGTTCAGTTGGCACAGGAATACAGGTAAAGCTCATAATCATTGTCAGGCAGTAAGGGTCAAACAATAGATAACATTCAAAGAACTATGACGGCTTATGCTGAGTCAGGATCAGATAGCTAAAGGGCCATAAAACTTTGGGGAACAAACTCATTTTATGCTTGGACTCTCATCAGAAAATTGAAGGCATTCTTAGCAAAGCAGGTCAGGATTTCATGCATTCTTTCTTAGGCCTGATTGCCTCCAGGGAACTGCTGTTCCTCCCCAGGGCTACACCACCCTCTGGCACTTTTTCAGGCTTAAGTCAGGTAGGAGAAGTAAGGCAGCCAAGAGGTTAGCAGACTTTTTACACACAAAATGAGGACACAGGCTCTGTCAAAGTTGAGGGGTAAGGGTCTATCACCCCCTTTTTCTATAGTTCCCCAAGTCCTTCCCTGATGGCCCCATCATGACCATGCCTGTCATAGGTCCTCCCTCCCTGGAGGAATCTTACCCATCATTGGCTAACCAGTCATTTACTTGGGGCCAAGCAGGGGGAAGTAAAGGGGGCAGAGGCAGTGCTCCTGCCCGGAAGGTAAGCTTTATCTCCTTAGTGTCTTATGGTCCCAAGGTCTTTTTACTCAGCCTTAGCCATGGCGGGGTGGGGGGGGGTGGGGGGGCGGAGTTACACCTTCTGAAACTGGGCAGAACAGTTCCCAACACCTAGATATTAATTACCTCTAACATGTAGAATGTCTATGTTTGTAAACTGTTTGCTGAAGGAACCTAGAATTATGTGTGTGNGCCATGGCGGGGGCGGGGGGTGGGGCGGAGTTACACCTTCTGAAACTGGGCAGAACAGTTCCCAACACCTAGATATTAATTACCTCTAACATGTAGAATGTCTATGTTTGTAAACTGTTTGCTGAAGGAACCTAGAATTATGTGTGTGTTTGTTTGTTTTCTGACTCTGTGATTCAGCAGTAAAAAGACTTCCCCAGTTTGGTATAAAAGGAAAGAACTGCTGGGTTGACATAAAAAGTTAGTGGTTCTATGTTACTCCCAAACTTCACTGACAACACTTTCTATTCCATAATTTTACAACCCAAAATTTTGCCATGTAATTATATCAGGCCAAACATGTGTTTGGCTACTTTGGCATGCTCTATATAGCAGACACAGCAAATGAGGTTCATTAACTGAGCCAATATTAGAAATTTGGAGGCGACTATCTAGGCCAAACTCAAGGTAAAATTAATGAAAAAATCTGTTATTATATCTTCTCTGGTTGTAGGAAGGGGAAAGACAACTTGGATATATTATCATTTCATAAAGATTTCTGGAATATGATAATAATAATTTATATTTGTCTTAATTTTTGTTTTATACTTCACTCTTATATTAACAGATTTTAGAGTTACATATTATATGTGTTAATCCTGTACTCTGAAATTTGAATTCAACAATAAAAACAAGCAAAGAAAAAAAAGCAACCTGACACTTCTAGGACAAATGAAAGTCAAGAAAATGTTGTGTCAAGTGTCTGCATGAGTCTCCGGCCATTCGCTGCTGTTAATAGAGGCTGTCAAAGACAATTACCATCCTAGTGAGAGATGCGAACTCCTGACTCATCTGTCAGCCACAGCAGAGTGTGTTGTACCAACTTCCCTGGTTCTGCTGAGCTCTGAAAAGGAGAGAAAGAATTGCCCATTTGATGAGCGCAAGGAAGATCTTCACCACCAACAAGAGTGAGAGGGAATACCATCTGCCTTCTTCTACTGTTGATCTACCCCTTTCTCATCTCAACTAAATCTTATCATGTCCCTTTTGGGGAGTAATCTTTTCATTTCCCTATTTTCATCCTCCTTGAACATTCTCATTATCACTGATACTAGGTCTTGTTATGGAATTATATACTTATGTATTATATTTTTCAATGTGTGATAGGCAGTATAAATCTGTGCAAAACTAATATAGTCTGTTATAGGTTTTTATATGGAAATCATTAGTGCAATAATTATTAAATCAATTTGAGAAAGATATAATTTACAATGCATGTGCTAAATTATTTTTCTTTTGTAATAAAACCAACAAAATGTGCATTAATTCTGCTATTTCATAAATGCTGTTCCTAGTGAACTCATCAATGAGAAGTACCTAGAAGCCCTCAAATGATAAATCAAATATGGTCTTTGTGAGAAGCGCACAACCCCACAGTATTGAGAACACCCCACTGGAATATTCAGTCTATAATCGAGAATGACCTTTCAACAAAGCAGGAAGATTAGACCTGTCTCTGGGAAATTATTTGCTTTGAAAGTACTTTCATTTTTAGTGCATGTTTCATATGCCTTTACTCATCAGTATGATCAAATTTGGTTTTGAATTTTAAGCCTTAATTTTTTTGAGTTTCAGTTTTTACATTAGTCACTACATATTACAAAAGGTTGTTGTGCAACTCAAAAGAGCATATGAATATAAAGTAATGCAATTAACATAGTTGGGTGATTGACAATATAGGCCCTAAATATTCAGACAGGCCTGGCTTTGACCGCAAATTTCCTGACTTACTAACTGTGCAGTCCACACATGTTACTTAAAGTCTTCAAACCTTAGTTTTTTCACTTGCAAAGTAAGGACCAAAAGAGTACCTACCCCAGTGGAAAAGGTAGGAAGTTCTAAGACAATATAGGTAAGGTACTTAGCATGGTATCATGTGCACTGAGTCTCTCAATCAATCCTGCAATTAAACCTTTTGTTACAGAAATCAAAGTGTGAAAGGTGTTGTACTATTTTTCATTCATCTTTTCATTTTTTCATCATTTAGCAGTCTTGGGAATGGCCAGCATGCTGATCTTTTTTAATTGATTTGAGACAGAGAGAAAGAAAGAGAGACAGGCAGTCAGACAGACATATGTTGTTCCACTTATTTATACATTCATATGTTGATTCTGGTATGTGCCCTAATGGTGGATCGAACCCACAACCTTGGCATATCAGGGATGCTCTAACCAACTGAGTTACCAGGCCAGAGTAGCATCTTTCAAAGCTCCACTTTCCCATTGTCGTTTTTAAGAATTCTCAGTGACCTCATACCTCCTCTTCTCCATGTGCCTAACATATTATATCTAAGCTTTTGGAAGAAGAGTTATGTGTTGTTTCAGAGGCCTTTGTATCGACTTGTGTTCGAATAGTAACTACATCAAGACTGACCTTCCGGAAATACATATACTCTAAGACACAATATTGTCATATGTAAAAAATGTAAATAACTACCATGTAGGTTTTATACAGTAGGATGGTGTTAGTAAAACTCTTATAGAATACTTTTAGTAAGAGCTAGCTAATTTTATTCTTTTTGCTAAACAGCTCCATTTTTAGAAAGTTTTTCCTTAGTATGTTTTCAAGGGTTGTCTACCTCAACAACACTCTTTGGTTTCCTAGTTAGCATTTTCCTCTCCAATGATCTATGATATTTTTGAAAGATAAACTTTCATCTTCCAGTCAAGAATGGATATTCTGCACTAGCAATAGTATGCTGAAAAATACTGATGGAAAACTATAGGACAACAGAATAACTCTGCCTAAAGTAGAAGAAATGTTCATGCATGTATTACCTCTGCATTTTAACAATGTTTCTAGGAAGTTACAGTTAGAACACTTATAGCAAGACCAAGGCAGATTTTTGTAAATAAAATGCGAGCAACTTTCGCCAATGACACGTATTCCCTAGACCATGGAGGGCTTCGGTTTGAAATAGCATTAAATTTTGAATCATTTTTCAATTTCTGCAGATGTCTGAATATTATCTGCTGAAAATGTCAAAAACACTAAATGAAGAGGAAATACAGGGACAAAAGATTATTCGCGACAAAAATTTTTTGTGCTTAAGTGTTGCTTTATAGTTCCCTTAGAGAACAGCAGAAATGTTCTTAGAGTCTCTGAGCGCAGACACTGTGTGTCTGCATTTGAATGTTCCCCCTCAGGACTAGGGTGAGTTAAGTGAGGCATGTAAGGCACCAAATGTAAACAGAAATGCCTTTTATTCTGGTTCATGGAGTTATAACTGATGTAGTTTTTATGATCATCTGTGAAATCTAACTAGTAGATCTGCTAGTAGTAGTCCTGTGGGAGCAATTAATTTCTTTATGATTCTGTATCTCGGTCAAACTTTGACTACATGTGTTTACAACCAGAGGTAACAAAAAACATGGTTGCCCTGAAAACACCATCCTCCTATCTCCCAGCTTTGTATGCATTTCAGAAGATATGTAGCACTCCTGAAAACAATATGCACATTTGACTCATTTAAATTTCACAATAAGCTTACGAATTAAGCATTCTTACCATCAAGCTTTCCAAGGTCATACGGTCCATAAAGGGCAAGGGGTGAAAAATATGCCCAGGCAGGCCAGTTCAGACTACACTGATTCTTAAAAAAAAAAAAAAAACAAAACAAAAAAACAAAAAAAAAAAACAGCTTTAAGTCCATCCAATGGTGTTTTAGACTAGGTATTAATGTTGATTGCAATTTTTAGCCACATGCTTATTTTATAAATTAAGTTTGGTGAATGTCGCTGTTACGTGCTAACTGCTTCTCTAAGTTTTATTTTTTACCTTTGATCCCATTTGTGTGTTTATTCTATTCTTGCTTGAATGTATTGCGAAGACTTTTTTTAAAACTGTGTTCAGATGAATCCCACTTCAAGATTTCAAACTTTCACCTGGAGTGTTTTTTCTAAGGCTTTTAATGGTGGAAACCTTAAAAGAGGTCAAAAGCAAACACTTTTCACAAGTCACCCATACATAAAAGCCTGGAAAAGGTAAGTTAAAGATCGTTTTTTCAAAGACTTGAACTATAAGAATTTTAACTACATCTGGACTAGTGAAGTATACCAATCCATGAATTTTCCGAAATATCTTTTTTTGATTCTATTTATTAGGAAATTAACATGAAAAAAATGTTCTTAGGATTAATTTAGATCTTTCCAAATTTTCTTAAAGGCAAGTTAAAAATATTTAGCAGGAAATTATAATAACTTGTGAAATGTACAAAGGTGTTTACTCATTCATTCATCAAATATTTATGTACATAAACAACAAAGGGTTTAGATTGTGGTTCATTACTTATTAGTTGTATGATATTGGACAAGTTGCTTGATTATTTAAGTTTTGATAAAATAAAAAAAATTAAAGAATGAAAAATAGTACCTCTCCTCAAAGAATACCTGGGTCACTTAATGAGGAAATGCATAAAAAGCAAATGGCAGGAGAAAAAGTACATAGTAAGTTACTAAAATTTGTCTTTGCATCTCATATATTTTTCTGTTCTAATCAATTCAGAATTTAATTTACTGACACGTGCATAATATTATACTACAAAGTTTATCCATAAGTATAGTAGTAATCTATTACAGAAAAACAAATTTTCCCCAAACTTGCTACTTTGGACACATTAAAAATTAATCATTCAAATAGAATCTAGGGTCAGGAATCTAAGGGTCAGGGTCATTAATTCTGCCTCATGGTTACATTTGGGGTCTTTCATATGGTGTCAGTCAAGCTATTGAGTGAGGCTGTAGCATCTGCAGATCTGCTGTGGGGGGAAGATCTGGTCCCACGCTTAGGCAGTTATCGGTAGGAGGCTTCAGTTCATGACGTGTGCCTCTCTGTAGGGCTGCCTATGACATGTCTTCCCCAAGAATCAGTGATGAAAAAGAAAGACAGCAAAAGAGAAAGGACATAATGTGCACCACAGTATTTTATCATCTAATCTTGGAGGTGGCATACATTGCGCCGTACTCTGCTGGCCACACCGGCAAACTGGTATACTATGAAAAAGCACTCAGGAGTATGCAGATGCCAGTAAACTGGAATCACGGTGGGCTCTCTTGGAGGTAGGTTATTATAATCAATTCCTTCATTAACAGAACTTTCAAAGGCTCCCTTGCTTTTCCGGGTTAAGTTGGAATTTTGCATTCTTGTTTCCAATCATTTGGACAAAGGTTGGCAACGCCACTTCCTCCGTTCTCCCACCCAGTCTTGTTTCCCACAACTGTCATCTGTAGGTTGCGTGTTGGTTCCTAAGCAAAAACATCCACACCACGCAGCTTCGTCATGTTGCTTATTCACCATCCTCCTGTGAAATTTCAGAATCCCCTCTTTTCCAGGTACTGATACTTTCCTACTATTCAAAGTGCATTGTCAATTCCATTCTCTCCATGAAAACTCTTATTCTTACAAGGATGGTTTTTCTTTTTCTGAATCTTGATTGCCCTCTCTATAAACCTCTTGTATGACATTACCTTACATTGTCCAATATTTTGATATTTAGATTCTTCTCTAATCCTCATAAATTGATGAGGTGAGGTCATGAGACCCATTCATCTTTGACTCCCTTTCAGTGCCTAGAAGAGTGTGTAGTAGATGTAATGTACGCATCCAATATTTGGTCTAGTTAAACTGACTCACCTCATTCAGGTATGCTGGTGCAGAGAAGATTAACAAAGAAAGGGCAGTGGCATGACTTTCACTGTGGCTGAGTTTTTCTAACTGTTGTCAATTCTCTTTTGCCAACAGATGGACAGGTAATGGGCTCATTAGGTTAATTTTAAGATGTGGATTTGGTTATAATTTTGAATGGACACCAGACCCATTTTATTGTGAATAACAGTTTAAATGTCATTTAATGGTATGCACTTAGGCAGAGAAGTGTTCATTGAAGGCAATGAAGAGCAGATAATAGCATTCATTCTCTTCTTTTTATTCTCCACAACATATTTTCTAAGTATAGCTCTAGATAAGAAAACCTAGCATATTGAATAAAATGTCTTCATATTTAACATTGCTCTATTAGAAGAATAGTCAAGATCAAGTAAACTGTAAGGAAATTGCAATTTCATAGTTTTCTTTGTTGTATTTTTTAAAGGCAAACATAAAAACAAAAACAGGTACAACCTTTTGAGAATTGTCGAAGGCTAACAAGGCCATAATGTGATAAGCATGCCAGGGCCAGGTGATCAGATATTGCTTCCTAATTTTCCACTTTCTGATTTTAATGCTTTTATCATTGAATAAGCATATAATAGGCCCTGGCAGGTAGTTCAGCTGGTGAGAGTGTTGTCCCGATATGCCAGGGCTGTGGTAGGTTTCATCCCCTGTCAGAGCACATGGAAGAAGCAACAAATGAATGCGTAAATAACTGGAACAATAGATCAATTTTCTCTCTGTCTTCCTCTCTACTTGCCTCTCTAGTCCTTTCTCTCTCTTCCTCGAACCATTCCTCTTTCTAAAATCATCAATACTTTTTAAAATAAAAGAATAAACATATAATAAACTGTGAAATATCATTTATACTTATCTCCAGAGGAAAACAATACCAGTAGATGCTATTAGGAAAATAGCTTATTTTACATGGTATTTTAAGTTTATAGAATTGGGTCTCCAGTTTCAGGCAAATTTTAGTGAAGCTATTATTGTAGGGAATTGTAGCTTAGATATTTCAAACTACAGTATAATGTAGGGTACATTTTTGAAGCCTATGCTGTCACTGAACTGAAAAGGAAAACAATTTTTACGCCTAATGGAAATTTATCTTCTTTATTTTATAGACGTTTACAAGCTAGTGTACAGACAGCACTGTAACACTAAACCAGAAATCTACAAAGTTATTTCTCTACCTAATGCTGAAACTCATCCAAGTTGTTTACCTCTCATTGCTCAGTCAGACTAAAATGAGCATTTCGGTGATCTCAATGACATTAAACCTCAGTGAATTGTCAGGGTCTGTCCCTGTCTCTCCTGTAGTCATCAGAGCATCCGCTCCAAGCTATGCATCAAGATACGTTGTCTCATTTAATTGTGTTCTCATCATACCTGCATGGGCAAGTTTACCACTCCAATAGCTAAGATAGCAAAATTGAGTATCACGTGAGATTATCAGAGTTTAAAATAATAGCCTATGTGGACAAAGGGACTAACATGATAAATATTAATGAAGTAAAGAAGAGCAACTGTTTCCTTAACTACATTTAATTTAAATTGGTTTTGAAACTTTTGTGTTGAAAATAAATCTGTTCTTGAAAAGTTCAGAAATAAAAGCTGTAAAAATATATTTGGGGATTATCAATGGGATGGATGTTATTAACCCATTATTGTAAATAATAATTAACACATTTTATTGTCATTTTAGAGATGACAAAACTGTGGTGTAGGTCAACTAAGCAGTCTGGTTTAGGGCACACAATCAATATATGTCAGATGTGGAATTTAAACCAACATTCATGTGACTTTAAGATTTGTTCTCTTTTTTTTTTCAATTTTTTTATTTAATTATTTTTCAAGTACAGTTTTCTGTCTATTACTCCCATCCCATCCCACCCCTCATCCTCCCCCCTCCCTCCTATTTCCACCCTTCTCAGTTGTTGTCCATGTATCCTTTATATAGGTTCCTCTAAATCCCTCCCTTATTTCCCCTGAAATTCCCTCCCCTCTCCCCTCTGGTCACTGTAAGATTTGTTCTCTTTTAAACTGTAATCTATTACCTACCCCTTATCATAGTAATGCATTTCTTTTAACATAATACTTTCAACTTTTAAAAGTACAATCCCAGAAACATTACAAGTACAACATTGATTTAAACTATGATTTTAGTAACATTAAAATGTACAAGTAAGCCCTGGCTGGTGTAGCTCAGTGGATTGAGCGTGGGCCTGCGAACCACACGATCGCGGTTCGATTCCCAGTCAGGGCACATGCCTGGGTTGCAGGCCAGTTCCCAGCGGGGGACTCACGAGAGGCAACCATACATTGATATTTCTCTCCCTCTCTCCTTCCTTTTCCCTCTAAAGATAAATAAATAAAATCTTTTAAAAATGTACAAGTAAGAAAATGAAAATCACTAATATATTTGCTATTTCTTATTTAAGTAAATGTGGATTTTCAGATTTATAGCCCTTACTATAGTCATAAAATTAAATTTATTTTATAAATACAAGTATATATCCCACCCTTTTCTTTTGGTGAGCATTGCCCTATGGCATGTTTTGATTTCATCTGATATTTAAAAACACTCTGTGAGCAGGTTGAGAGAACTGCAGTTTGTACCTTGGAAGTGAGGAACTGAAGGATGTTTGCTAAGTGCTCAGTCAGACCGTTGACTCTTACAAGAGTCTCAACTGGAACCCAAGTCTCCTAAATGTGAATCTTAATTTATTTCCACTAAGCTACCGCATATCTTTCTCAGATATCTTTAGCTTAAAGTGGCTTTAGTATATTTTGGATTTAGTATATTTTGATTTCAAAGATTTTCCAGTAAAAACTCTACTTGAGTAGACAGTATTTTTATTTAATCAAAAAGATTAAAGACCAAAAATATTGATACGGTTTTTAAAGCCGAGATTTTAAATATTTGGTTCAAACAAATTGCTTTGTTTTGGATATGTAGAAACTTTACATTTTGAGAAGAGTGGGCTAGGACTGGATAGGGATTTAAGTGGCCAGTAGTTTTGTTTTTTTTCCAGCAGTTTTTTTAAGTCTGTCTTCCTAATCCACTCACTTTTGTTGAGCTACTTCCCTGAAATTGTCAGATCAAATAAAGATAGTATAGCACTTGGCCACTTGATTGATGGACAATGAATTGCCATTTCTTAAGGTAATATTAAAAAATCCATTTTAAAATACTCAGTCCAAATCATGCAGAGAACTCCTTAAAACGTTCTTAGGAAAATCATTAGTGAGTTCTCACATGTTGTTTTCTATGAGGCTTCTCCATTAGAGACCCCCAGGCTACTGCACAGAGTGATATTGTAAACATGGTCATGAAAAAATGCAATGGAGTCATGAATTCTTTTTTTAAGAAATAATGACAAAATTGTATGGTAAAACTACACACAAATACTGAAGTGTATTTGAGTAGTTAAGTATTGCAGCGGGATATTGTTTATCTAACAGAGATTTACATTATCTCAACATATTTCCCATTACCATAAATTATGGGAAAGCATTAAGGTACCATGTGAAAAAGATTTAATAACTGATGAATCAGAGACACTGGTCAATCAGACTTACATTGGGTGCCTTTGGTGAAATGCAAATTAAAACCATCATGAGATATCACTGTGTACCTAAAAATGCTTATCTTTATTTGTTCTTATTTTTCTAGTTCCTTTAGGTATAAGTTTAGATTATTTTATATTTTTCTTGTTTCTTGAGGTAGGCCTGTACTACTATGAATTTCCTTCTGTTTCCCATAGATTTTGAGTAATTGTGTTTTCATTTTCATTTACTCTCAAAGCATATTTTGATTTCTTCCTTGACCTCATTATTAACTCATTAATTGATTAATAGCATTAGTTTGTTTAGACTCTATGCATTTGTGTTAGTTTTCTTCTTATAATTGATTTCTAATTTAACACCAGATCAAATAGGTTACAAAGGGTAGTGACTTCACCCTGCTAGCAGACTCCTTTGACTTCTTGATTTGCACACAAGCCACCGTGTTGGAGAAACCTGGAGGACACAGAACTTCAGGCAGTGTCCAGTCTATAGCCAGTAAAGAGCTAACGCGGGTGATCTAAGCCTGCAAGGAACTGAATTCTGTCAATAACCATTCGAAGCGAATCCTTTCCCAGTTGTGCTTTGGGCTGAGTATAGTATAACCACACCTTGGGGGCTGCCTGAGAGAGACCCTGAAGTAGAAGATCCATCCAGTAAATCAGTAGATTCCCAGGTCCCCGTACCACAGAAACTGTGAGAAAATGTTTGTTGTACAGTTCTGTTTTATGGTAGTTTGCTAAACAAAAGAATATAGTTAATACAGATAGATACCCATGGTGTTGGGCAAAGGTAGGTTTAAGGTTGTTCATATGAAAAATAACACAATAATTAATAAATAATAATACAAGAATAAATTTTGTTTCACGTACTCACAACTATAAACCTACTTTTGCCCCATCCTATGTGTGTGTGTTTGTGACTCAGAGGGCATCTGCATCTATTTGCATGTTTATGGTGATGGGAGTGGTGGAGATGGAGGGATCTATTGTCACTGTCAATCTTGGCTTATTATCAGTACAGTTTATATACAATAGGACTACTCTCATTTAACTATATGAAAGAATTCATTTGCTTGCATGAGATCATCTAAATTTCCTATGCTGTAAATTTCTGCATTGTAAGAGAGAATCGTGCTGCTTTCTCTGTTCCTTGTAAGTTTTATCAGAACTAAGCAAAGTGCTTTTTTGATTAGAGAAGTAGGAGGAAGAGTTCTGAGACCGTAATCCAAAGACCATGAAAAAATAAAGTCAAAAAGTAAAGAAGGTTTAGTAGAACTGATTCACCTGGCAAGCAGATGAGTGTGTGTCTCTCAAATATCTTCCTGAAATACTTAAGAGGACACACACTGAAAGGTGAGCCACACGCACACACTCAATGCAAGAGATATACGAATTTTAAATGATACAAATATAATGCTAATTCTATCTCCAGACAAGCCATCCGTTCCACATTCCTAAACAGAAATGATAACCGGTCATTAAAATCTTTTACATCAAGAAAACCAGTGATGGTAATCCTGGAAGAGCTCCATAACTTTCTGATTATGACTGAGGAGCCCGCTTGTGAGCCCTTGGCTGTGCCACGAAGGATGAATATTATGCAAAACACAAATATTTGGCATAGTGAGATGTGATAAGGCAAAGTTAAGGCCTGGCTACAAGTGGGACATCAGGGTTTCTTGAGGAAGCTAATCAGATTGAATGTAGCTACATGTACTAAAGGAAAAAGTGAAAAGGAAAGGTTTCAAGATCTCAGAAGTCCAGTACATATTTTTTCTAAGTACTTGGTACTCACTATTTCTGATAATTTTTATATAATTGTGCTAGTAAAAAATGTTATTCATCTTTCCCTATAATAAAAATTATATGGCCAAAGCAGTGTCGCTAAAATATACTGAAAGCATACCTACATAGTCTAAGACAAAAAATAAAACTATTTCGTGGAATAGTACTATAAGTAATATAAGATGAAACTTGGAAATATGGAGCAATTCTTACTTATTTTACTGTTTTTTATAGATTTAAATTCTAAAAAATCTAAATATGAAGGAAAATATTATACACATATTTCATTTTCAGTGGCTTATTATAAATTCTAGACGGAATTTTCTCATGAAGATTGTAAGTTTCTAGCTATAAATTAACTCTCAGGATATTAGCACTTAATATAGTGCTAATTTTAAATTATACTGGGAAGTTTAAATTATAGGTGCTAAAACTGATTTTTAAAATTTTCATTTTAGGAATATTCTTTATTGAGCTTCTGATAAGGACACGCATTGTTCCCAAGTATTAAATGTTACCTTCAAACTAAAACCATCACTGTAACTCTTTTCTGAACTAAGGAGTGCTGAAACATGTAGAAAAACATAAACGCTCTCACATCGTCTGATCGGCACTCCAGATACTACATCGATGCTGCGCTGCTGTGTATTTTTGCATGGATCAGTGACTTCTACACCATTTATATTAATGAATTGTATACAGACATAGGCACTGCACTTCCACTTGGTATTTTATTATTGATAAAATAGCCGGTGAAGCACAGTAATTCTTTGTCAGAAGTGTAAATATATAGTCAGTCTTTGCCAGTTTTGTCTTACCTTCACATTGCCTGTGTATCTCAATGACAGGTCAACAGGGAATATTCATATAAACTACTTCTCATTCTTTTGCTGACTGACATATTTCATTATATTTTTTTATTTATTTACTTTAGAGGGGAAGGGAAGGAGAGAGGAAGAGAAACATCAATGTATGGTTGCTTCTCGTGCATCCCCTGCTGGGAATTGGCCCTTGCCGGGAACTGGCCTGCAACCCAGGCATGTGCCTTGACTGGGAATCGAACTGCAGTTGTCTGGTTTGCAGGCCCGTGCTGAAACCACTGAGCTACACCAGCCAGGGCCTCATTATGTTTTAATGATTAAAATTAAATGGCTGTTCAGGCACAGAATAATTTGGTTCTTTTTCAAAATGAAATCCAAATGCTAATTTTACTCTTTCTGTATATTATCCATGCATCAATTGACAAGAAGTATTTCTAACTTGAGGAAGAACCTACTGGCAAAGTTGAAACAATTTAATATTCAAAAAGAACGATGATTAAAATTATCGAAACACATCAAATAGATGTAAATGAATGAATTCATATTGATATTTTTTTAAAAACCTAATTTGAAAGATTAAGAAGAATTCTTGGGACTTTCTGTTAAGATGGTGACCTAGGTAAACATAGTACTTGGGACCTTCCACAGCCACCTCAACATTACAACTAAATTTAAAACATTCAGAATACCTGGAATCTAGCTGAACAGAAATCCTATAACTAAGCATAGAAAGAAACCGCACTGAGACTGGTAGGAGGAGCACAGATGAGGAATGGGTTGGTCACGCCCATGTGTGGTGGGTGTGGTTAAAATTAAGAGAGCCATCTCAGCCTTGGTGGTCCTTGTCCACCCGAAGGAGCAAGGACCCAAGCCCTAAATCAGAAATGCCAGCCCAGGGTTCTGGTGCCAGGAAGAGAAGTCCCATAACTTCTGGATGTAAATGCCAGAGAGGATTGTGGCTAATTAAGATGGAGGGCATCTCTAGTTTCATTCATTCCTCTTAAAGGGCCTGCACAGGGATTTATTGGTACTCACTATTTCTGAGCTCCAGCTTTAGAGCAGCGGCTCAGAAAGTGTGAGGATATTTGGGTAGGAACTGAATTGTCTGGTTTCGGGGCAAGGACTGAGAGGGGTAGCTCTCTCTCAGACAGATAACTGTGCCAGCAGAGACCACAGTTCCTTTGCTGAGCTCTTCCCTCACAGATCCCATAGGCAGAGACCATATCTGAGTCTCCCAACCTGCCTAACACTGTTTGCCCTGCCCTGGTGATTCCTAAGCCCCTGCCTAACTCATCTTGACGGCCCATCCAAACTGTTGCCAGTAGCTTTTCCATGCAAATGGACACTTTTGGCTCGTGCTGCTGACTTTCCTGAAATCTCTCAAATACACAGCATTTGAGCTCTGCCTATCTTGTACCTCTTGCTAAGTGGCCTCAGGCCTGGTACTACTGTCAGCTGGCCTTGATTCACAAACTGGCCTCCCTCAGGCAAGTCCAAGTCCAGCACAAGTAGCAACCATTTGCAGATTACTCTGTAGTTCATAATGGGTGGTCTCATTCAAGACCCAGGTGATAGCTCTGTAGTTCCTATTAGGAGGATCCAGAGCTAGCTTATGTGGTGGACAGCCTCAGAACGCCCTGGATTACAACCCAAACACCTGCATGAGTAACACACTTAGGATGCAGACTTAGCAGGCAACAAAGCCCTAATGAAACAAGTCCTGTACCATGGAGTCAGGCCCTGTACAACAGCTTCTCTGCTGTAGTTGCAGGTGGTCCTTGCAGCCAATTAGCCTGGACTTGTTTTTCATGAAAATGGAAATAAAACAAAAGGTGGGATAGCAATAGTTATACCTTCCAATGATGTGGCAAGATCAATCAAAGCTCAACAGCAACAGGGCAGTGCGCACCACCCATACAGGTGGCTCACCTAGAAGGCCAGACTTGGAGGCTGTGCCACTGGGCCTCACAGGACACCTACTACATAAGCCTACTCTAACAAGTCTGGGGCATCCAGCAGTTCTACCTAAGAAATAGAAACAAACTCGAGGAGGTGGCCATAATGAGGGGACAATAAAGTAGATTCCAAATGAAAGAACAGATCCCAAACGAAATGTCCAGAAAAAGAATTACGGTCAAACCTTAGTTCTTGAATGTGTTGTTTCTTGAACAATTTGGTTCTCCACGAAACTGTTCAAAGAAAAAAATATCTTGATTGTCAAACAAACCTTCAGGTCTCAATTCTTTTTTTAAGGTTTTATTTATTTATTTTTAGAGAGAAGGGAAGAGAGGGAGAGAAACACCAATGTGTGGTTGCCTCTCATGCATTCCCTACTTGGAACCTGGCCTGCAACCCAGGCACCTGCCCTGACTGGGAATCCAACAAGCAGCCATTTGGTTCGCAGGCCCGTGCCCAATCTACTGAACTACACAAGCCAGGGCTGGTTCTCAATTCTTGACCCAACAAATCTTTCATGCTGATACCTGTAGGATTAGTCATGTGTCTCTCATGTGATAAAAAGAACATATTTTGTTTTTGAACAAATCACTTCTCAGACAGTTGTCCAGAATGAATTAAGCCTGAGAACCAAGGTTTCACTGTAAGCAAAGTGCAGGCAAGCAAACTATCAGATACAGAGTTCAAGCAATGGTTATGAGGATGCTCAAGAAACTTAGTAAGAACTTTAGGACATTAAAAAAGTGAAAACCATAAAAAAGTAAAAAATAGGGGATACTCTATCTAAAATGAAGAATAAATTACAAGGAATCAGTAGTAGAGTAGAAACACAGAGAATCTTATCAGTGATTTGAAAATAAGGAAGCAGAAAATACCAAATCAGAACAGCAAGGGGAAGAAAAGAATCCAAAACACTCAAGATTGTGTAAGAAACTTCTGAGATAACTTCAAGCTTACCAACATTCACATCACTGAAGTACTAGAAGGAGAGAAGAGAGAGCAAGGATTTGAAAACCTACATGAAAAAAAAATGATAGAAAACTTCCCTAACCTGGTAAAAAAAATAAACATACAAGTCTAAGAAGCAGAGAGTCTAAACAAGAAGAACTCTAAGAGAACTACACCAGGACACGTCAAAATTAAAATGTCAAAGGTTAAAGACAAAGAGATAATCTTATAAGCAGCAAAAGAAGCTTGTTAGTTATCTACAAGGAACTTTGTAGGTCCAGAGGTGTTGGCACAAAATATTCAAAGTGATGAAAAGCAACAATGTGCAACCAAGACTGCTCCACTCAGCAAAGATATCATTTAGAATCGAAGGACATACAAAGAACTTCCCAGAAGAGAAAAAGCTAAAAGAGTTTATCACCACCAAAACAGTATTATGAGAAATGTTAAAGGGTCTTAAGAAGAAAAAAATATGAATCATAAAATGGCAGTAGATACATATCTATCAAGATTTACTTAAATGTAAATGAATTAAATGCTGCAATCAAGAGACATCCAGTGACTGAATGGATAAAAAAACAAGGTCTTTAAATATGCTGCCTACCAGAGACTCATTTAAGATTGAAAGACACACACAGACTGAAAGTTAAGACATGAAAAAAGATATTTTGTAAAACAAAACAAAACAAATAAGCTGGAGTAGCAGTACTTATACCAGACAAAATAGACTTTAAAACAAAGGCTATAACAAGAGACAAAGGAGGACCTAGCAATTCCTCTTCTGGGTATTTATCTGGAGAAAATCAAAACACTAAAGTGAAAGGGCATATACATCTCTGGGTTTATTGCAACGTTGTTTATAATCGCTAAGATATGAAAGCAAGCTAAGTGTCCATCGGTGGATGAATGGATAGAGTATATACAATGGAATATGAGTCAGCCATATAAAGAAAGAAATTTTGCCATCGGTAACAACACGGCTGGACCTAGAGGGTATTATGCTACATGAAATAATTCAGACAGAGAAAGAGAAATGCCAAATGACTTCAATTCTATCTGAAATCTAAAAAAACAAACAAGCAGAACAGAAACAGACCCATAGATACAAAGAACATTTTGATGGTTGCCACATGGGTGCGGGGTCAGGAGGAGGATGGGGAAAAAAAGGCTGAGAGGATTTAGAAGTACAAATGGTAGTTACGGAATAGTCATAGGGATGTAAACCACAGCATAAGAAATACAGTCCATAATATTATAATAACTATATGTGGTGTCAGATGGGCACTAGATTTATTGGAGCGATCACTTTTATAAGTCACGTAAAGGTATAATCACGGGGTTGTATACCTGAAACTAATATAATATTGTATGTCAACTGCAATTTAAAAATAAAAAAGTATTTAAAAGAAAAACAAAGAACCATTTTTCAATCTTAATAATTGCTGAGTAAAAGGAAGATTCAAGCATTTATTTCACTTTTCTACACGAACTTTGCAACATTAAGTAATGGAATACAGATTAGGAGAACTATCTCTTTACCTTTGCTAGTGAGTGGCAAAAAGTTACAATATCAAAATTTAGCAAGCCCCAAATTAAATAATGGATCTAAAAACAGAGGTTAATATCTCAGAAAGGTACAAACAGACATTAGATGCCTCCTGATGAAAGAACACAAAAATCCGACCAAAGCAATCAAGTATGAGGCTGATTAAACCTATGGGTGAAACTTTCAATCAATAGGGAATAAAGAGGCTGTTTCTCTGCAGAATTATATAAATCAAATGCTCTGGATTCCTCAATAGGGAAAATGACTGAGTGGGGAATGTAAAAATAAGAGACTTAGATGATGTATAATAAGCTATGAAAAAAACATAACAGGGTACTTAATAGAATGGGGATGTGTGAGGCTGTAGCTATTTACTGGGCTTCCGTGGTGCCTGGTGGAATCTGTCTTTGCAGGGTGGTAGTAAGGAGAGTGTTTGCACCTTTTTGTACTCATTACACTAAGCATTTGCTTTGTTGTGATTTTCTATGTCTTTCTTTTGTGTCACAATATGGTTGTTTAAAAATGAACATTATATTATACCCTCCTTCATTATAAATATTTATATACCTACCTTTTATCTCTGCAATGTTTATATAAATATCTGGTTGACTTTTTAAGTAAATAAATAGAAAGCACTGCAGAATATTATCAATAACACTGATCACTACCATTTACTGATCATTCTATGTATCCAGGATAATTGTCCCCATCCCCACCCCCACCCCCACCACTCCACCAAGCCTGGGGCATTTTTTCAGACAAAAGTCTGATAACCATAAGTCTTATTTCTTTCATTAGTTTTCCGTCACCCCCAAGCCCCAAACTTCATCCTCTGATTCTGAAAGCTTGAAAGACTTTTGTTTTGAGTGTAGCTTCCCCCACCCCTTAGGCTAAAAACAAAGGTCAAAGCTCCATGTGAACTAATGCAATTTCCCTTCTTCTGACTCAGTTGCCCTCTAGTTTCTGTCTGCTTTAAGTTTCTTTCAATTTTCTTCAAATTGTTGCTGTCTTAACAATTGCCCAGATTACACTGTTATCTAAGTAATAATTACTTCTATAGGGGTTACTCTGGGAAAACCAGAGTATTCTTAATGGCTGAGTGACTAATTTCTCTGTTTTTAAAAATGAGTTTTGACTCCTGTTAGAAGGTTGGTTCCAAAGAATAAATAATATCCTGACTTTGCCCAGAATATTTCTGTAGGGAACAGAGATGTTAATAATTTTGATGAGGGGGATGATTCGTGTAGATTGATCCTAAGTGTTTGCTTGCTCAGTCATTTCAAACAGACCAATCAATAACTATTTTGATTCACTGGGGAAATAAACTTCTAGAAATAATTAAATGTATTTGGAAGCATACTGAAAATAAGTAGACTTTAAAACATTACAGATCATAATGCCTTAGATCAGAGGAAGTATATATTATAAGTGACTATTAGCTGCTTTTGAGCTAATTGCTTCACTTTGTGTTTGTCAAAATCTATCACATTTTTATACAATAAAATATTCTTTTTAAAAATATTTTATTTATTTATTTTTAGAGAGAAGGGAAGGGAAGGAGAAAGAAAGGGAGAGAAACATCAGTCTGTGGTTGCCTCTCAAACAGCCCCCACTGGGGACCTGGCTCACAACACAGGCAAGTGCCCTGACTGGGAATCGAACCAGTGACCCTTTGGTTCACAGCCCATGCTCAATCCACTGAGCTACACCAGCCAGGGCACAATAAAATATTACTTATTTCCTTTCTTAATGTTGTTATTTTGTCAAAAAATACAAAAGGGGCCAAATATATGGTGACAGAGAATGATTTGATTATAGATGGTGGGTACACAATGCAATCTATGGATCATGTATCAAAGAAATGTACACTTGAAACCTGTATAATCTTATTAACCAATGTCACCCAATAAATGTAATAAAAAATACAAAATAGGGTGATTTTTAAACTTTGAACCAAAGCATATTATTTAAGTATTTTAAACTTATTTTCTATAATTTCCAATGAATTCTGTATTTTCTCTCACTTAGTTGTGCCCTGACCTTCAATATAGCACTCTGATCATATTCTGAAATGTCTAAAAATAAATATTTTGTTAAAGTCCAATGTACCAGACATTCAAAGAAAGGTGGTGGTCCAAAATTAATAAAAGAAGTAAATTTATCAGAACTTAGCTTTCAGCAAGGTTTGACAAATCACTGTTGGGTGTTCATTCAACTCCAGTACATTTTTTGGAGGGTGGGACAGAGTGGTTATATTTTCAGTTCCTTTTAAATTTAGATTTTATCTGAGTTTTCCAAAAAGTTATTGGCAGAAATCTCCTATCTTCTTTGAGGCTTGTTCTTCAAACACCCCACATCATCCTTAAGTTCTTTTGTTACAGCTCTCACCAAAATTTAGAGATATGTCACCCTAATGACAGAGTTACAATAAGAGAGAGAAGAGCTTGAAGGCTGATTATTGATTGACTAGATGGAGCAATTTCCTACCCCACCCCCCAAAAAAAACTACCAGCAATAAGCTAAACATTTATCATGAACAATATATAACCTTGTTATGTAAAGCCACAAAGACTGATGAGGATCAAAACTTTAGCCTCATGTATCCTAATCAGTATAGAAGAAGTATCTTGGCAATACACCAAATCAGGGTGTGTGCACTCTGAAGATTAATTTAACGAAATTTGTTGCTTTTAGTTATTCTGTCATGTTCTTTTCTTTTTAAATATTGTCTATTTCTTTAAAGTAACAGTTGGAGGCTGTCACTTAGCACATGCCAATATGGTGGATTGAATTTGCTAATTTCAGTCCATTTTCAATGAACTTGCATTTCCAGGAATAGACAGAATATCAAAGAGTTTCTTGTTCTCAATCCCTTATGTGGAGAGCTGAGTTATGCCAAACTCAGTGGTTCTAAATTTCTGTTCTCTATAGACTGAAACTTTTCCACGTGGATTGCTGTGCCCGTAAGCATTTATGTGTATTACATTATCCCAAACAGACTTGTGTAAAAGAAAAAAATTCATTGCATTTGTTCACAGGTTCTGTTGGTTAGAACAGAACCCTTTTACACAAGTATGTGTAATGTGTAAAATACCCTTTTAAAAGGGCAGAGGAGAAGCACCTTGTTTCTGCAGAAAGATTCTTCTGCTGAGAAGGTTCAAAGGCTGGAGGTGACACAATACTGGGAGGCTGAGGTCAGGCAAAGACCTGTTTATTCCTCCTGTATCTGGTATTAGAACTATGAAGATGCCATGGCTGGTACTACCATTAGCAAAACCTACACATGGCTTTTCCATAGAGATGGGCCAGTTATGACACCAAAAACTATAAAAGCTGATTTCTTTCCCACAGATGTGTGTTAGATGGTATCTCTCCTAAGCACCCAGTCACTAAGGTAGATGATTTATTTGGGAAAATACAGACTAATAGTAATTGGCCTTTGCATGTAACAAAGGAAAAAATACATCTAGGCTTGCCTTTGATAATATATTTTTAAAAGTTGGTATCCTTATTGTGTATTTGTTGCATCTTTGTTTAGGTGCTCAAATTGCTAAAGGAATATATGGAAGTCATTTTTCTGAAAAAAATCATATAATCAGTAGCTTACAAAGAGGAACAGCTGGAATGCAGTGAGTTCTCAAAGAAATCAGAAAGGAAAATGCAATAAAAGGTTAATAGGAAATAAAAGAATAATTAGAAAACAGAAAAGAGTACTGATTAAGGATGAACAAGCCATAAAACCCAATGAGGTAGAAACTGAGGCATGGATCCACATGGAAATAGTGAGGTTTGGGGGGAAAACATGAAAAAACGCTCTGGAATGTTTTGAGGGGGGCAAATATGTCTTGAGATTACTTGCACTGAGAAATTTGACTTTGGTGTGAGAACTCAAGCTCACCTGAATCATGTTTGACTGCTTTTTGATGCTGATGACCAGTCTGAAGATCTTGGCCTTTGCTCATTATTACCCTTGTAAACATGATGCTTACTTACACAGTGAAATGTGTCTACTGTATCAAGGGAGATAATATCAAACTATGCATAACTTACCTGTGTCCTAACACTGCATTTTAAGGCTAAAAGAATGAAGAGAATAAAATTGTTGATGGAGACCTAACAAGTTAGATGTGATCATAAAAGGAGTTATTAGGGAAAAATTAATTTGATATGCTGAATAGCATGTCTAATAAGCAGAGTAAAGTTGAATGAGAATTCAAAATAAAATTTAAGACCTGGCAAGTATGGCTCAGATGGTTAGAAGTCATTCTGTAAACCAAAATGTTGAAGGTTCAATTCCCAGTCAGGTCATATGACTGGGTTATAGATTCAGTTCCTAGTCTGGGTTGCCTATGGAAGATAGCCAATCAATTTTTTTTTCCACTCACATGGATGTTTCTCTCCTTCTCTTCCGCTCTCTCTAAAAAGTCCCTCTTTTCCTATCTGTCTAAAAAGTTAAAAATAAAAATTAAAAAACACTTAAGAAAACTTGAATTAGATTGAGAAAATAGAAGTTTCACCTTCTCAAAATATCTATTAGGCTATAGAGACCTGAGCTGGTAAGAAGATTCTAGAGTTAGAAACCACCAATAAATAATGTTATAGATTTCTAGCAATATGTGAGATAAGAATTGAACATTTTAACTTGCCTTAATTCGGTCAGTCCACAACAACCCTACAAGGTGGGTGCTATCATTAATTATCCTCAATTTTATAGAAGATTTGAGACATGTATTGGTTAAAAAACATGCCTGAGAATTCACAGCTAGAAAGGCTTTGTGGTAGAATTGGAATCCAGAGAGCACAAATCTTAACTCTCCTAACATTGAAATTTATTGAAAATTCAAATATGTTTGGAATAATGGCCTCTCAGTGGTTCATCTTGGCAGTTCACTCTAGTGTTTGCATCTAACAATTAAAATTTTAAAATATCTTAATCACTCAAAAATGTGTGTTCTAGTGAGTCTCAAAAGAATAGAGGGACAAAAACAGAGAGAGCTAATTTTATGAGAACTGGCAACTATGGTCTGGCTGTTTGTCATTCAGTTACACCTGGAAGAGAATTTGACAGTATGTTTGAACATTTACATACTCCTTCTACATCATCAGATCCATATTCTCAGACCTCAGTTATTTTTCCAATTTGAGGCTCAGAGAGATCGAGTCACTTGCTTAATGCTACAGTGCTTACTAGTAACAGAACCTGTCAGCCTGCTTCCAGAGATGATGTTTTATAATACTCCACATTATGTCACTCCTGGCAACCCATTCAAGGAAAATATTATTAATAAATGATGGCCCAGGGAACACAAAGTGCAGTATACTCAAGAATATATGCAAATCCAAAGTGAACATGTGTCTCAATCCTTACCTTTTTCTGCAGAGAGAAGAAAAATGCTTCTTTCAACCTAGTGTCACACAGATGAGAAGATACTACTCCAATGCCCGGTAACGTGTTATGTGCTGTGTTAACTGTTACCTATTGTGTTTCCCTTTTTAATTATCAGTTAGTGATCTTCCAGATGCAATAATTATCAAATACTTTGTCAAACTAAGAGTTTATTATATATATATATATATATATATATATATATATATATATATATATATGAGACTTGTTTTAATGCATGTTTTCACTTACAGATATTGATAATCTAGAAAAATTTGGAGGACTATTTCTGGATGTATAAAAATAGATGATTAACTTGGGTATTATAAATAATGGTACATTGAATATAAGGGTGCAGATAACTTTTCAAATTAGTGTTTTTCTATTCTTCAGATAAATACTTAGGAATGAAACAGCTGTGTCACGTGATAGTTCTGTTCTTAATTTTTCGAGGAACTTCTATACTGTTTTCCATCGTGGCTGTACCAATGTTAAGTGTCCATTGACAGTTGAATGGATGAAGGAGGTGTGGTACATATATAATGAGACACTATTCAGCCATAAGAAGATGAAATATCACCATTTGCAACAACATGGATGTATTATACCAAGTGAAATAGGTCAGATGAAGAGGACAAAAACCATATGACTTCACTCATATGTAGAATATAAAACAAAACAAAAAAGAAATAAATATACCCCAAACAAATTTATAGACAGACAGAAAATAGTTGATGTAAGAGAGGAAAGGAGGTGAGTGAAGGTCCAAAGGGGTAAAAAGAGTCAAATATATGGTAATGAATGAAAGCTAGATTTTTGGTGGTGAGCATGCTAGAGTGTATATAGATATCAAATTATAATTTTGTACACCTGAAACTTATATAATGTCATAAACAATGTTATCTCAATAAAAAACCAGATAATAATATATCAGTTAATTCAGTAAATAAGTATAGAGATTTATGATTCTGGACCACCAAAGACTGATGTTACAGACAGAATATCTAGAAAATTTAGAATAATTTTACAAATTTGTTTGTTTTCAAGGTTTTGTACAAATATATCATTCACAATTTTAGTTCTTTTTATACATAATTTCATGTGTGTTGAATTGCATATATATGTTTGCACACGTGTATATATATATATATATATTTTTTTTTTCAGTAATTAAATGCAGCCTGCCTGCCTTTTCTTCTCAGCCTTTTTCCAACACAATGTCTGGGGAAAAAATCAATTTTTATATTTCAAATTCAGTAAGAGTTCATTTTACACATGCCCCAGAGCTTTCTGTGAATCTAATCTGAACTCTGTCTCATGGTTTGGGAGGATTCGAGAGCAGTCTCTGCCTAAGCCACAAACACTTTCACAACTTAAAACTTCAAATTTAACAAGGCCAGTGTTTCTAAGCAAACTTGCCAGTTACTTGGAACAGAGTGAGATCATAAACCACTCAGTCACACCAAACTGAGGTAGGCAATAGGTTTAAAAAAAGGCATCTTTGTTTGATGAAGAGAAATGCTGAATAATACCATGTAACATTCAGAACCCTGGGTACCACACACCATATGCTGTTCTTTGTAACACATTGTATTTTTCACTTTGAAGAATATAAGATCATTATAAACAAATATGCAACTTTTTAATGTAACAGTACAATTGCATATATAGAATATACAAAATATTGTATTATTGTTTTATATGATATATAATTGTATACATAGTTTTATATATAACTATTACTCTATAAATGAAAATTATTGCATTCCCACCCCCAGCATTATTTTCCTCAGTCTTGTGTATACTTTTCTTATTGATTAATTTTAAATGAACACATAATATCACAGTAGACTTTCTAACAACTTACACATAACTATTCTATATTTTCCTCAAGTGTTACATTATTCTTGAAAAACATGATATTTAATACCATCATAAACCGCCAGAAGATATTTCACTGTTTCTTTATTAGACAATTTTTTCAACCAAGAATTTTTCTGTAAGATTTCTGTAACAAATAATGATGTATGTATATATTTGTGTGAAAATCAATTATTTAATATTGATTTTTATAATAATACTGCCTTTTAAAATATATTTATCAACTTAAGAATACAAATTTTTATTTTTGTTTATATATTTTTAATAAAAACTATTTTTTAAGAAAAGAAACATAAGCCATATTATTTTTAACTCAAAATTTAAGACATACCTAAATCATTTCAGAGACCAACAGGTCTTTGAAAACAAAACTGCTAACTTAAAAATAATCCAATCTCCAACATTAAAAAACAACTTTTGTTACTTAAAGAAAATATAGTCCCTAGTTTGATTTAACTCAAATGGATATACATTTTTCCAATTAAATTAAAAGATTATACTTTATATTATTACAATGTTGGGGCATAGAATGTTTATAATGCAACCCCATTTTACTTATTATGGCTGCCATATTACTGTTTTACCCCAAGTTTAATAATTTTAATTATTTCTGGTTTTAATTATTTTAATCATTAGAAGACTATAATGGTCACCTCTAAAGTACTAAATAATATATTTAGCCAATTCATTTTTTTAATCTATGAAAGTTAGACATGGGATCTTATAATCTGCTATGAGGTAATGGTTCAGTTTACTTATATTTTCCAGGTTTCCCTTTCACGTGCTCACCCTGTTTTGGGTAGTACACTCTATTTTTGTCTTTGAGCGATTATAGATCTAAATAACACATTTAGGTCTCTATTTCTCCTCTCATTCATTTTAGCTGATACCATGACAACTCTTTATATATGATGAAGTAATTTGCCCCTTAAATTGCCTTACACATTTTTTACTCTTTTAATTTCCAGCCTTCTGTCATTTGTTTTCTTATTTATATAGGTGATAACTAGTTTTCTGTGCTTTATGTAGATTACTACTAAAAATTCAATTTAAAATATGTATATTACTATTAGTGCATAAAGAAATGGGTACAGGAGAAAAACTATAACACATATACAGGAATATCTAATATCTGACACATAGATATTGCAGTTAGGGGATGAGAGATGGAGCGGCTGACTGGTTAACTTAGTGTCTGACACAATATGTGATAAAAAAAAGACTAAATCTGGGAATCTCAAAATAGTATACTATAAAGAAAAATAATTCTAAATGACCACAGGAAGGAAGAAAAGAAAAAGCAACATGTAAAGGAATTAAAATCATACTGATATGAAATTTATAAATAAAACAAGTTGCCTGCAGAAAATAAAATAACACAGATTTCCTGGAAAAAAATTAAAAGGTGATTTTTATTTTACAAATGCTTTTCCAAACTGTCAATCAATATCAGAATGAAATACAGATTATTTCAGCCATAAAAATATTTAGAAATTTTACTTAACTTGAATCTCTTTTTATAAAGTTATTTCAGGGTATGCTCCAAAACCAGAAGAATAAACTAGTAAATAGAAAGCAGAATGAATAAACTAAATTGGGCAATTATTCCCCTAGAGAACTTAAACACTTATCATTCTTTTTTATCATTTTTTTTATTTTCAATTACAGTTGACATACATCATTAGTTCCAGGTGTACACAGCAAGGATTAGACATGACATAACTTAATAAGTCAACATCCTGATAAATCTCAAGCCAATTGACACCATACATAATTATTATATGATAATTGACTATATTCCCTAAGCTGGACTTTATATCCCCATGACTATTCTGTAACAACCAATTCATATTTCTTAATCCTTTCACCTTTTTTGCCCATCCCCCTAATCCCTCTCCCATCTGGCAACCACTGAACTGTTCTTGGTATCTGATTCTGTTCTGTTCTGAATGTTCATTTATTTTGTCCTCTAGATTCAATTATTAATAGATATGTATTTATTGCCATTTTATTGTTTATATTTTTATCTTCTTCTTAAAGAAGACCCCTAACCATTTCATATAATGCTGGTTTGGTGATGATGAACTGCTTTAGCTTTTTCTTGTGTAGGAAACTATCTGTCCTTAAATTTTAAATGATAGTTTTGCTGGTAGAGTAAATATGTTTGTAGGTCCTTGCTTTTCATCACTTTGGATATTTCTTGCCACTCCCTTCTGGCCTGCAAAGTTTCTGTTCATAAATCAGCTGACAGTCTTATGGAAGCTCCCTTATACGTAACTAACTGCTTTTCTCTTGCTACTTTTAGGATTCTCTCTTTGTCTTTAACCTTTGGCATTTTAATTTTGATGTGGGCCTCTTTGGGTTCATCTTGTTTGGGACTCTGAACTTACTGGACTTATATATCTATTTCCTTCACCAAGTTAGAGATTTTCTGTCATTATTTTTTTCAAATAGATTTTCAATTTCTCTCTTTTCTCTTCATCTTTCCAGCAACTCCATGATGTGTATGTTGGTATGCTTGAAGTTGTCCCAGAGGCTTCTTACACTTTCCTCATTTTTTTGGATTCTTTTTTCTTCTTGCTGTTATGATTGGGTGTTTTTTGCTTCCTTATATTCCAAATTGCTCATCTGATCCTCAGCTTCATCCACTTTACTGTTTACTCCCTGTAACTTATCATTCCTCAATTAGTATATCCTTCATTTATGATAGGTTCCTTTTTTACTGTTGAGGTTCTCACTAAGTTCACTGAGCATCCTCATGACCAGTGTTTTGAACTCTGTATCTAATAGATTGCTTATCTCTATTTTATTTAGTTTTTATTCTGGAGTATTTTTCTATTCTTTCAAATGAGCCATATAGGACTATTGAGTGGCCTAATGTAGTAGGTGTCCTGTAAGGTCCAGTGGCACAGCCTCCCCAGTCACCCAAGCTAGGTACTCAAGATGTGTCCATCACACAGGCTATGTATACCTCCTCTTGTATGAGGCATGATTACTGTTGCTATATCAATGGCAGGAATGCACTAAGCCAATCAGCTACAAGGTATGGCTGTGATAAGTGACCCCCAACCTATGACCATCATGGAGGATTAGTGGTGGAGAGGCCCACTCCACAGAGCAGGACTTACTTCAGCCCACTGAGCCTGCTTTACGTGTGTCATTTGTGGTAGTGTTGGATGGTGGTGCTCCAATGTAGTCTGAAGCTGTCCAGTGAATATATGGGCTCTGGAGCCTCCTAGGAGTTGTAGGCCAAGATCAGTCACCACCTGTGTTCTGCCCAGGGCCACTCAGCATCAGCTACAAAGCAATCTACAGATGGCAGCTGCCGGTGCTAGGCTTGGAGGCACCCAGGTGAAGCCAAGCCGTGAACCAGGGCCAGCTGCTGCTAGTGTCAGGCCTGGGGCCACTTAGCAAGAAGTGGGCTCACTGAGAACAGATGATTCTTGTTTGAGGGAACTAAGTAAAATCTGAAGCATAAACCAAGGCAAGCCATTCACATGGAAAAGCTAAGGAAACAATTTGAATGAACCCGAAAGTTGAGTGGGGTGGGGTCTCTGTGAATCACCAGGGCAGGAAAAACAGTGTGAGCCAGGTTGTTGGAGACAGATAGGGAACCCACCTGCTGGCTCTGAGAGTGGAGAACACAGCAAAGGAAAAATGGCCTCTGCCAGCACTTCTGTCTAGAAGAAATCTTCTCCCAGCTCTCACCCTGTTACCAGACAATTCAGTCCCTCATCAAGTATCTTTGGTGCCTTTCAAGCTGCTGTTCCTATCTTGGAGCTCAGAGGGAGTGAGTCTGAGTAAGTCCTTGTGCAAGCCCTTTAAGAGGAGCTACCTGAGACTCCAGAGGTTTCTCTCTTCCTTGGCCTCAGTCCTGCTGCTTTTTACAGAGAAGTTATGGGACTTCTCTTACTGTCACTGGAACCCTTGGCTGTGGGCCTGATGTGGGTCTGGGACCCCTTTAGCCTCAGATATCCTTCTCCATTTTTATCCACCACAAGAGTGTATGGGACGAGTCTGTTCTGAATCTCCACCCCTCCAACCAGTCTTGATGTGGTTTCTTCTTTAATTCTTTTGTTATAGGAATTCCATTCAGCTCAATTTCAGGTGATTCTGAATGATGGTTGTTCTATAGTTTAATTGTAATTTTGATGCTGGTGTGCTAGGAAGCAAATACAACTTTTACCTACACTGTCACCTTGACTGGCAGTCCCCAAATATTCATTATTCTGTGAATTTTCTTTATTACTCTCAGAATTTGAATTAACCTTTTCCTTGACTACATTTTATAATTAAAGGGGCAGTTAATCCAAATACTAAATGATTGATCTAGATTGGGTCTGAGAACAGAGGGCTCCAATGATGGAGAAACATGAAGGGAAAGAAATCCAAGTGATTTGACCATCTTGTTGAGACTATGGAATAAACAATGCAGTGCTACGCATATTATACTGGTAAACACTCCTAGGTGGCAAAAAGGCGGGAAGTTATTTAAGAATGCAATGTAAATTATCACAGCTATATTAACAAATTGACTAGAAATAGCTACTGCAATAAGGACAGGAGTGAGCACTGTGTTTATTTATATATGAAAAATATACACATGAATTTAGGTAAACAATAGAATTAAAAGCCGTTACGTTTTTACAATGTAATGATATAATAAAAACTGGCTGGCAAGAAGGATAAAAATGTTGTTCGGTAATAACATGGCTGTTTTCTCTTGATGAATCTCTCCTTTTACTAGAAAGACCTATAAGGACCTCTGAGTGTAAGGGGTACTGGTAATCTGGCAAGTAATTAGCCAGTGGAATATGTCTTCTTCAGGGAAGGGGTGTAAAGAGATGATTATTAAGATGAGCAGCTTCCAACAAAATACATTCAGAAGGGCATTAGCTCACAATAAAATTTTAATTTTACCCAGTCAGTTTGTTTCATTTCCGCCGAGCAGAGATTTTCAACCCGTGTGCACAAGAGGCATAATGACTGGTGTGCCTCAGGAGCTTTTAAAACAGGCAGCCACTGACTGTTGAGTCAGGGGCAATGACCCTTTTCTCTTAGCTATCAGATTTTCAAATAAAAATGACAGCAGCCAACACAGCAATAGCAGTCAGGTGTGAATGAATCCAAATTATACCTATTTTTGTCAGATTGGCAAAAATATATATTTTTGGTGTGCCACAGAATTTTAGAAATTAGTGTATGTCTGTGTGCCATGAGATGAAAATGGTTGAAAATCACTGCTTTAGAGGAACGCCCATTGGTTTGGTTGGGTTTTTATCCAGGTGCAAATGAAGTGTTTGTCTGCATAAATGGTCAGTTTCCTTAGCTGGTGGAGGAAGGACGTGTGAATCAGGGCAGCTGTTTCACAGGCATTGTAAGCAATCCTTATGCTCTTTTCCTCCCTCCCGAGCCTGGTTTCTAGTTTTCCCTCTCTCCAGGAGTCTGCTGGAAGGATACGCGTCTCTGCATATGTCCATTTCCTCAAAGATCCTTCACTGTGGTTTCCATTCTCTCATCCATCAACACGCTTCAATGCTTCCCTTTACTGTCTGTCTCCCCAAAAGCTAAGCCTTTGATCTACTGAAAAATTTCTTTTTCTCCACATGTACATTTAGTTTGTTTAGTTTTCTTAGAGCAGTAAAAACCTATGCTTATTTAACTGTCTTCAAGCACAAGCACCTGCAAATATGAAGTTGAGTGGATGCGCGTGCGTGTGTGTGTGGAGTGATGTGAGGTGGAAAATTAAAACTTTTAGCAGTTCACAGGGATATCCTTGAAAAGCTTAAGAAATCTTGTAATATTTTCTTCAACAGTAATAAAGAACAACTTATTTTTTTCTTTTCAGTTTAGTGAATTTTATGTCCTATTAAACAATCTCCTTAGGTTTAATTTCACTAATGACTTTCGTTTCATATTGCTGGTTGCATCATTATGTGACTGCCACAACATGTTTCTACCATCTTCTAAACAATTTTCTATAATGCAATTCAAAATTGCTTAATGTTTTTGGGTACATCTCTGCTGACATAAATTCATTTTTTCCAGCCTAGTAGTCTTCAAAAGGTGACAGAGTATAATAAAGAAAAGCTAACCACATTCAAATTTCTAAAATTTTTACAACACTTAATGTGGTATTTTGAAGCATAAGAATTCGTAAAATGAGGTCAAGTAAGTCTGCCATTCTTTTCTCTACATCTCCCCAACCTCTATCCAAAGGTAAATCATAGTGAAAGGTAAATAAACATGTCTATTTATGTAACTATAAAGGAATACCTATTGCAGTACTAAAAATAACCAAGAGTAGAGAATTTTTGTGCTACTGTTACAAAACAGACAGAAGCCAAGGTTTGTTATGTCCGCTGCCCTCTTGGAAAGACTCTCCCAATTCCAGAGATTTGTGGAAAGGAAAGGAAATGTTTATTTAATTCTTTACAGACTTAAAGTAGTGACCTAACACCTTCATTAAAATATCAAAGTCCTTTAGGATATCCACAGCCGCACACAGCACTGCCTTCTCCCCCCGCCCTAAGTCAGGGTATCATATCTCAGGAAATGAAGTAAACATCCGGGACCCAGGCTCCTGCCACCATCTTCTGTGTCACCGTCCAGGCAGGATCTCTAATTAATCCAAAGCCATGTGGCACCTTATCATGGTCCACTGGCAAGAGTTCTTTGTACCCATTTTCTAGTCAAAGTCTCTCCTGCTTCCCAGGTTATGTGGCCAAATGGAGCACCCCAAAGCCACGTGGTCCTCTTCTGCCAAAGCTGCAGGGGTCTGTACTCTGGTCAAACCACGTGGATCTCTCTTCTCCTCCAAAGCTGCAGAGAGGAGAGGGTTGCCACTCTGGCAAAGTCAAGTGGCACTTTCCCCAGTGGCTGCCATGTCTGGCTTTAAATCCCTGAGCCAATCTTCCTCTGTGCCCCTGATACAGGGTGCAGCCAAAGGGGGGTGCCCAGGAAAGATTTGGAATGGTGTCCAGAACTCAAAGTGTACAGGAATATTGGAGGAAATATTAAGATATCCTCACCCCACCCCCAAGGTGTGAGTTGGGGGAAGGGACACATAGACCAGGAACATGCAGGATTGTTTTGTAAAGCCACAGCCCTGCAGCTAATCCATGGCCTGGTCATTTAACATATCTATAGCCTTTGGCGGGTCACTTGGATATGTTAAATGGCTATGACCATGCTTGGAGCTAGGGGAATGAAGTCACTTCCCCCCAAGGTGTGACTGGGGGGCAGATCCCCTGAGTTACAGCACCTGCGTGGGAGCTTGAAGGAGATTGGCTCTAGGACATGGGACCATACCTGCCCAGACTAACAATGGCAGCTCAGTAAACTTATAATAATACAGAAATACTGGCAGGTATAACTGATGGTGGGAGGAGTCGGAAATAGGGGTACAGAGGAAGATGGGCACCGGGGGATTTAAACCCAGACACGGCAGCCATTAGAGAGAGACACGAGGTTTCAGCAGAGTGAGGACCCTCTGTAGCCATTAGGGGAGAGAGAGCCACACGGGTCTCAGCAGGGTGCAGACCCCCCTCTTGGCCAGGTGAAAGGGAAAACCACGCAGCTTTGCCAGAATGGAGATCCTGCAGCTAGGTGAAGAAGAAAGACGTGCGCTTTTGGTGGAGTGCGGCTTTGGTAGAAGAGGCCCATGCAGCTTTGGCGTGCTCCCTTTGGCTGAGTGGCCTGGAAAGCAGGAGAGACTTTGACTGGAACTTGGTACAAAGAACTCTTGCCAGTGGAAGGTGCCGCATGACTTTGGATTACTTGGAGATCCTGCCTGGACAGGCAGGTGACACAGCTCACGTGCCAGCGACCTGAAAACGGACGTGTGCTCTTTTCCTGATTTACGGTACCCGGAGTTGGGACAGTGGGAGAAGGGAGCGCTGCGTGTGTGTGTGTGTGTGTGTGTGTGGGTGTATACCCTTAAGACTTTAATATTTTAAGGAAGGCATTAGGCCTGAATAGCATTAAATAAACATTTTGTTTCCTTTTCACAAATCTCTGGCATTGAGAGATGTGTTTCCAATTGGTGGCGGACAGAAGAGCCCAATAGATATTAGTGTATCGTCCTTGGGAGGGGCCCCTGTTTTCTGTAGCAGTTTTTGGCACCCCTCGGTGGGCCAAGTATTGCCCCCCCTTGGACCCTTTGTTCGGTAACACCCCCATTTCCAATTCCTCCTACAATCAGTTACACCTGCCAGCATTCCTGTATTATTCCAAGTTTACTGGACTGTCATCATGAGTCTGGGCAGGTATGGCCCCATGTCACGGAGCCAATCTTCTCCAAGCTCTCATGCAGGTGCTCTAGCTCAGGGGACCTCCCCCCAGTTACATCTTGGGGGGGGGGAGTGACTTCATCTCCCTGGCTCCAAGCCTGGCCACAGCTATTTAACATATCTAAGCAACCCACCAAAGGCTATAGATATGTTAAATGACCAGGCCATGGATTAGTTGCAAGGCTGTGGCTGTACAAAACAGCCCTGCATGTTCCTGCTCCATGTGTCCCTTCCCCCAACTCACACCTGTGCGGGGGGGGGTGGGGGGCGAGGGGGGGAAGGGTGAGGACATCTTATATGTCTCTCCAATAATTCTTATACACTTTGAGTTCTGGACACCTTTCCAAATCCCTTTTTGGGTGCCCCTCTTTGCTGCACCCTGTTACACTACTATTAATTGTGTTATTCTTGAGGTCCCTGTAATAGAGTTTAAATAAAAATATTCAACATAGTTACACATTGTATATTGAACAAATTACCTGAGTCTATCTAATTCGGCCTTCTGGGATAGGTACCACCAGTGTTAACCACATGTTACAGAAAAGGAAAATGACTTGATCACATAAAGAATCAGAGGTGGAATTAAAATCTAGGCTGCATGGCTCTAATGACCACACTCGTAAGTGCTATATTTACACTTCCCAGTTCTTGCTGGGTGACTCAGATCAGGCTTCACAGAGAAGGTGATGTATTAGCTAATTGTAGAATGATAACCTGGAGGATGGCAGAAGGACATCTAAGTAAAGAGAAAGAGAGATGCAAAGGTACAATGTACAAAAATTCAGTGTGTTTCATAATTTAGAAATCCTTAAGGAGCTACAATGTAGAGTGACAGAAACAGGTTGTAGGAAATACAGCTTTGATGCTGGTCAGGGTTCTGTCTCATTACGTGGAAAAAGTTTTACCTTTCCACTCCGACCTGTGTTTTTCAGATGACCTCAAACTAACCTGTGCAGAATTGAGAGAAAAAGAATAACAGGTAAAAAATGAAACAAAATAACCTTCTCGTGTCTAAACTATGTCTGAAGGAAATCTTTGACTTGAGTCCCTGAACACAGAAATGATTAAAGCACAATAACCACTAAGCCTACTAAGTCCCTACTAAGATTCAAGGGACTTGTGTTTCCGTTTGTAAATAACACAGATCTTCACCCCTGAATTCTGTGACTTCTTAGTTCCTAAATCAATTCATAGGACGCCAAGCTTCTGCTAGCAGAAAAACCATCTCCAGAAGTTCTGAAGTCTCCAACAAAGCCCAGTTGTCAAATATCCCACGTGACTGTGATGAATAGAAAAATAGTAATAACTGCATGCCCCAAAGCTAAATCCAGGTCTGAATTTATCAAACAAAAATGAAGAAGACCCACTGTAATTTGAAATTCAAATTCCAATGGGCAGCCTGTATTTTATCTGGCAACTCCTGCATAGAGGACAATAGGGAAAGGACATTCATCTCAGAGAGAAAGCCAGCAGCTACCACATGTATAAATCAAGGTCCACGGCCAAAGCATGAAATGTTCTCAATTCCTGCCCAGGAAGATTGAATAGCTGCTATAGATAAACATTGCTGTATATTTTCCTCCTTAGAAATGTGTTTTTCTCAGTTTTCATTTTCTGTCTCAATCATTGTTTATGGGATAAGAGTGTGAAAGATGCAAGCAACTTGTCTTTTCATTTCTATGTAGTCAATTCATGAAGGGCCATTTCCATACCTAATGAAGCAAGTGATACATTCTCCAAATATTGTGGGCTCTAGTGAGATATAATAATTGGTGGAATTTTTGGTTGTTTTCATTAGAAATAGAGTGTGAGTGGTCTATGGTGAAAGTATTTGTACACAGTTGATTATCAGTGAGGAAGAAGATGACTGATCACTAGTTTCTCTTTTTTACACACATTTACTTCAAAAAAAGCCTTTGTAGTTGGCATGTGGGCTCCTAAATAAAGACTTTATGAGCCTTCTTTACATATAGGTGGCTCTGTGACTGAGTTGTAACCAGTGGAATATGTTTGGAAGTTATGTGTGCAATATCCAGATTATGTCCTCTAAAGATAAGGGCCTTGTTCTGTCTTGGCTTTTATGCCCTCCTTTTGGCTGGAAGGCAGATGTGAAGGAGGGAGTTACAATAGCCTTATTGTACCATGGAATAAAGGTCGCATATTGAGAACATGAGAGCAACAAAATAGAAATCTAAGTCTCTGATGATAATGAAGTTTTCTTCCCCTAAATTTTACATATTGAAAAAACCTCTATGTTGTTCAAGCTACTTTTGTTTGAGTATACTTTAATACAGAAGCCAAAACCATTGTGTAATATATATGTATTTAAAATATTAATACAAAATGTGAGAGGAATTTGGGAAAAACAAATATGAAAATGTTAATATTCTGATTACAAATTATTGAAGAAATCTAAACACAAATCTCAATCTGAAATCCCAATAGATATATAAAGGAAGGAACAACATACTATTATTGCCCAAGAGCATGAAGATAAACAAAAATTACATGGTTGATAATAGCAATGAAAGTAACAATATAAAAATAATAAAAATCATTAAAATAACAACTGTTCTCTGATATCAAAATATATATACCCAAACATTGCTATGCACATTATTTATTAGCATTATGTTACAAACTTAAAAACCTATGAAGTAGATGCAATTACTTTCACACATCTATTACTAAAATTAGAGACTAGAGTGACATGTCCAAGGTCACAGAGGTAGTATATGACCAAGCCAGGCTTCAACCTCACTTCCGACTCACAGCTGATGCTACTTTTTCTCACCAAACTGTATGAAAAAGTGGCTCATTAATAACTGAAAAAATTCAAATTAATGCAATTTATTAGACTTTAAAATAAATAATACTAATGCTATACAATGCTGATAAAGGTATTACAAGACAGTTACCCCAATTACTCATGGCTATTTGAAATTAGTATCAACAATCTGGAAACGATTTACCAAAATAAATCTTAAGTTATTTATAGAAGCAAGTATTTTGAAGAAATAATTATTTTTTTAAAAAATCAAATGAATCTTTAAGTTGAAGCAATGAAATTTATACAATAAATAAATGAATGATGATGGACAACTAAATAGTATCTGGCTGGCAATTCCTCATGCAAGTAAAACTAGTTAACATCTAAATAATAATAACAGTGAGGAAAAAGAATTGTTCCACATTAAAAGCTCAGAATGACAAAAATGAATAATTAGAGTAAATGTCAAAAATGTCTGTAGAATAACCTAGCATAATTTGGGGAAAATTATGTACTTCTTATGTCTTTTTCATATGTGACCAATGAAAGGTATTTTTGGCTATCAAAAGACTGAAATTATATAATACTGATTTTGCATTAATTTTTAAGTGGATATTCCAATTATAAAGTAAAAAGAATGATTTTCCTCTTTTGAAAAATAGCACAAATTTTTGAATTCACTCTAAAATTTGGAAATTATAGTAACAGTGAGAGGCAATCCAAATAAATGGTTTATTTTTAAAAAAGAGTCATTAAATGTTTGTAATTTGGAAATTAAAAAGTGATCAGTAGGGGATCTATGAACAAATGCTGAACAATGACAAATTATTAGGAAAATATGAAATAAAAATACATATAAAATGTTGTTTCAATGAAAGTATTTTTATCAAATTCCCCATTTACAAAAATAGGATTCAATGATAGATTATATTCTTTTAAGTATGCATCAGTCCACTCTATCTGCAAATTAGACATTTAATAGATCTAAGAAGAGATGAAGTGAAAACAGAACAAAGTAAAATAGTAGTTGGCAGAAAAGGAAAAAAGTCACAGAAATGAAGACATGTATGAAATGACCACAGAGGAGTAAAACTGAGCCAAGTGGAATAAAAATGTTGGAGAATATATAAATTAGAAAAAATGAGCAAAAATAAACAAAATATAATGAAGCTTAAAGTTCTCATAGAGAAAATAAGAGACATAAGTGAGACATAAATGTAAAAATGAATATATAGAGCCATTTAAAAGTTAAAAGAGTTAAGATGACTAAAATAACTGAAGACAAGAAATATATTTCTGAATTAAAAAAATCTAAACGTACTTGTTGCAAGAGCACAACAAACCTTGAGAGATATTAAAACAGAAAGACACAAGCTAGTAAAATCAGTAAACTTCAAAAAATAAATTATTTTTGCACAAGTCAGAACACCAAGTTAGTTACACAGGGTATCAATCTTATACAATGCAACATCCAACACCAGAAAACAGTCAAATGATACCAATAAAATAATTGAAAAAAGAAATTGAGGGCAAAAATTTTATACATATAAAATTTTTTCAAATATAAAGTCATTACTTTTTTACTATCTAAAACAACTTAGCAAATATTATTATGAAGTGTCTTTCTTGAATAATCTGCTGTTTCACCCAACTAAAAAATGATTAGAAGAACTATAATTAAAGAATTAGAAATGAGCAGTGAATATGTTTGTTGGTAAAACCAAGATTGAAGCAAATCTAAGAAGTGCATTAAAGATATAAACTCTTATAATAGAAAAGATATTGATCACCTATGTTGAGAGGTCAAGAGGGAAAGTTGGAAGATTGTGCAGTAAGGCTGATTTTCTCATCTTTAATGGGTAATAATAAAAAGATTACATTTACAACAAATAAATCAAGTAGCAGAGTAATACATATAGAGAGTTACTTTAAAAAGATAGAGTACTAAGGTGATAAAGAATTCAAATTATAGTTATAAACTGCTCAGGGTCTCACAAGGCTGAAATCAAAATATTGGCTGGGACAACAATTCTGTCTGAGGCTCAGGGTCCTCATTTAAACTCTTTGGTGCTGCAGAATTCATTTTCTTGTGGAATGTGAACCAGGGCCCATTTTCTTCCTGGCTGTCAGCTCTCAATCCCTAGGATTGAGACTACACAGTTCTTTAGGCACTTCACAACATGGGCATGTATTTTTTTTTCTGGGCCAGCAAGGTAGTGTCTGCTGCTGCATCTGGTCCCTCTTAAGGGGTGACCTACTTAGGCCAGGGTCATCCAGGATATTCTCCCTTTTAATTAACTCAAAGTCAAGCTGATCAACAATCTTAATTACATCTGCAAATCTTTGCCATATATGTCAAATTATCATAAGAATAATTGTCTATGATAGTCACATATTCTGCCCACACTGAGGGTAAACAGAATGTATGTGGGCCTGAGTCATTGAAGGTCATTTTAGAATTCCGCTTAACACAGATGTATTTTAATTTAAAAAATTGAGTTGATTTTGTGTATTTCTATGCATATAAGTAGAACATCTTTCACAAGAACACAATAACATTAAAGGAATTTTTATTGTATTCTCTTTTAAACAGTAATGTGTATTCTATTAAAATTAATGATTTTAAGTAAGTTGCTTATTAAGTAAATTTGAAATAATGATTTCAATCATTGATTTGTTTTCCCAAGAGAAACAGTCTATAATTTACATTTTATTTTAAATAGATAATGTAGTTCACTTTCTGAACTTGTTTTATATTATGATAATCATGAAAAACTTTTCCTCAAATTAGTCCTGAATTTCCTACCCATTCACATACTCATCACAAGCCCCAATTTATTAGAATAATAACAGTAGATAGAGCTTGAATAGAAACCATATACTCCATATGTGAAGTTAAAGCTATTTCATGAGGTTGGAACCATGTTCAATTGATTGTATATACTAAAGTTGGAATGTACCTGTAGAATAATTGTTTAAAGCAACTGTTAATAAGTAATCATTAATTTTGTTGCCTGTGTGCATGTTTTCCTGAGGTGGTTGGTAATTCATCTTCTACATCTGTCTTTTCTCTTCCCCAATTATCCTTGTAGTTACAGATACGTTACACACCTTTGATCATTCCTACTTCGCAGTTCTCTACTGCATCATGGCTAAAGGAAGAATTATCTCTTTGTTACAAATATTGCTACAAGATCCCTTGGGAATATATTTATATAATGCAAAAGGATTTCATTAGAGAGCATGCTTGACTACATGGCATATTTTCTATTTATACATATTGTTCAATATCTAATTATTATTTGTTGAATTGTTTATTGCTTTTTTCATAGTGATTGGTATGAAAGAATATAATGCTGTGAGGGACTTGAATATCATTTGATATAAGGTTCTTCCTAGGAGAAAATTACCTACAAAGCATTCCTAACCAAGCACTATTTTATTTTACTTAATGTCATCAGTGGTATAGATAAAATTTAATACTCAGTGCAGCCATTTCTATCACTGAGTTCCTGCAACTATTGAAAAATTACTTCTGATTTTGGTTGAAGTTGTTCAAATTGTTTCTGAATCAAGTTCTGGGGGAAGAAGAATGCTCTTAATGCTGTATTCAATCCTGTGAGCTCAAAACCAGTTTTCACCCTTACGAATCATTTTCTTAAGGCTTACTCCTCTTGGTTCTTTCAAGGCTAATTACTTCATTCTGATCCCTATCACTTCGTCCTAGCAAGGATTAAGAAAAACAATCAAGGTTATAAGCTGCTGAATAGGAAGCATCAATGCCAACTCAAAAGAATCATCAGGAGAATAAGTACTCCTATTTCTATGCACAGGGTAGTTTCATGTGGTTATTGCAATCAGTGCAATGTAGTCTCATGAGCACTTGACTCATTGATGCTGTCCTTAAATGAAAAGCATTCCTGAGTTACCTAAATCATTGTCCACATGAAGGTCCTGCACAGTTCCTTTTATAGGGATTAACAAATGAATGTCAGGATACTTAAACCAATAAGGGTATAAGCATTATAGTTTTCAACTTTCTAGACAGGAGATAACTTCCTAAGTGCAAATGCAACATAAGAAAAAGAACAGTAAGTAAAACTAGATACCATATGTAAAACAGTATTCAAATTTTCACTTAATATGTTAATTATAATTAATAGAGGCGTTGTTACCGAACAAGGGTCCGAGGAGGGGCAATACTTGGCCCACCCAGGGATGCCAAAAACTGCTTCAGAAAACAGAGGCCCCTCCCAAGGATACTAATATCTATTGGGCTCTTCTGTCCGCCGCCAATTGGAAAGACATCTCTCAATGCCAGAGATTTGTGAAAAGGAAACAAAATGTTTATTTAATGCTATTCAGGCCTAATGCCTTCCTTAAGATATTAAAGTCTTTAAGGGTATACACCTACACACACACACACACACACACACACACACACACACACGCAGCGCTCCCTTCTCCCACTGTCCCAACTCTGGGTACCGTAAATCAGGAAAAGAGCACATGTCCGTTTTTTTCAGGCTGCTGGCACTGTGAGCTGTGTCGCCTGCCTGTCCAGGCAAGATCTCCAATTAATCCAAAGTCATGCGGCACCTTCTACTGGCAATAGTTCTTTGTACCAAGTTCTAGTCAAAGTCTCTCCTGGTTTCCAGGCCACTCGGCCAAAAGGAGCGCCCCAAAGCTGCGTGGGCTTTTTCTACCAAAGCCGCACTCCACCAAAAGCACATCTTTCTTCTTCACCTAGCTGTAGGGATCTCCATTCTGGCAAAGCTGCATGGTCTTCCCTTTCACCTGGCCAAGAGGGGGTCTGTACTCTGCCGAAACCGCATGGCTCTCCCTCCTAATGGCTACAGGGGTCTACGTCTTTCCAAAACAGCGTGGCTCTCCCCCTCACCTGGCCAAGAGGGGGGTCCTCACTCTGCTAAAGCCACAAGCCTCTCCTGCAGGCACTCTCTCTCTCTGAGCATCAGCCCCCAGTTACATCCTGGGTAGCCGCCACTCACTTCTCCCTCGCTCAAAGCTTGGCCCCAGCTATTTAACATATCTATGAAACCAGTTAAAGGTTATAGATATGTTAAATGACCATTCCAGAGGTTAGCTGCAAAACTGTTGCTATGCAAAACAGCTCTCAATGGCCCTGCTCCATTCGTCCCTTCCCCCAACTGACACCTGGCGGTGGGGGGGTGGGGGTGGTGAGGACATCTTAATATTTCCTCCAATATTCCTGTACACTTTGAGTTCTGGACACCATTCCAAATCTTTTCTGCCCCCCCCCACCCCCGGCTGCACCCTGTATCAGAGTTCTATGTAATTTTTAATCCTCTCATTAATGTCAATTAAGTATCCTGGCGCTCTTACTTTGAGAATTTTTTAATGGCTGACTGTTTTGGGTGCTTTACATATTTCCTCTGGGTTCTACTTAAAGTATGAACTTTTTCCCTTTACTTCACATCTCTGTTTTCTCATTTTATTCAGAATGATAGAATAAGTTATATGGTATCTTTAACATTTTGTTCCAAAATATCTTTAGCTAAGTCAGCAAGTTCATTAGGAATTATCTTTATTCATCACCATAAGGGATAATCCCCCTTTCTCCTGAACTCAATGCTCATATTATATATTTTCCTTCAAACTCTTGCCAATAGCCTCCTTAAGTTCCGTTATGTTTCCAGCAATACCTACCTAGTCCAACAATCCACACTACACATGTTAGGTTTTCTTTTGGCAACAATCTGCTTCCACGTATCAAATGCTGTTCTAATGCAAAACAAAGCCCCTCAAAGTTCAGTGACATAAATCACTAACTATTTTATTATGCTGAAGGCTTTTGTGACTCAGAACTTAGAGAGAATACATTGGGGATGACTTGCCTCTGGCCGGTGATGTTTGGAGACTCAGTTGAACAGATTCAACCAGCCCTGGGTGAGTTGACTTGATTAGGGATGAAATCATATGAAGGCTTCCTCACCCACATGCAAGGCATCTGTGCTTACTGACACAAATGTTGGCTTCAGTGGGGTCTTGACCAAAGCACGTATAAAACTAGTCTCTCCTGTACGTGGCTTAGAGTTCCACAGAGCATGTGAGTCACAGGGTAGTCTGAATTCTTCAAGGGAAGCTAAAGACTCAGAAGTGGTGACTTCGTGAACACAATGAAAAACTTCCTGGCACTTTATCACCTAGCCTTGGAAAACACACGTCATCACTTTTGTCATATGCACTCTATTGCCACAGTCACAAATCAGGCCAGACTGAAGAGCAGGAATGTAGACCCTTCATACTCAATGACAGAAATATCAAAGAATTTTCAGGGATATTTTTAAATCACCAGACACAAATATTAAATTCCCCAATAATGTATGGAGTGACATACTTTTTACATATCTTTATTGCCACCTGGATTTCTACTTTTGTGAAATCTCTAATCAAGTTTTTGTGAGTTATCTGCCATTTTGTTTAGTTGTGTATTCAAATTTGATCTCTTTACCATTCATTTAGCTCTTATCATATATGCATATTTTAACCTATTTATCTTGATTATTTAGTTATTTCTATAACAAGTTTTGTCCATATAAATTTAGTCAACCACTGTTCAAGGTAAAAGTTTACATTTTGTTCTTTGAAAGAATCTAAAGTCTTTTTATACCTAATATTCCGTAATTTTACGAAGCTTTGGTTGGGTGTAAGTCTTTGTCACAAGCATTTGGTAAATAGCCATATGGAAGACCTGTGCACTTTTCATAATTCTCCTATATTTTTGCTTTGATTTTTTCCTTTCATTTTCTCAGTTTTTAAAGAAAACATTTATTATTGTATTGGAACCTCTGAATTGATCTTTTACTCATATTTTCTCTCCTTCTCTCTTCCTTTCTCTCATAATTCTCAGTGGGTTGTCAAAATTATTTGCCATAACATCTAATGATATTTTTTTCAGATAGTTTTCTTGATTCTGGAAGATTTATTCAATGTTTTATTTTTCATAATACCCAACTCTTGCTTTGTGGATTGAACATATATTTAGATGTTTCTGCACATGCAATTTAGTTCATTTTTTCCTATCAAATTTTCTCTTTATTTCAAGAGACTTAAAAAGGTGCTTGTCAACTCTGAGTTTAGGATGGGGCTTTTTGCTGAACGTGGTTCACTAACCATGAAGGACATCAAGGTGCCGGACATGGGAAGACTTTGTAATCCACTTTATGAACCCAAACATGCAAACATTCTCGAGATCAGGTATGTATAGAAGTTCTTTCATATCTTCCATATATGTAGTCCTTAAGCTAATCCTAATATTTGCAGCCTCAGGTTTCATTCCTATTCTACAGAGTGTTTGGCTACTCCGAGCACCAAGGCACTCTGAGTTTTTGCCACGCTGACTTGGTCCTTCTTGATTATATCGCATTCCTAACATACTCTAGAGTAAGTACTTCTCTGATAGACTATATTTATTGCCAATATTCTTCTTCCTACCCATGAGAAATTTATCGACTTCTTGTTCTATTAATGTTTCCCTTTTTTTCTCCTCCTAATTGAAGCTTTATACATATTTTATGTCTTTGTTCTCATTGTAGTGGAATCTCAGTAGAGAGGCCTAGGTATTTACTCAGTTTTTTACCTATGCTAAACTTCAAAGTACTTTTTGACTGAGGATCCAAGATACCGCCTGGGAAAAACTGGGTAAAGAACAGTCTCTGTTTACTGCTTTATACAGCTTGGACAATGGAGATTATATAAAGTATATGGGTTGCATGATGGAATATAGGATTTGTATATAGAAAATTTTGAGAACAGTGAAGAGTTGTTTGATTACAATACCTTTTTACCCTATCCCTAGTAATTAGATTGCATCTTCTTATAGATGCAGCTTTATTTGACCTAATACTTAGGTCAGAAAATACTGACCTAAGTATGGTCAACTTTTATTGTTGACATATAAGACAACTTAACAGAGAAAAATTAAATTTGTGCCTGATATATCTCTGATGCAGATATATTTATCTTTGATAAATACATCAAATTTATCTTTGATAAATATATCAAATTTATATCTGATATATCTTGTGCCTGAATACTTGCAAATTAACTCTGGTAATGGAATCCATGCATACAACAGAAGATAGACAACGAAGACCTCAAAACAATCTTAAAGCCTACATACTCGTGATTAAATTATGGCTGAAATGAGGGTCTAAATCCATTGAATCATTATTTGCCAACAGAAATAAATAGCAGAACTAAAGCATCATATTTTGTCCACTTGTCACTGAGGTATATTGGAAGAGGGTACTGAGTCTGAGTAAGTGGCCTAAAGGAGTGGATTGATTTGCCTAATAAGGAGATGTTGTTTAAGAAAAATGTGTACACATTATTGGTATGCAGGAAAGTGTAGAATATAAAAAGGGCTGAGATAAAATTAATGGCTTTAAAAATTATGAGAGCAGAAAAAGCCATTAACCGTTATGCCCAAAAACAAAATAAGCACACGCTGCAACTTTCCTTATCTTGGTAAGAGGAAGCAATGATGTGCTGGGAATACCAACATGTAAGAAACTATTTTCTCAACTGATAGGAATGAAACATCTTGATCTCTCCTAGAACTTTTCTTAGTACTTCTCAAAAAAATAGATTTTTTGAGAAATAAGCACTTGGATCCAAAATGATAACATTTTAGATAATTGATTATTTGAACTATGAGGCTTTCCTGGGATTTGACTTCTATCCTGAGCCTACCATTTATTACTCATTCTAGCTATGATGAACTGTGGGCAATAACACATGTTTGAGAAAACATATTGAAATTTCTTCACATTTCAGTGGCAGAAAAACATATTTATATACACATAAATACATTTCGAGAAAGCAAAGAGGGAGTGGCATAAAATCAGTGAATACACATAAAATGTTGATCTCGGAGAAAATACTTTTTGCTCAGAGTACATAATTAGTCAGGACTTCTTTTAAAGGCCATCGCAAAACAAATAAAACAAAAACTCAAATGGACATAACTAAAATGGAAAGCACTGATTCTCCGAACTGAAGCATATCAGATGACATAATGACATGGGAAAGAGCACATATTCATGAGTTGCATTATTCACTAGTTACGTGACTTCTACCTATTCTTTCAGTTTCTTCATACATACAATTATATAATAATTGTATCTCCATCATAGAGCCCCTATGAGTTTTATATTCATTAGCCTCACAAAGTATATAGAAGAATGCCTAGCAAATTGTATTTGCTATATACATTTTATTCATTATTAATAGTATTATTATTAGAATCTAGATTTAGAGGTAGTTTCAGCTCAATTGAATGCAGGCTATAAGAAATTTTCATCATAAATTTGTTCTGCTTTCCTTTATTTTATTTTTTAATATTTTATTTATTCATTTTCAGAGAGAGGGGAAGGGAAGGAGAGAGGGAGAGAGATATCAATGTGTGGTTGCCTCTCATGTGTCCCCCACTGGGAACTGGCCTGCAACCCAGGCATGTGCCCTGACTGGGAATCGAACCGTGATCCTTTGCTTCGCAGGCCCACACTCAATCCACTGAGTTATGCCAGCCAGGGCTGCTTTCCTTTATATTGTGTATATTTCTTTCAGTCTTCCCCAAACAAATGTATCCAATATTACCCAAGGCAAGATACACACCAGCAGCAACAAGCTTATATCCTACTAGCTTAGCCACTTCTGCACAAAAAAAATATTTTTTACCCAATAATTTCAGCAAAATTTCTGGTTAAGTTTCTCATTAAGCTTGGATTGTGGCCCTATCACAGAATGAACCAGTATGGTCAATGGCGTAGATAGTGCCCTTTGTTTGGACAGTCCTGAGACACACCCTGACCACTGCAAATGATAAATGGGCCCACTCCTCTCAGACAGTGTGAACCAGAAGAGAAAGAAAGAGGTGAATCCCCAAAAGACAATTAGTATGCTACTACAGATTTTTTAAAAAAAGCATACTGAGTATTCTATAATCACAGATTTCCACCCATGTTGTAAATAAAATCAAGACACATAAAAATTCGATGAGACCACAGATTTACCGGTGATATGGACTTCAGCTATGTTTCCCTGCAACAAATCCATTGTGATGTTGTGAAGGGGATCAGCAAGCTACGTTTTCTAGACTTAGAGCGGGGTTCTTATTAAGTTCTGCTGTTGAGAGGCGCTGGAGAAACACCGAAAGGTAATAAGAAGGCACTTACTAAAAAGCTTCTGCAGAGCAAAAGAAACTTCCAAAACAAACAAACAAACAGGAAACCAACTGAATGGGAGGAGATATTTGTAAATAACAGCTCCAACAAAGGGTTAATATCCAAAATATACATATAACCAAAAGAGATATGAAAAGATGCTCAATTTCACTAGCTATTAGGGAAATGCAAATTCAAACTACCATGAGATATCACTGCACACCTATTAGAATGGCTATTATCAACATGACCAGTAATAACAAGTGTTGGAGAGGTTGTGGAGAGAAAGGAAACCTCATTCACTGCTGGTGAGAATGTAAATTGGTGCAGCCTCTATGGAAGACAGTATGGAGGTTCCTCAAAAAATTAAGAACAGAGTTGCTGTGTGACCCAGCAATCTCTCTTCAGGGTATCTACCTGAAAATTCTGAAAACATTTATTTGCAGAGATACATTCACCCTTATGTTCATTGCAGTGTTATTCGTGGTACCAAAGACACAGAAATAACCTATGTCCTCCAATAGATAATTAGATAAAGAAGATGTGAGGTACATGCATACACACACGTATACTATGGAATACAAATCAGCCATACAAAAAGACAAAATACTGCCATTTGTACCAATATGGATAGACCTTGAGCCTATCATGCTAAGTGAAATAAATCAGACAGAAAAAGCTAAGAACCATATAATTTCACTCATATGTGGGATATAAAGTGAAGCCCATAGACCCAGACAACAGTAGGATGGTCACCAGAGGGAAGGGAGATCTGGGACAGTAAAGGGTAAAGGGGACAAAATATATGGTGATGGAAGATGAGGTGACCTTGGGTGGTGGGCACACAATGCAACATAAGAACATGTGCCATAGAAATTATATCACCTACGTAATTTCAATAACCAATGTCACTCCAATGAATTTAATTAAAAATATATATGTCAATAATTAAACTAAAAATAAAAAAGAGAGGACGTCCCCCTTCCCGTTTGCCTGTCCTTGCTGATGTTCCTCCTTGAGCAGCATTTGCCCTAAGAGCAGTAGAGGTATTCCCCACTTTCCAAAAGTTTGAGTTACACCACTTCACTTTTAAGAAGACCTATGTTAGTACCTGTTTGCATTCACTGAAAGAAATCCGAAGAGAACTTTTGCTTTGATAAAAAAAGGTGAAAAGCAAAAATAGCGTTCAGCATTTGTTTTACAGAGAGCCCTTACAGAGGCCCTGGGCAGCCCCAGCAGCGAGAGTGGCTCCACCAGGCTCCTTCCCAGGGAACTACACGCCGCATCTCAGCATCCAGCCACCTGAGCTCTGAGTCTCTGAGAGCAGCTGTGCCTTTGGGATTTACTTCCGAAAGTAAATGGAAGTAAGCGATTTACATCCATTAGCGAGCTGTGCCGTCAGGTGTCAAAAATGCTTCAAAATACTCATAAGGATGCTACACTTAGCATAAAACTGGTCATAATTTAAGCATATTTAGTACGATTTGGTAGGTTACTTTGGGGATCAGGGAACCCTCAGAAATGTTTCTCATGTAAAGTAATGGTAATTGATTCTCTACACCATTTTGGCTTATGGAAGGTTTCATAGGAACACTCTTCCTTCAAATAGTAAGAGACACTTGTAATCGATTTCCATTTACTGTTCTTTTCCACAGCCCCCAAATCAGCCTTAGCGCATCCGCTCAGCATTGGGAGGAAATCCCTTCCTCAGAAGTGTGAGCCCCGGCTCAGTAAGGCTACTCCGAATTTGACGAATGTTGATAACCCCAACCTCTTCCCTTTGTTCACTCAAGCCACTGGGGTGGAACTGGAGAACAGATAGCTAGCTACATGTTGCAATTACTTTCTTTGCTTCCCACAGTGTTATTACGTCTGTCCTCTATCCCCTATGCAGTCAATTTCCTGTTCTCCAATTTCAAACAGACCACTGTTAGTATTTTATGTGAAGTTTTATACGATATAGCCATGGCCACCCAAAAGATTTTTTTATATATCTGATTATATATACCTTGTCTCAGGTTTATATTCCTTTTTTTGCCCAAATAAGTATTCTACCTCTATAAAATCTAATATTGACCTTGTCCTATCATTTTTTCTAATATCTATGGCCCTGCAATGCCTCTTACAAGGTGAATTGTCTTTTTAACCTCAGACTGTGAAGTCATAATAGGTCTATACAGAATTTATTCTCCATGTGACCTTGGGTAACTTATTAATCTATGAATATAACTTCATTGAGATATAATTCAGAGATAATAACACTTACCTCACAGGGTTGTTTGGAGGACTAAAAGGAATACAATGGGAACACGTAGCATAGAGAATTTCCCTGGATGTGCATTCAACAATGTCAGTTTCTTTTCTTTCATTCAATGTAAGAACTGTCTAAATAAACTAATAAAGTTGGATAACAAAACAAAAATGTATAAAGGACAGAAAGTAATATCAAAAATTATTATAAAATAGTACTGCATATTAAAACAATATCAAGTCCTAGATTGAGGGGGGTTGCTAATAAGAATTACAGTTATTTTATCATGACTAGTGGAAGAAGCATCAGTAAAGGAAGGCTGGAGAGAGGCGATGTTGGTCATGCTTGTGTTCCAACCAATTTGAACCACACAGAGGAGCGAGCAGTGCTCACCTCTTCCTGACTGCATTCAATGACGTCAAGTTGGTAACTTGAAACTGGTCATGGAGGTATTCAACACATTATTAAATACTTCATAAAATACTACTAGCTTGGTATAGATCTTTGCAAACAACAAAATAGAAAGAAGAATGCTCAACTTTTATTTTCTACCTCTCTTAATTACTGATGGGGGTGATCTCAAGTCTTAACAGCACAGGAAAAAATATAATTATGAGAGACTCAGATTCCCAAATACATAAGGAAATTTTAATGAAAGACAGACATATTCTAAGTTTATCCTGGCTAGGAAAATACTGCTTATTTCACTGCAAATGAAGATCAATACTGTTATCCCATGGGATTATTGATCAGTAACCAAGATAAGCAATTTTGTCATTGTTGTTTTTGTAAAGGGTTAGACTGTAAGTATTTTGGTCTGTGTGGGCCAGTTTCTGTCTCAACTAACCAAACTCTGCTGTGGTAGTGTAAGAGTAATCACAGGCAACATAGAAATGAATATAATTGCATCCTAAGGAAACTCTATTTATGGGCCTAAAGTTTAAATTTAATATAAGTTTAATATACAGTGAAAAATTAGTATACTTTCGACAGTTTTGGCAATGATCCAAAAATGTGAAAACCATACTAAATCCAGCCATACAGACAGAAGTGGCGAGTCAGACCCAGCCCACGGTGAGTAGGGTGTCTGCCCCATCTTCATAAACAGTTCGGGTAGTTCATTTTTCTTAGTAACAATTGTGCTCACATAAGTAAGTTGTAGGTTAAAGCCTTACAGGTAGACCACCTGTGCAGGTTATAATCAGCAGAGCCACGAACATTATAATGATGACATAACCATTACTATTTCAGTAAATATGTACTATAAATATGTACTATATTTCACAAACCTGCTAAAATTTGCAAAGAAACTTTTCCTGGGACTACAAATGAATAAATATATTCATAGATGTATTCATGTATGTATATATATATTTTTAAGCATAAAAACAATGGCGTTCCATTATTTGATAACATAACTATATTTTTTATCTCTTTTTTTATCTCTTGGTAATTTTTTTATCTCTTGGTAATTCCAGCTCCTCATCTAATACTTTGCTCCTTGGATGGGGCTCTGCTCCTGTGATGCACAGGCAATGTAACTAAGAGACTGTTAATGAATATTATTTTCAAGTGGTTCTAGAAAAAGGGCCTTTATATCTGCATATATTCTAAAATGAAACGTAAACTTAATAACTGCTGTGGATAAATAGCTTGATGGCTTTAATAAAATAGAGTACACTGAATTTATTCTACTGCTAAGTCCCTGGGAGTCTCTGAGTACCTGCAAGTAGGAATAATAAGTCAAAATAAAAAGACTTATTTGACATGATTTCTCGACCACTGAACCCACTGAGGGAAGCCCTCCAAGGAGTATGTGAGAAATGGTCAGTTTGTTTTCCTCTTACTGGTGCAGAGGAGAAAATAGTTTACTTGCCTATGTCTCCAAGGATGACACTGAGTCCCACAAAACAAACACAGGGAAATACCAGGTGAACTGTGTGGGTCTGTCATTATGTAAAACCACACTGTTTTTAAAATTTTGTCATTCACAGGTTAGATGTTTCCTGTTAATATATATTAGTTCAGGCTTTTATTTTTATTTTAATTTTGGCATGTACTCCCCCCCCCAACGTTTATTGTAGTGATTTGATGTCTGTAGAAGTGAGGAGTTTCTTTATTTTCCTCCCAGAAATTCATTTCCAAGCTGACATGAGCACAAAGACCTTATGTGCTGTGTTGGGAAATATTGTGTGTCTTAAGAACAAAAATTTTCATTAGAGTTAGTCAGTACATCACTGATATTATCCTTCCTGGCGAGAGGAACGCAGAAGTACAGACACTATATTGGGCTATTGTTCTCAATGGAAAAATAAAGCATTTCAAAATGTTAGTCATTGCCATGGTGGACGTTTCTTAAAGTCATATTTATATCCTGTTTTGAGAGTCTATATTACATTATTTTTTTTCTACGGCTTACTGTTAAAAATCACATTCATAATGTTAACTATCATTCATTGAGTGCTGTGTACTAACATTATGAATCAGAAAGTAGTTTATATTAAACCTTTATAATAATCCTGCAAAGTAGAAATTATCTTATATTGTAAATGAAAAACAGGTACAGAAAGGATATAAATTGCCCACATCACAGAACCAGTAGCATGATGATATTATAAACCTTTTTGGTTTTAGGTGAAATGCATTGAACTTTACATTAAACAATATACCTATAAAGTAAGTGGATACAATTGTGATGTGGTCATAATTATAAAAGAGCCTGACTTAAAACCTTTGAGAATAAAACAGTGCAACAACCCACAGGGAATAGAATCATGTGTACGAAAGAGACGTGTGCCAACTCCCTACACTCACCGGAGACTTTCAGATGGGTTCTGTGAAGATGTCCCTGCATCACACACAATTGTGTTTCTTTAGGTTTTCCTCAATAACTTTCGAATCTGCTTCTGATAATGAGGCATTTCTTGCAAAACCTAACCCTTGATGCAGGATGAGCTCCAGGCAAAATTGTGAGTTGATAGCTAACAAAAGTAGTTAATATTTTAATGAAATGTTCTAATATTAAACTAAATCCCAAGCACTATTTTTCTATTCATTAAATAGTGCATTGACTATCACAATGCTATGTTGTTGGAATTACCATTATCCTCTTTTTTAGTTGAAAGACCAAGGTACAGAAAAACTAAACATCTTTCCCAAGGTCATATTGCTTGTAGAGGAGTTAGAATTTATGCCTCAGTGGTCTTGACCTAGAGTCCACAGGCTTACTCTCTTTCTCACACTGTTGTATGTGGCTGGTGTGTTTGATGCTCTCCCGGTCCTTCTGTCATTTAGTGACGTCACCTTGGCCCCTGCTTTTCAAAACTTGCCCTCTTAGGTACTATTCCATATTCCACCACTAATCCCGTATTTTTTTTTTAATTTCCCAGTCACACTAAAGAAACAAAACAATAACAACCAATTATAAGAAATTCTTATTTTCTAATTCAATACATACTATAATAATTTTTAAAATGCCATTGAATGAATGAAAGAAAAAAATAGGTTAACTGCCCAGAAACCAACTCATTTACCTACGATCAATGCACAGCAAGAGATTTTACTTGATGTGGTGTTAGTAAAACATATCTTTGCTTTGTTCCAAGCATAGTTTTAAATGTTTGCTATTTGGGGAATATTATAGTTTGTGCTATCAATTTACTTTGAGTTACAAATGCCAGAGGGCCTTAGAAGTAGAAACAAATCTCATAATGGCCTTAAATCTTCTAGCTATTGATATTAAACGTACCAAATTCAGCAATTTGGAGGGAATCGACATGAATGTAAATAACCATCAACTTCCTTAGACGCCCCCAAGCAATTTATTTATTACTACCTGAAAACAAATCAATGATCTTTTGGTCACATTGTTTTATTTTTTTACAACTATAATTTTAATTGTTATACATAAAGGCCTTATTCATTTAAAAGATTCACTTGAAAGATCATACAAAGCAAGCTTGCTATTACTTTAATATAAACCTATATTGTTCCAGTTAGTTGCAGTCAGAATTTCAGTAAAGTGGGAACATTCATAGAGAAAATTGTAGGCATATTTGGAGGTCTTTTAGAAATGTTGATTGTGATCTTTAGCCTTGTAGAAGGGAACCAACTGTATGGGAAAATATATTTGAAAATATCTTGGATGAGGGTTTGATTTCCAAAATACATAAGGAATTCACATGACTCCACTCCAGGAAGACAAAAAAAACCCAATTAAAAAATGGGCAAAGGACTTGAACAGACACTTCTCCACAGAGGACATACAGAGGACCCAGAGACACATGAAAGGATGCTCAGCATCACTAGTCATCAGAGAGACGAGAGATGCAAATTAAAACAATGGGATACCACTTCACACCAGTCAGAATGACCATGATCAACAAATTGACAAACAAGTGTTGGAGAGGTTGTGGAAAAAAAGGAATCCTAGTTCACTGTTGAAAAGGGGACTCTAGTTCACTGTTGGTGGGAATGTAGATTGGTGCAGCCACTGTGGAAAACAGTATGGAATTTCCTTAGAAAATTAAAAATGGATCTACCTTTTGACCCAGCAATTCCACTGTTGGGACTATACCCTAAGAATCCTGAAACACCAATTCAAGAGCCTATGCACCCCAATGTTCATAGCAGCACAATTTACAATAGTCAAGTGCCAGAAACAGCCTAAGTGTTCATCAGTAAATGAGTGGATCAGAAAAGTATTGTACAATTACAAGATGGAATACTATGCAACAGAAAGAAAGAAGGAGCTCCTACCCTTTGTGACAGCATGGATGAAAATGGGGAGCATTGTGCTAAATGAAATAAGCCATGTGTTGAAAGACAAATACCATTTGGTGTCACCTATAAGTAGAACCTAATTAACAAAACAAATAAGCAAGCAAAATATAACCAGAGACCTTGAAATTAAGAACAAACTGACAGTAACCAGAGGGGAGGTAGAAGGGGATAATGGTGGGTAATAGGGGAAGAGTTGTCAAGGAACATGCATAAAGGATCCACGGACAAAACCAAAGAGGTGGTAGGATTGACGGTAGGTGGTGGGGATGGCTGCCGTGTGGGGGAGTGTTGAGGGGAAAATGGAGACAATTGTACTTGAACATCAATAACATTTTTTTGTAACTAAAAAAATAAATAAAATGTTGAATGTGGCTTGGGCTGGGGTATTGCATGATGTGTGTAGAGGACAGCGTCACAGAGGGACTTTTGAAGAACTTGGGGACTGCAGGTGGGCACTAGCATTTGTAGGGCAAGGAATTATCAACTCAGCACTATGTAAATTCAATCTAACATTAAAACAAGCATTCAATTGTTTTCCAACACAATGCTATATTTATTGGGGTGGCAGAAGTTTATAGTAGTATTGTCAGGAGGGAAAAAATACCTAATACATTTATGACATTGTGCCATGTGCAACAAGTACACAAACATACATCTTCAGAGATGATAGTCAGTTTGGTGTTCCCTATGTTAATCATGTACAGAAAACCAAGTTTATTGAGTACCTGCTGTGCGTGCTGAGTACCAGAATATGTGCTAAGCATTTTTTTGTGATGCTCTTCCATAAAATTACTTCATTTCTCTGAGGTAAGTACTTTTATATTTGATAGATAAGGAAAATGAGGTACAGATGAAGAACTTGAGGTACAGGAGAGCAAACAATGTATCCAAGAACATAACTACTAAGTGGGGCACACCTGAGATTCAAATCTAGGTTGTACTATCAATTTCACAAATAGATGTGTTTGTCTAACTCAAGAATAGGTCATTGTTTATCCTATGAGTCAATAATGCAAAAAAACAATTACAGGACTCATTTTTCAGTTGATTTTGGTACAAATTTGACTTTTTAATACTACAGTGTCCGGAAGAAGTAAGGCTTGCTTGAACACGGTTGGCAGGGTAGTAATATGGGTATAAAAATTATAGTTTTAATTTGAACATTTCACCTAAAATGTTATGTGGTGTGTTTGAGTGTGATATTGTTATGTTACAGAATAACATGCTTATGGTTTGGTAATAAGAGTTTGTAATAAAAAAGGAACATTAGTTGTGATGGGCTCCATATAATTCCAGTGTTTAAATATTAACTGTATGGCACAGATTAGTATTTTCTGCCTTAAAATTACATAGATAAATATTGCCTTAATAATACTGTAATTATTTACGATGAGGCAGGACATACTCAAAGCATGTGTTATATCAGTTAATCCTTTCAAATAGTTAACATGGTACATGAAGTTATATCTTTAACAGATCAGCTAAGACTCAGAAGAGTTGAGTAATTCTATTTACATTGTCTGTGAGGAGCGGGATTGGGTTCGACCCCAGTCATCGGACAGCACTGCTCTCATCTGTGTGTGTGTTTCCAGGGTCACTGTGGGAGCGAGCAAGCTCCCGGAGACAGTGCATGGGGTCCAGCAACAACTAGAGTCTTACCTTGTGTTGGAATAGAAAACATTGTGACAATTGGTAATATTATAATCTGAAACACATAAAGAGAATAATTCACAAGGAAAGTACTATAAAGTTTTCCAAAGCAAATTTCTCTTGTGGCTTCATGATCAATGTGCTTGTGTATTCTAAGCATGCCTTACATAGATTTTCTGCATAAGCAGAAAAGGGCTTAATTTAAGGGGGTGCAAATGGAGGTAGAACATTTTGGGTTCACTGCAGAAGCTGGCTAAGCTGGTTATTGTAGTAAAACTTTGCAAAGCTGCTCTGAGTGTCTTTGAAATTAATTTATAACAGCAAGACTGGATCTTTTACCATCTGCTGTAAAAAACTTCCTAGGAGATTTAGTTACTTAAATTCCCTACTTCATGTAGTTTATTTCCATTTTTGACTGTTTGTCTTTTAAAATAATTTCGACAACCTAATCTGTTTAATTTGTCTGATTGTGAGGGAATGATAGCTAGATGACAAATCTAACAGTTATGTGCTACTAAAGGAATACAGACAATCACTCCAGATCTTCCTATTTTAGAAATAAAAAATATAATTATCCTATGGAAAAGCAAATCTCAATAGATACTTTGGTAATGGAGCCAAAAAGAGAAAGGATTTTCCTAGAACTCAAGGGTCAGTGCTTTAGTACTTAAATAGCCAAAGAGATGAGAATGAACCACCCTGTTATTCATCTGGTAAGGTATGGAAAATATCTCCACTGCAGAATGAATGAATGAGTGTGTAAATGAATGAATGAAGTCCTGTCTGTGGAGAGCCATATTGGAAACCCACAGTTTGCAAGCTCCTTCAGAATTTGGTCATGACATCGATATCTCACTGATATCTTACCTTCCTTGTGGACGTCACTCATTTACTTGCTCATTTGTTGTTGAAAGGTCCTGAGTACCCTGGTCAAAGGTTGGATTCTTAAACAACAAACAGTATCACCACCACCAACAGCAGCAAAACACTTGGGAGACAAAAGAAAATCTGTCTTTGATGCAAATGTTAATTTTAGTATTATATTTTAGTACAGAAATGTGTTTTTCTTTCACAAAACAGAGATATAACACAGAGCTACACATTAAAATTTACACATTTTTTCTTTTGTAAAAGGCAGAGGTTTGCATGTAACAATCATTTCTAGAACTACCCACAGCAACAAGAGGCATGGATTTGCTTGACCATTTATACAGGCATTAACTGCATTTTGTAATTTGGCCCTGGAAATGCAGCGTAAATAGGTGTGATGACAATGTGTGTACAAGTTCATTAGAACTTACTTGAATATAAGCAAACCTGTATTTAATGTTTAAGGTATATTGTAGCATTTTTTTACTTTTTTGAGAAATATGCATAGTTCAACTAAATACCGTAGCCGTAATTCACATTTATAGACAAATTAGTGAAAGTCTGAAAAGTTTGAGGCAGGAAAGAAGAGTCAAGCACTGTGCTACAAGTCACCTAGTCTGAACCGTATTTCTTACAAATCAGCTCCCAAGGTACCACAGCTTTAGCAAAGCCTCTATATTTGCCTTAGGTTTCTGTTTTTTCACTGACATATTCTTTATTGCTTCCTCCCTCCCACTGTGTCTGATTCCCGACATTGTTGGACTTGTGGCTCTCTTGCCTCTTGTTGCTCTCTCTTCTTTTAATACCCTGATGCAGCCGCAATGGATGGCAGGATGCATTTCATTCAGGCTCTCAAGGCAGTCAGTGTTCCACTTGAGTTCCCGTAGCATCTGTTATAGCTTGGTTAGAATTACAGAAAGAGTTCAACTCTATTTCTTTCAGATGAAGGACAACAGAGGTGAATTTTAATGGTTCCTTGTGGAGAGCTGCTTCAGAGAAAGAATATTTTGTAGTGACTAATCCTGAGTAAAGGGACTTGGTTCTTAATGTTGATTTTGCCATTAGCCAGGGGGGTTTATTATTTATTTTATATAAGCCATTATACCCTTCTGTTAGTCTCATGTTGATTCTGCCCACTTGACAGGAAATAAAAAGGCCTCTTGCTAACTCCAAATAACAGGAATAAGCAAGTTCTCTGTCTCTCTGTCTCTCTGTCTCTCTCTCTCTATGAGGATAAAAAGGACTGAAATCAAAAGTGGGTTTGGATAATATCTACGAATGGGCAATTAGTGATACTCAGACATTCAGGTTAAGACAACAGATAAGAGTATTGCACACTCCTCCTAAATTCTCGGTGACTATTAAAAAGGAGTATGAAGGAAAAAAAGATACTAGGAATTCTTTACAATCATACTCACATCATATCCGGATAACTAGGATACTAGTAATTATGGCCTTTAGGTCCTTCCTCTGGAAATATAAATTCTTCAGGCAATTGGAATAATCCTAAAGCTAAAATATGTTTGTACTTGTTACTCTGACTTCTTCACTAGAGTTCTTCTTAAAGGGATTATTATCGCAAAAAGGAAAGTTAGAATACTTAGAGAAGTTCTGTGGAGCAGGCATTTCTAAACAGAATGTTACTTAGAAAAATGCTTGAGACTATCCCAAGCATTTATGCAGGTGATGGGTCATATTGAATAGCTTTCTTTCTTCCTCCATTATGATCAAAGAGAGAGCAATTTTGATGATATGAAAACAAAGGGAAAATAGGCTGCGTTGGATGAACTCCTTCAAAGGATGCTCTGACGGATATATCCAATATATTAAAGGGCAGCCCTGCCAACATTTTGTGAAATAGAAAAGCTAAAAAAGCCACAAGGCTTTAAGGGAGATTCATGTATCTTTCCGGCATCTCTTTGCCTAACTATTTTTTTTCCCTCTAAACTCTCAACTTTCTTAGCCACAGATGCTGATGTAACAAACACAAGGGCTGAACATGGCGAGAGCAAGACTTCTGACAAGAATGCTGTATCAGAGAGAATGAGTCTTATGCCGAATGACAAGAAATCATTTCTTGCTTGTTGCTTATTTTCTTATGATGACACACTTTTGTGTTTTAGAAGAATTGAGAAGTAGAAAGCTGCTTTTCTGAGAGAGTATAGGTGGATTTAACTTAATTCATTAAACATGTATTGGACGTGCAGAACTGTAGAGGATAAGGAAAACTGATATAATGTGGGCCCTGCCCTCAAATACTGTAATCCCCTCCCAAGAAGAAATTTCGGATACCACAGTAAAAAATGCTCTTCTCTCTCTAGAACAGATTATGATGGCTTTGTTTCTAAATTCAATGTAATAACTGTACATTTCAAAACTGAAGTAAAAGTGTGAAATAAAATCTAGACCTTTATTTGTAAAGATGTAAAACTACATGTGGCAAACCTATTAATTGCAGATATACAGAATGTAAATGCACCTACCTCAGCTGGAAGGCAGTAAAAACTCATTGTTATATGCTTATGCAATCCAGTGTGTGTGTGTGTGTGTGTGTGTGTGTGTGTGTGTGACTTTTAGAGGGGGCCATAACTAAATTAAATAGTTTAATATTTAAGTAGTTTAAAAACACAAAATTAAAAACGATGACAATACAACAGATCTATACAAACCAAGGATGATTAAAAATTGTGTCTATAAACATGGATTAGTATGGAAATTAATATGGAACTTTGGATCTTTTCATAGGGAAAGAGAGGTTAAATAGTCCAAAAGTGAATTATTTAACTTTTGAATAATCTAAATTGCATATTTGGAAACTCTGATATTAATACATGCACTTACTATAAAAGCACAAACATATATACATACATGTGACTTGATCAGATGATAATCAACCTCTGTAGTAACCAAAAATATTTTTTGAAACCAGAATATGAAAAAAAGTGGTATGGAGAAAACAGAAAGCTATTTTTTAAGTCCATTTATAAATATCATGTACAGAGAAAAACAGTAATGAGAGCATGCGGCTACTAAAATATGTTATTTCAGTATCAAATTTTCAAGTCCAAATCCCCAAAAGCTAACCCTTGAGTTCCCTATAATCTCATTTTATCAGGGACATGTCACCACTTCTGTCATATGCTATTGGTCACACAGACCAAGGCTGGCCCATGCAGAGGGGACAACACAGATGCATAAATACCAGAAAATAACAATCATGGGAGCTATTTTAGCAGCCAGCTACTATGGTCTGCTCTGCTGTCTGCTCTCTGGACATCACTTGCTCACCCGCCCGTTAACTGTATTACAAGTCCCTTAAAAATGTCATCCCATTACAGCATCAATTTGAAGTCTAAAATCTTGTCTTTTAAATCGAGGATATCTGCATGTAGGGCTATTTGTGTATAGTTCCTGAAGTACAGCTCCTGAGTACAGTTTTCATCCATCTGAAGACCTAAGAAACTAAAGTGACAGGTTATCTGCCTCACCCATCCCATCAATAAGTGGTGAGATGGGGCTTAAAATGATCTCCACAGGCTCTGCTCTCCAGAGCCATCCCTCTTTCTTAGGGAAAGACAGCACTTCTGAATCTGAGTAGTCTGCTAAGCCCACTACCTGCCTGAAGACACTTTGGGATCCACTTTGAAAGGTCCCTGTGTCTTTCAGTCTAAATTGCCAATATTTTACCTATGTAGTTTTCTGTAAAATGTAATGGATTTGTTGTGGATCTTACTGGGATTCACTCTACTGAACAAAAGCAAACTCATTAATTTCTCCAAAATAAGCTCTTCTTTACCTTGGGCTTCGGTCGAGAAGGCTGTGGGAAAATATTCTAAGCCCTTTCCAAAATCTATTGTTTGAATGAGTAGATCTGAGTATCACACACTGAGTATTATATTTTTTTTAAAAAAATTTAGATTTTATTTATTTATCTTAAGAGGGGAACGAAAGGAGAGAGGGAGAGAAACATCAATGTATGGTTGCCTCTCGTGAGTCCCCCGCTGGGAACTGGCCTGCAACCCAGGCATGTGCCCTAACTGGAAATTGAACCGCGATCCTCTGGTTCACAGGCCTGCACTCAATCCACTGAGCTACACCAGCCAGGGCTGAGTATTATATTTTAGAGTGCTTTTTATCAAACTGAATAGCATTTTAAAACACCACCTGTTACCTTCTGAAATATATTCAAAGAATTTTATAGTTACATCTTTGGCTTTATCTTTGGTCCATAATTCCCCTGGTAGTGCCTTGAATTAAACCTGTATTCAAAAATCACTTCAGGATTGTATTATCCTTTGCCATCTCATGTGTAGAGGCTGAGAATTTTCAAAGCCATCAACCTATTATTTTTTCAAATATTTCATTTTTGATACAGGATAGACAACTGCAAGCAGATATGGAAGATAAATCATTTTGAGTCTACAGGATATCTTTTTAAAAATATTTTATTTATTTATCTTAGAGGGGAAGGGAAGGAGAGAGAGAGAGAAAAATATCAATGTATGGTTGCCTCTCATTTGTCCCCTGCCGGGAACCGGGACCCGGGAACTGGCCTGCAACCCAGGTATATGCCCTGACTGGGAATCGAACTGCAATCGTGTGGTTCGCAGGCCCGCGCTCAATCCATTGAGCTACACCAGCCAGGGCTACAGGATGTCTTAACCAATGTTTTCCAACAAGTAATAATTAAGCATCAGCTTTGTGTTGTGCCATCTCTCATCTGAAGGAAAAAAAAAGAGGTAAATTACTTACTCTCAGAGTGGCTACATTAGACTGGCTATAGACAGATAATAAATAAATACTTTTAAAAAATTTAATGATTTAATCAGAGTGATGAGTGAGATAGTAATGAGTGGCATTCTCCATTTCCACGAAGGTTGTCTGGGAATGCATGTGATGGCTTAGTGCAATTAGAAAAGGCCTATTTTGAGTAGATGTCATTGGATACCAATGACAAAGAGAAGAACGCCATGCAATGGTCTTTTAGATAAATAACAGTATGTGCAAAGGTGCTGACGTGGGAAGAAGACTGGCATATTTGGAGAAAGAAAAAGGTTCAGCTATAGTTTTCTTGTGTATATGTGACTTAGATGTGGGGTTAAAATAAAGACTAAATCTAGTATTTTTGTCTAAGATGACAAATTCAACTGATAATGTAATGAAATTATAATTTAACAGCATTTTGATTTTCCACTTAATTCTTCTCTGCTATGAAATTATTTGAATATAGTTTATCTTAATATAGCTTCCTTTGTTTCACTGAATCTCAAGGCATATTAACTTGTGGAATACCATAAAAACAATAACTAATACCATAAAAATCTTACTCCACTGTAAGTTCTATCATACTCTTTCTGAGATAAACTTTTTAAAACAAATTGTATCTGTTTCAAAATATGTTCTTTGCTTATACCTGACTAGGTGAGACTGAAAATAGAAAGTAGGATGTCACAGTAATAATTTTGGGAGTGACTATTTTAACTTTTCTTTTGTAATAACTTGTAAACAAATATGTGAATGCACAAGAATTATTTTCCCCAAAGAAAAGACTGACTTTATACTATTTGGCCTTTAACTTTATACATCATTCCTGGTCTTAGGTTTTATTATCCTCCTGCTCCCAGTAGACACACCAATAATGCTCGTACTCACAAACATAGACTCAAACCATAAATAATAATTTTTGCTATTTGGAAGAAAGCACAAAGAACCATGAGGCTGTGATGGGAGATTTTCACAAGAGTCTAAGAGGAAATAGGGGGAATGCACATCTTTCTCACTACTTCTTTCCAACTGTTTCTGTTTGGTAAATATTGGCTTTATGTAAGTAATGCTTGCAAACATACACATATGAATATAAAAAATAATATGAAGTGTGTGGGTAATTAATGGTAAGCAGATGGTTGTTCATAGCTTTTATAATGTTTAAACTCTATTTTGATTCATTCTTGTAGCTATACATTTCCACATTAAAGCATGGATTGAAAAAAATGGCATTAGCTGTATTCACTGAGCCCATAAAAATGAACACATAGACCTAGAGAACATAACTGCCAAATTATTTATGGAACGCTCCTCAGCATTAATATTTTTAGGCTACCTATCCTAAAGGCATTTCCAAAGCTGCCTATGTAAATCTGGAAGCAAATGAAATGAATGAATCCAATAAGAAAATATAAAAAACATTTACTAAGCTCAGGATCATTAAAAAATATACTAGGATAAGTGCAGGACATTGGTTACTAGTGTAGATTTGGACTTCGTGGACATTGAAGTAAAGGAATAGCTTGTGGGTACTGGGATTTAGAAACAAGCAAAAGCTTAGAGATATCTATATATGATCACGGTTGAGTTTTCATAGTTATCACTTCCAGGAATAAAGACTTAAAACTTCAGAAAACCAAGAAAAAGGCAACAGAAGGTATTAGCATTTAAAAAATTATTTTAGTATTTTGGGGTAGGATGTCATTCATGGTCTAGTACAGAAGTAGAAACAGAGAGTCAGGGAAGGAAAGGACATTTTGTGCAGCACGTTTCTTTTTCATCTTTTATGCAACAGTTGTAACTGGAGGCAGAATACAGACCCCTGGGAGTGTGACCTGTGCGTTGAAAGTCACTTCTGGTAGCTGGAAGTCTGGGACACTTAAAAGGAAGTATTAGTTTTGACTAAAGAAAATTTTATGGAAAAACGGAGCTGACTAACCAGACTAGTGAACCCTCGGTTTTAACAAAGAACCTTCATTTTTTTTTTCATTTTTCCAGTGCCCACAGTGTTTGTATTTTGAGTTAACCAAGGAAAAGATCTTTGAAACACATTTTAGTTATCCTTCATTCTACATCTTGAACATTATGGAAGCATGCTCCTCTTTAATGTGTTATTTCCAAAGTATTTTCTTGATTTGGATATAATATTCAAAACTGAGTTTCATAACGGGAAAGACTAATTTTAGCTCCCATTTTTGGATGTATTCAAAGCCAGAGCATGTGTGACCCAGAGGTCAAAAAGAACCAAATACTTTTTAAAGATAATTACCTTTCAACCTAACTATCAAATTCTAGGATTAAAAATGAGTTATTGGTATAAATCTAAAGGGATAAGAGATATTTTTTTGCATTATTATATGTGATTGGGGTGACAACACAAATTCTTGTCTAAACTGGGGGAACTCTTTCAAAGGGAAAAAGGGGGAGGAACCGATGCTTAGCCCATCAGGACCTCAGGACAACACAGGTAAGTGGACACTGCCCGTGGCAAAGCAGGCACACGGGCGTCGTACTCAGGGGCACTCGCCTCCACTTGATATGATCCTTCTGCTGTCGCCATGTTAGCGGCATCTTTAAAACCATTCCAAGTGACATCTCACTCTGAAACCTATTTGCAACTCAGTATCTTCTCTTATTATTATTATGTTCTGTTTTTTTCCTCCTCAGGTAAGCATATCATAGAATCACAATAACTGTTCATGGGTGGCATCTTTCAGCACATTTAACTTTTCCTTTCTGTTTGATTAGAAAATAGATGCATTTTCTACCATGTTAAACTTATTTACATTCACTTGCTGGAAAAAAAATACACCGGCAATGGAAATCTGAGAAATACTTAGTTACATATTTTGTTTAGTTACAAAGAGCTGGAAATGGCACATTCCTTGAATTTTTATAAGAAGATAAAAGCAAGTATTTATATTCTGACATATTTGAAATTCTGTCATCATCATTCCAAAAGCAAACCTCAAAAATGTCCCTTTTTTTCTTTAAAAGTTAATAATGTGAAACTTTTGGCCTCATCACCTCTGAAGACAGAGTGAGAAATGGCTCATTAAAAATTTATATTGATCTTTCATCCAAATATATTTGACTGATAAAATTGAGTTCCCTTTCCTTTATAAATGTATTATTTAGTGAAAAGAAATTTCTCAACATGTTAACAGTGAATTCTTGCAGCCTGCTTGAATATTATTGTTCAAAAATTAGTTTGTTAACAAATATACTTATTTGTACATTTCCTTTTGATGAATGTGTCACTCTATTTGCTGCACTGTTAAGTAGGAACTAAATGAGCCTTCTTGGAATCTCTGTGGTGAGAGACATTATACTCAAAAGAGTAGCTTTAGCACAAAGTTCACCCATTAGAGTTGCAAGTAGACAATATAAGATTCTAACCCCTTTCCAAGCTTAAGCAGGGAAGAATACAAAAAAAGCCAGAGACCAATTAAATACATGCATTTAAATGGTAGCTGTCAACAATTATATGTATAGCAACTATTGGAAATATGAATTTAAGTTGGAGTAATTAATTCCAAAAACATGCAGCTCATTTTGAAACAACAGTTTACATTAATTCAAATGATTTCATTAAGATATTAAAATAATAAAACTTCTCAAAGAAATATTGCTGATGAAGTGAGATCAAACAGATGGAGAGAAACAGGAAAGGTTTTGGGGAAGAGAAGCCATGAACAGTGGGTAGGGATTTGGACGTGGTTCCCACTGCGAAAGTGAAATCTCAGCTCTTACCTAGGTTGGAAGTGGTCAGGAAACATCCCAGGGTGATGTAGCCCTGACACCAACGACTGTTTCTTCACACATGTGACAGGAAAAGGGAGTATGAAGGATCTGGGTACCTTGAACAGAGATGAGGAAACAGAATCTCCACCTGGCATACTCCTTAAAGAATATGCCAAACCCCCTTTGATTCAGAGAATGTTAGGAAGAGATTCAACCAATCTAGACATTCTCTTTCCTGCTCATGATGGTGCTCAGAGTGAGGGTAATACTTGCTGCTGTTAAATCCAGTCCATCTAACCACCATGTCTCTTCAGTGGTGGCACCTAAGGCTTCTTCCTCACACCTTCTACCAACCAAATCCATTGTCCGCATGTCAGGTCAGAATTGTATTGTACAACATGTATCTGACCATATCACTGTCCTACTTACAATCATTTAGTGTCTCCTGACTACCTGAGTGTTGAACTCAGGACAAACTGGATGTACCTGCAAACCTGTCATGTCAAACTTTTTGAGGTTTCCCTAATCCTTACTGCCTTTTTTATCTCTGATTTGTGAATATTAGGCGTATTTTAACCTCTAAGCACAGAATAACTCTAGATAAATGTTATTTTAGTTATTCATTTACTCACCGAACATTTCTTAGTACCTTCAATGTACACAGAGCAAGGCATAGGGCACAGGGTACAGAACAATGAATAAGGTGCTCTCCTCAAAAAACTTAGTGATTAACCAGGTTATCTTTTCCCCTGACTAGGTTACATACTTCTCTTCTGGCTTCTCATGGCCTCCTATACATACCTCAATCTTAATTCCCATAAAAACATAAAGAACTATGCTGTTTACTTTCCTGTAATCTCAACATATCACAAGCTTGTTTAGTATAAAAATCATTTGTATCTTCATCCCCAGCACATGACTTGGTTTTATAAAGTTTGTGTAATTTAAGAGTGCTTACTTATGTTCTGAAGATACCTACTTATTGCCAGCTGCATAAAACGTGTGGATTATAAAACAACAGGTGATAGTGATGAATTTTATATTTAAAAAACAGAAAATAATATAAAATTTGAAAAACCTTAGGGAAGAATGAAAGTATAAATTATACCGAGAAGAGAAAACTCTACTAAGGATCTGCCTCTCACACACACACACACACACACACAAATAGGATCAGAGAGAAATAACATAAAATGTAGATAACATTTGCAGTGCAAACTACACTAAGAATCTAGTTATTCTGTGGACCAATTCGAAGTATGGAAATGAAGTGTTACAAAACGGATGGATGCTGATGAGAAATGGTGGTATATCATTCTACAGTGAGAGAGAAAACGATAATTTAGTATAGAATATTAAGAATAAGAAAGATTTAAATAAGAATATAGATACTAAGAGGCTCTATAAGGAGGAAATGGAGTGGCTGATGACTACACACCATTTGGATTCTGAAGGGCTAGGACGTCACTGGGAGGAGAGCTGGAGGACAGTGGCATGCAGTCCCCGTTGAAGAAGGATCGGGTTTTACGCAGGCAGAAGTGTTTGGAGCATCTTGTGGCTCACAGCTATTCAGGTAATACAGCAGCAGGGAAGCATAGCATTAAGATGTCAGATAGGAGGGAAGAGCCTGAGGCTAGTGAGATGGAGAAGACAGAAGGTATGCACACAGGAGCCAGTCAGTCCAAGGTCAAGGAGAGATGTGAAGGAAATGGCAGCTGAGTCAAATGACTTGGAGAACTGAGGCAGAGAAGGGTTTCTAGGAGTCAGTCGGGAGCATCTGGCAGCAGGAAGAATGAAAATCTATAATATCTGCTCACTCTTTGTGGATGGCTGGCTCTGCAGTTCTTACATCAGTATTGGATAAATCGGAAAAGGGCTCTCTATGAGTGGGGAGGCACATGCTAATTCCGAGGCAAAATATATCTCAACAGATAAGAAAGGAATTGAAAGAAAAGCCAACCATGCAGTTAGAATAAACTGTCTATAAAATAACAGGGCACACGAACAGCAAGCACAGGATGGCTCATGGCACATAATGACGACGTGGTTCTAACCTGGAAGAAAGACGCAACTCCTACCTACCACCAGGACCTATAAAAATGTAAGTATGCAGGACAAAAAGAGATATTAGTCAAAAACTAATACCATAAGGGTTTTAAATATATCATCACCAACAATAAAAACTTACATAAGGTTTTAAAAACCAAAACACCTCTCATTCGTATATGAAGATATTAGTTAGTTGTAATTATTTTTAAAGCTGTCACATAGAAGGAAATGGCTTTTCCCCCATCATCCTATCATCGTCAATTTGGAAATCAATGAAGAAAAAGCCTAAAAAAGATACAGAAGTTCGTATGTAGCCTTAGTTGAGCGTCAGAGGATGCAGAGGAGATTGTAAAAACAATAAGTAGTAACACATTAAATGTGCAGATAAATGATGCTGAATTGAAATTACAATGACAAAGAAAGAAGCATGCCCCTGCGACAACAAATAATATAGACAATAAAACTTGAAGGAAAAGGGACAACTGTGATAAAGAATAAATATACCTCCCAAGGAAAATCAAACACTTTTCTTAAGTAACCAAACTTAAAACAATTAACTACTGTCTTTTGTATTTTATATTTACCTACTATTCTTCAACTATCCCTGATAACAATATTTGATATATGTTGGCATTTAAAAAATACATGTTTTTTTAACACAATTTGGGATCAACTTTGAAAAATAACTCCTTTGAAAAATAACTTCTCTCTGGCAATAAGCTTTTAGATTTTTGTTCTGAAAATATCTAAAATCTCTAGCCGCCGTATCAGTGAAAGCCCAAAGGTCAAATGTGAAACATTGTGTTAAAAGTCAAGAAACTAAGGCAGAAAAATTCCTTCTGCCTTGTCTCAGTATAAATTGCAGATCAAACAGTGATCTGCACTGACAATGGCCATCCAATCTAAAATGAATTGTAGTCCATTTAACATCTAAAAGGTCACACTTGGATTTGTGCGGGGCTTTAATTTTCAACTGCCCAGCCTTGTACTCGCTCAGTATTTGTACCTTCTAAATGAGCTTTTTTGACCATCAGATGATAAAGTTTTATACACTGAAGGAAGAAAGAGAAATCTTTGTAGTCAGTGATAGCTTACTTGCTTATTTGTTTATTTTTAAATATGTTTACTTTGTGAATAAACAATGAAAATATAACTTGAACTGCTTTATTTTTAGCGGCAGTAATTTACAAATAAAAGTACTTAAATTTAGCATTCCGTGCAATGGGAAATATTGAAAACTGGGAACTTGAAATGCATTTTTTCCCACACAGAATCAACAATTAACAGATATAACTAGTATTTAGCAATATTTGGTGTCCACTTCATGCCAAGTACTTTATACTGATGACTGCTAAGCCTCACAATACAGCTGTTTAAAATGCTCTCAACTTTGTTGTTCTTTGCAAAGAATAGCTTTACTTTGAAAGAGCAAATTTGAAAAAAAGAATATTTTACCTCTTGCTCTTTACATCCGATTTTTCCAGATTCCTTTCTAATACATGTCTTCCTAAAAGTAATGTTAAGGAGGAAAAAAAAGTTAGAGCTCTTATTAGTGTAAATGAAAGATAAGCAAAAGAAAATAACATGTGTAGAAGTGCTAAGAATGGAAAAGAAAGCAGAGGTGACTGAATAAAAGGAAATACACATGAAGTAAAAAATGAGCTTTTCAAGTCACACTAGTGTTTGATAATCAAGCTCACCCATTATTAGTGCTGCTAATTTGGAAAGATTCACTTCTCTGGGCCTCAATTTTCTTACCTGTAAGAGTTTTGGTCATGCTTATCTCTAATTGTTTTAAGAAATATATTAGCTAGTGCCTGAAAGCAGACACTCAATGTAAAATCAATAGCATACTTTCTTTCCCTATCAAACTTATTTTTTAAATGAGCTGTACTTATTGTCATGCAATCAACAAAATAAAGACTTTTCTCACTGCTGCATCAGGCAATCCCACAGTTTTCCTGGCAATTTTTCTGGTCTGAGTAATAGCTAAGTATTTAATAACGCATATAACATGGTACTGACCAATCAGAACAACAAAAACTTCTCTAGAGAGGCCCTTCTAAGCCAGGTGCTGAAACATTAGTTGCTAAAAAGTGGTAGGGGGTGGACTTACATGATTGAGAAATAGTTTTCTTTTGATTATGTGGAGGAAGAAATCAAGGAAACACATTTAGTTTCACATATAAATAAACTACCAGCAGAAGGAAGTGGATAACTGTAACAACTATAAAATGAAGAAATCAGGCTTCCAGAATGCAGGAGCATGAATAATCGTAAGAATGAAGCCCACAAAGAAATTCCACAAAAAAATTACAAATTACCTTAAATCATAAAATAGAGAGACTTACTGTTCTTTGAACCCTCATTTTATATTTTAATCTAGCTGAAAGAAATGCACCTCTTAACAAAAATAAAATTATAACATAAATACTATTCTGTATCTTATCCGAATTGATTTATTTAAACCATTAATTCTCAACATTTAAATAATTTTAATTTTTTAACACTAGAAACAGAACAAGAATAAGTTGCCAGTGAGTTAGTTGTAAAAACTTCAAGAAAATAGCTTAAAAACTGGAAATCATATATAAAAATATGGTTTGTGCACACTTAAATTGTTTTGCTTTAACTTTCTTTTAAATTTATTTTCAGAAATGATATTGTTATTGGATTTCTGGATTGCTGAGAACAAAAAGAACAGCATAGTCAAGCTGTTTCAGTGAGCACATGGGTGGTAGTATTATTGACATTGTTATGGTGAGGTGATTATATTTATGTTGTACTATAAAACAAATGAGTAATGGTGCTTTGTTTTGGAAACTGCAGATTTAATCCTGAAAGAAAAGAATATAGTTGTGAAGTTGAAAAGATTAAATTTAAAAAAACCCTGGGGTCCTAAATTTGAATTGCAAATATCACTGTGAACTCATGATGTGATTTACCATTAATAAAATAAACTCCTAGATCTTTCTGTGGTAGCCTAAATAATAGTTCCCCAAAGGTGTCAACTCCCTAATCCCCAGAATCTGTAAATGTTCATTTAGATGGCATAAGGGATTTTGCAGATGTAATCAAGTTCAGGATTTGGGTTTAGGGAGATTATCCTGGATTATCCTAGTGGGCCCCATATAATCAAATCATCCTTATAAGTGGGGAGGAAGCAGAGTTAAAGTCAGACAGAAGGTGTTAAAATGGCAGAAAATGGAAAGATGTTAGGCTGCTGGCTTTAAATGTGGAATATGGAATCAGCAGCTAAGAAACGCGTGTGGCTTCTAGAAGCCGGAAAAGTCAAAGGGAAAGATTCTCCCCAAGGGCCTCCAGAAGAAACAGAGCCCTTCAGGCCCATTTTGACTTCCGATTGACACACTTAAGAGAACAAACTTCTGTTGTTGTAAGCCATTGTTTGTGGTAATGCAATTTTTACTTTAAAAGAGCTAGAAAAATGGCAATAATTTGAAATGAGTTTCACTATGGGGATTGATTGAATCTGAATAGATTTATCTGAATAAAATTGTCTACCAGAAGGAATAAATCAAGTGTCCTTGAAGAAATGGCTAATTAAGTTGTGAGTAAGAGCAGTCAGAAAGAACAGGTTGTAACACCAGGTAAGAAAAATAATATTTTGTAAAAACATAAGTGAGTATCTTGTGATATGCAGGTTCATTAGGGTCACATCAAAAACCCAGAGATCAATTTGAACAGCCCTCTCCCTGGGTAACATTGAGTCAATAAGAGTTTACTCCTGCTATAAAAACTATACCTCTATACAACTAAATGATTTATAGGAAAGTTATTTTTCATAAGATTATGCCAATTACCTTTAAGTGAGAAGATAATAGACATTCAATATCACAATATACAACTTCTCACAATGTAATGGGTCCTAGAATAAGTCATCAACGCCTATTAACACCACATGGAGGCAACGGGCCATCGTGCACCTGCTGATAGAAATGCCTATCACCCAAGAAATACTCTTGTCAAAAAAAATGGACCTGAATCTTTAAATCTAATTCCATTTTTTTCAGAAATATGAGTCGATATAACATGTTAACTCCACAAGTTTACCTATGATATCTAGATTCTGAAAGTTCTACAGACAAGTTACCTGAAATTAACTTTTCCTTCAGGTATAGTAAGGATTTGTACCTATGTATATTTAAAACATTCTCATCTTTTATAGGTATATACTTATATAATTATAAATTAAATGATATAATGTCTTAGATTTACTTTAAAGCAATCCTGAAGAAGGGTATAGATGAAATGAGGTTGACCCTGAGGTAATAACTGTTGAAAAAAGGAAAAGGACTTCTTTGTATGTTTGAAGTTTACCCTCATGCAAAGTTTAAAAAATTAGTTCCATAATTTCTGTGAAAAATGAAGTCTAGAAGGATCAAATAAGACAAGTGATAAAAAGAGTACCTTTTAAATGATGATTCATGCTATTTAAAAATTAGCACCATTGCAACAGTTTATGAGTCATTTTGGAGACACCTTGAGAAGATATATTCTAAGAGCACACAATTATACAGAAATGGCCAATCGCCGTGTCTCTAGAGACATGCTGGTGATTCAAACCAGTAGTTTGACTAAATTGCTGGGATGTTTTTGTATAATCTATCTGAAAGCTGAAGGGAAATTTCACCCATACACACACTTATATAAAAAGAAGAAAATTATAAATCACAGCAGCTGATTCTCAGAATAATTTTATTTGTGTGAGAAGTGGAGCAGATTCATTTCCTCCTGAAATGGTGAATGAGCTTCAGCTATTGTGAAGACCCTTAAAGCTCGTTATTGGAATTGCAAGTACTCCTGAAAGTAATCTCTCCTGAGCGTTATGAGAAATTTCACCTTGTGGAAAAACATGGGTCTAAGTCCACATCTTTCCCAAACTGTGTTGTATTCAAAGGCCCATAGTGAATTGTATTCCCCAGCCTTTTCTCTGGAGCAAGGCCCTGAGGTTCAGGTTTAGTAATGTTTAACTTTGTATTTATTTCTAACATTTATAAGGGCTTGGCATTAACTTCCTGCTCAATATTTATTGAACACTTGATAAATGTATTCTTACTCAGCATCGGTTTCTTTGCTACATATTTTGATGAGAAGTGACTGGATAAAATTAAATATTACTAGCTCCATGATCCAGAATAATCTCCCTTTTCAAGATTAATTTAATTACCTCTGAAAAATCCCTTTTATCATGTAAGATAACTTTTTTAGAAGCTGAGCACTAGAGTATGAACATCTTTGAGAGGCCATTATTCTGTATACCACACATTTACTTTAATTCAAATAATGCATTACTTATAGTATACTTTCAAATTTTGGAGGGAGGAGAGATGTGAATAAACTATGTCAGTATGGTTTCCAAAAATGTCTCACTAAGAGTAGTTAGGTGATGACTCACACAACTAATTTACGGTTCTGACGTCTCTCTGTCAAAAATGGATTAAGTACCTCTGGATTACCCTGATAGCCAAATCTAGGTAAAGGAACTCTATGTAAAGCTAATCTAATCATATTCATAGGAAATGTTATGTGATTTATTATCTATGTCTCACAACCACAGGCCTTCATACTCTTTTCCTCCTCCAGCCGTGAGTGTATTTAAGAGCAAGGAAAGTGGGCTAAGCAGGTAGCATCTTTTTAAATGCATTTTCCTGTCAATGTATAAAAGGAATAAGTTATTTACAAATAAAGTGTCAAACTTAAATGACAATTGGCATATAGTTTACCTGTGGATTATCTAGTTATACTCGATAATCTAGTTATACTCAACGGATTAATTGCTTCAGGGACCTGTTGGCAACACAAAACAATGTCAATGACAAATCTATAGAATTATAACTGAGAGAAGAACTACACCATTGCAAGTCAGGCAGATAATATTTTACTAGCATGTCTTAATTCTTGCATTTGAAACACACCATTTCTAAAATTGTACTGCAGTCCTTGCTACAGCGGGTTATCATCCAGTTGAAAAAGGACCATTAGAGAAATGAAGTATTGACTTTGATTTATAATTCTAGCATACATAATTCATCATACAAAGTAATAGCTGGCCCTGGATTTTCTACCATTGTATAAGTAAACAAACTCTCACAATCACTCTAGTTGAACTTCAAGGAATATGACCTATCCCTCTTCCCCCTAGTTAATAGGAAGGGAGAGGCCTTGAAATATGGTTTAACTTTGTATTTATTAACAGTTTCTCCTGTATGGAACATGCTTTTCATTTCCCACTTGACCGGCCCCTTCTTGTTTCTATGGTCTCAAAGGTAAGACTATCAGAAAGGCCTTCATGAGCTATTGTAATATTATTTCTTTCATTTATAACACTGTTTACAAATTATAATTATGTATGTATTAGTATTTGTCTGTTTACATTTGTCCCAGCCATGTCTCATGTCTTAACATTTTGGGTGACTCTAGGAAACTTCCATTCGCACGTGGATTTGCTGGATTTCACTTCTCAGAGCGAAGAGACAGGTGTCATATTCATAAAGTTTTTCGTCTGTGGTGACTCAGTCCATCCTGCAAAATGTGGTGCTCTGAACTTTTTTACACATGGCAGCAAGGTGACACCTCTCTGGGATTCCCTGGTAGGCAGCATTCGCATTTTTTGTCTGTCTCTCTCTGGGTCTCTCCTCTCTATATATAATTCACTGTTTGTTTTTCTCTTAAAAACTGTATTCCGCATTAGGGAAACCTATTACACTTTTCATAAAATCACTGAAAACATGTGTAAGTGCCTTGAATATGGCACTTATTCAAAGCCGACCTTGCTATATAACACTCTTTCAGTATAACACTCCCACAAGAAAGATACTAAAGTATTTTTGTGAAAATGAGAGAAATGGAAAAATGAAAAGAACACAGAAAAGTACCTCACTCTCATGGAATTCAAAAAAAATCAACATTTCCAACAAGTGTTTCACTTTAAAGGAAATTACATCTAAGGAAGTAAAGAAAAATTTACTAAAATGATAATGGGTCCCAGCAGGCCCCGACTCCAAATGCAGCTAAACATAACTTGTTACAATAATGAACATGGCAGCATTTTACGTATCACTGAGATTGACTTTGGGATTTGAATCTGCAGGGCGGCAAACCTGGGGAGAACTGATTCCATGGCACAAAAAGACGAAACATGTTCCTCTTACACACATGACCCTCAAATCTGGTGACTGAAGAGCGGATTTGGCTAATCCAAGAATGAAAGCCTAGTCTCACAACATTATTTTGAACACTTCAGAAGAGAAAAAAATGTAAATAAGGAAGTTGCGCAGTCATTAACAAGTAGTTTCTAACACAAAACTAGAAGTTGGAAAGATCTATGCTTGTCCTCCATATAGAAATTTCTGTCTCTTGGTGCACGTACTCTCATCAAACATCTTGTCTGACAAATATTTACTCATGTTTCAAGAATCAGTTTTAGCATCATTCATATTTTGGTACTAAAAACCGTTCTTGGATTATTTGAGCAAAGGACCTGTGATGGTTAATTCTACGTGTTAATTGGGAGGGTGTTTTCGGATGAGATTAACATTGCAATCAGCGATCCTTGAGTAAGCAGGTGGCTCTCCATAACTTGGGTGAGCCTTCAGACCAGAGCTGTACCGTTGGCTCTCTTGAGTCTTGAGCCTGCCAGCCCACACTGTAGATTTCGGCCTTCCCTGCCCCTATTTTATGAGATGAAAACATTCTAACAAAATAATACTAATCATGCTCTCTGTAAACATGGGGAGAACAAATGAGATCAACTGAGGCCTCATCTCTTGTTCACTTTTATATTATTATCAGTAAGACAGAGTGGTATAATAAAAGTTATCTTTTTGTGATAGGTTTGAAATAATTATTCATATTAACTTTGTTGTACTTGTATCATTTTGTGCTTCCAATTGCTGTGAAGTTTGCAAATCACTGTGAATTTGTGTTCATTTAAATATGCAATTAGACAAACCTCATAAAATGCTAACTCTGACACGATTGCTACAGAGATTATTTCCCACATGTGACAGGAAATGATATGTGTACATACACACATACATAGTCTACTCGGATACATTTATAACCCACAAAATTAGGGTCCGTTTTTAACATTCTTAATATGTAGCTAACATTTTACAAGATTCTTACAAGAATCTTTGGTTTTGAGTAAAAAAAAAAATTTTTAAATAATGTCTTACCCAAAATAGATGTTAATTCATCTGTAAAAGGAGAACTAGAAATAGAGAATTCAGAATGGGTATCGTCATGACAATAGCCTTATTCTCTTCTGTCCCCTGGACAAAGTCTGCACCCAGGCCAGGGTGGCTGATAGAGCTACACCCGTCACATCAATATTCTAAGCAATAGATAAAAGAGATGGTTCTTCTTCCTTTTCGAGGAAACTTTATGGTTATAAAATTTTTATTTATATCTCAATGACCAGCACACTGCAACAGATGCTATGAAATATATGTTGTTTGTGTGGTGGTGACATATTCATATTTTTTTAACTGAGTAAAAAGCAGAAAAAAAAATATGAAGAGAAATCTGGTAGTTTCTGCCACATGAGTAGCTGGGAGAATTCAGAGGCGAATTTCTTGTAATTATGAAGGAACTCAAGTCTGGCAAGAAGTAAAACCCATAATATATTTTAAAAGTTAAAGTACATCCTTATAATATGGACTGCAAAGGATGAAGGACTTTAAGAAATAAAGGGCAGGCTGGTATTAAGCAGACAGAGCAGAATTAGGCCCTGGACAAAAATACCTGCTAATGACTGAATTAGCAATCCAAGGAATGTTCTCAGGACCACTGCTGAAATTCAGTGCCACTCACCGTGACACAAATCTGTGAAAAACCACAGGTATCCTATTCATCTTTAGACATTGAGTCATCTTTAGTGTGAGAATCCTGGCTTTCAGAACTACCTTAAGCCTCAAAAACAAACAAACAAACAAAAAAAAAAAAAACAGGAATAATCCCTTGCCTTTAACCTAATCAAGAATTATGCTTCTCATTTTAGACATAAGCAACTCAAAGGGGGACACAGCTAATAAGTCATCACTTGGGATCTGGGATACTTGGTTTCTTTCAACTTTATTGCTTATTCAGTGAGTTATTTTTTCCACTTCACTGTGTTGTGAGAAGGGTTAGCTCTACTGGGAGCATTGAAGACAGTTATGTACTAAATGAATACTCATGAAAGTTATATTAATTACATCATTTTTGAAGTGTGCATTCCATCCTTTCTCAAAGGGAATAAAAATGGTAAGTTTTCAATATTTAGGCACATGGTTAGTATGAAATATCCAAAATGCTCAAAATCCTTCCTTTTCCTACACAAGATATTATTACTATGTGACAGCACTCATAGTAGCATCTCTAAAGGCAAACAGAACAGCCCAACATGTAGGAAAACAATAAAGGTAACTTTACAGATATATCTCACTCATCTCTATGACATATTTGTGAGTGAGATAACTATCGATATAAATTGCACGTAGGGTAAACGTTTGAAAAAATTAGAGGTAAAATTAGTACTGAAGAGTTTTATTTTTATTTTTGTTTTCTCACTGTCTCTGTTCTTCCTCTCAGATGCTAATAAGGCAAGAAGCAAAAGAGATAACAAAACGACATCCTGCATCTGTGTTCATATTTTTGAAGATGTCAAAAATTTACTTATGACAGCCCCAGAATAGTTAATTCATTATCCAAGTTCCTTTGCGCTAATGGCTTTGTGTTCCACGGGTGACTGACGAATCTGATGATAATTGAAGGGCCAGTCACTGGTTTTCCCTGAGCTTTGCTTGATATTATGGGGATAATTTCTTTTGAGCACAAATGATATAATTGCTTTTACACAGAAGTGAAAATTAGAGGCCTAAGGATTTGTTTGATGTTGCCACGAACCTGTTACCTTCCTTTTATACTTCAAAGCCTTTCAGGCTGTAGGTGTAAAGCTCATTCAAAACCATGCAGCTGATTGAAGGTGGATCCAAAATTAATTACCAACCTCTCCTTTTTTATCAAATTTACTGGGGCGACAATGGTTAATAAGATCATATAGGTTTTAAGTGTACAATTTTATGACATATGATATGTATATTGCACGGTGTGCCCACCACCCAAAGTCAAATTAGTCTCTTAATTATGGATCCAGTTCTCTTTCCGTGGCATGATCCCCTTGTTAAGGAAAATTTTTATTTAGTTAAGTAAAACACTAAGATCATCAGAGGCATTAGTAGAAGAGCTTCTACTCCCAATTTCCATTCCTTATAAGCAAGGTTTGACCTGTAGAGAAGCAGATGACCTGACTCTGTTCTTGGTTATTTAAATTCCAAAGTATTTTGCCCTTGTATTTTTTTTCCGCTGTGCTTATAATTTCATTGTACTTCCATTAACCCAGATATCTACAATTATGACAGGCTAAAATATGACTTGCTCTAAAAAATACAAGATACATATATATAGCGGGAATAAAATTTCATCAATGGTAAGTGAACGATTTACCCAATGAACTTCAGCTTGAAATTTTTTCAGTGAAATATCCACATACATTCCTCATTCTACTTCATTCATCTTGAGATAATTACGTTAAGTTGGCAACCTAGAACTATTTTTCACGAGAAACACAAAGTTTTATAAATATTGTATATGTAATTACACATATTTTTAAACCTGAAGTTAAAATATGTTCTTTCTTTCTAATTTAAATAAGTTCTGCACACATAGAAACACACATCCAATTGCCCTTTCTCATTTTCTCTTGAGTGTGTGCGCATGCATGTGTGTGTTTAATAAAGAGAAGCAGTGATTAAGCAGAGGGATGATGTTAGTTCAAGTAAAAGCCCTTAGTCTTAAATCGCAAACTGTTGTTTGCGTATATTATTGTTTACTTTTAATGCTCTTCCATGATCCATTTTTCTAGGCAGGTCAGTAGGATAAAAGCATTCCAATTATTTATTTATTTGTTATATTTATTTATTCTAATTGTTGTTCAAGTACAGTTTTCTGTCTTTTACTCCCATCCCAGCTCACCCTCCAGTGCTCCCCACCACCCTCCCATTTTCAACCCCCTTAATTTTTGTCCACGTGTACTTCATACTTGTTCCTGTAAACCCTTCTTCCCCTTTTCCCCTGAAATTCCCTCCCCTCTCTGCTCTGGTCCCTGTCAGGCTGTTCTGTATCTCAGGGTCTTTGGTTATACTTTGCTTGCTTGTTTGTTTTGTTGTTTAGGTTCCTGTTAAAGGTGAGATCATATGGTATTTGTCTTTCCTCGCCCGGCTTATTTCACTCAGCATAACACTTTCCAGTTCCATACATGCTGTTGCAAAGGGTAGAAGCTCCTGCTTTCTCTCTGCTGCATAGAATTCCATTGTGTAAATGTACTATAGTTTTTTGATCCATTCACTTACTGATGGGTACCTAGATTGCTTCCAGCACTTGGCTATTGCACATTGTGCTGCTATGAACATTGGGGTGCATAGGTTCTTTTGGACTGGTGTTTCAGGGTTCTTAGGATATAATCCTAGCAGTGGAATTGCTGGGTCAAAAAGTGAATCCATTTTTAGTTTTCTGAGGAAATTCCTACTCTTTTCCATAGTGGTTGTACCAGTCTGCAATCCCACCAACAGTGCACTAGAGTCCCCTTTTCTCCACACCCTCTCCAACACTTGTTTCTTGCTCTGTTTATGATGGTCCTTCTGACCGGTATAAAGTGGTGTCTCATTGTGATTTTATTTTGCATCTCTCTGATAGCTAGTGATATTGAGCATCTTTTCATGTGTCTCTGGATCCTCTGTATGTCATCTTCAGAGAAGTGTCTGTTCAAGTCCTTTGCCCTTTTTAAAATTGGTTTGCTTGTCTTCTTAGAGTGGAGTCCTATAAATTCTTTGTATATTTTGGAGATTAACCCCTTGTCTGAGGTATTATTGTCAAATATGTTTTCCCATATAGTTGGTTCTCTTTTTCTTTTAATACTGTTTTCTTTAGCTGTGCAAAAGCTTTTTATTTTGATGAGATCTCATTTGTTTATTCTTTCCTTTATGTCCCTTGCTCTAGGGGACATATCAGTAAAAATGTTGCTGTGTGAAATATCTGAGATTTTTCTGCCTATGGTCTCCTCTAGGACTTTAATGGTGTCACGGCTTATATTTAAGTATTTTATCCACCTTGAATTTATTTTGGTGTATGGTGTAAGTTGGTGCTTGAGTTTCGTTTTTTTGCATGTAGCTGTCTAGTTCTCCGAACACCATTTGTTGAAGAGGCTATTATTAGTCCATTTTAAGTTGCTGCCCCTTTTGTCGAATATTAATTGGCCATAGAGAGTTCGGTATATTTCTGGGCTCTCTGTTCTGTTCCATTGGTCTATGTGCCTGTTTTTATGCCAGTACCAGGCTGTTTTGATTACAGTGGCCTTGTAATACAGTTTGGTACCAGGTGTTATGATCCCTCTACTTTGCTCTTATTTCTCAAAATTGCAGCTGCTATTCAGGGTTGTTTATGGTTCCATATAAATATTTGAAGTGTTTGTTCTATGTCTGTGTAATATGCCATTGGTATTTTAATGGGTATTGCACTGAACATGTAAATTGCTTTGAGTAATATGGACATTTTGATGATGTTAATTCTTCCAATTCATAGATGGTATATGTTTTCATTTGTTTGTGTCTTTCTTGATTTCTTTCTTTAGTGTTGTGTAATTTTCTGCATACAGGTCTTTTACCTCCTTGGTTAGGTTTATTCCTCAGTATTTTATTTTTCTTGTTTCTATATCAAATGGGATTTTTTTCTTGATTTCTGCTTCTGATGCTTCTGTTGGCATTGTATACCAACAATGCCTTTGATTTCTGGATATTGACTTTGTATCCCGCAGTTATGCCAAATTCATTTATTAGGTTGAGCAGTCGGGGTGGAGTCTATAGGATTTTCCATGTACACTATCATGTTGTCTGCAAACAGTGACAGTTTTGTTTCTTCCTTTCTGATTTGGATGTCTTTTATTTCCCTTTCTTGTCTGATCACTGTGGCTAAAACTTCCAATACTATATTGAATAGAAGTGGTGAAAGTGGACAACCTTGTCTTGTTCCTGAACTTAGTGGAAAAGATTCTAGTTTTTTCTTCACCATTGAGTATGATGTTGGCTGTAGGTCTCTCATATATGCCCTTTATTATATTGAGGAATGCTCCCTCTATTCCCACGTTCTGAGTGCTTTTATCATAATAGGGTGCTGTACATTATCAAATGTTTTTTCTGCATCTATTGATAAGATCATGTGATTTTTGTCTTTGCTTTTGTTTATGTGATGTATTACATTTACTGATTTGCAAATATTGAACCATCCTTGCATCCCTGGGGTGAATCCCACTTGGTCATGGTATATGATCTTTTTAATATATTGTTTAATATATTGCAGTTTGCCAATATTTTTGTTGAGGATTTTAGCATCTATGTTCATCAGGGATATTGGCCTGAAGTTTTCTTTCTTTGTTGTGTCTTTATCTGGTTTTGGGATTAGAATGATGGTGGCTTCATAAAAAGAGTTTGGAAGGCTTCCATTATTTTGGATCTTTTGGAATAGTCTGTGAAGGATAGGAGTTAGCTTTCCTATTATTTAAATAAGAAACCCAATTTCATTCCCAAAGTGAAAACTAAACATAATATCAAAGGATTGTGGGAAGAATAAAACTGTTCTAATTTGCATTTCCAAGAGAGTACGTAAACGTTGTGTTCACCTCCTCTCACAACCACATCACAATTACAACTGCATGCAGAACAACCATCATTGAGAACCGCCTGAAGATTAGCTGAAAAGAACTCCTTTAACTAAGTATATAAAGAAGAAGCCACTCTGAGACTGGTAGGAGGGACAGAGATGCAGAAGAGGTAGGCCAGAGACCCACATGTGTCAGTTAAAAGTCAGGAAGGATGTATTGGCCGGGGAGATTCTCCCTAAGGAGCAAGGAGTCCCAGCCCCAGGCTGGATTGCCCAGCCTAGGGTTCCAGTGTGGGGAACAGAGTCCCCATAACTTCTGATTGTAAAACCACCCAAGACTGTGGCTGAGTGAGATGGAGGGCTTCTGGAATCCCAGACATTCCTCTTAAAGGACCCACACACAGACTTAATCATGGACCGACTCAGTCGCTCTAAGCTCCAGCACTGGGCGGCTGCTGAAAAAGTGTCAGGAACATACAGGAAGGAGCTGAATTATCTGGCTTCAGAGTGAAGGCTATAAGGGCAGCCTTCTCCCACATAGAGTGCTGGCAGATGTCATTGTTACTCTGTTGAATCTCCCCCCAACAGAGCCCATAGGCAGGTGACATTTTTTTTTTTTTATTGAGCTCTCCTCCCACTCAGCCTGCATGCATAGGCAGGAACAAATTCTGAGTCTCCATTAACCTGGCTAACGCTGTTCATTCCCATTGATTTTTCACATAACAAGTTTAGGTGCTAATGGTATATCAACAAGGCAGAGTTATCAGTTAAATGAAATATCCATTAGACCCAGAACACGAGTTCCAACAAAGGCACAGACTGCATTAACAGTTGGATAGGCATTAGTCATGACAAGTTTGTCCTTGATGTTCAAAGATAAGAGCCAACAGGTGGGTTTCCCTCCATGTGTGGACATGTTTGCGGAAACAAAAGTGTGTGACCAGCTGCTCACAGGTGAGAGCTCTATCAAGCCTTTCACTTTTGGCAGTTCTCCCTCTTTGACTCATGCCTTACGTATGCCATTGATTGGGAAAATGTACAGAATTCCTTATTGTTTTACTCCAATTTAATTGGCTTGCTGCTGTTTCCCACTGCTCCTCAGCTGTATCAGAGGATTTGCATGCTGCCTCGGGGAGCATACTATAAGCTTAATAGCAGATAACTTTTAAGTAGAGCATCACAGCATACATAGATGGAAGGGATAACATGTTTGAAGCAAAGCCTTTTATTTTATAAATGAGAAAATGTATTTTACAGAATTCAAATTGACAGTCAATAATTCTACACTGGCTAGTAACATAAGTGAGGCTGGTGTCCTTGACAATATATAATGCTGTTTTTTTAGAATAGTCCACTAACAACAGTGTCATTCTTTCCCTTGCTTTTTTTTTTCTCTTCCTTCATTCTTCCTTTCCTTCCTTCCTTCTTTCCTTCCTTCCTTTTATGTAGGTAACCATTCATTTGTTAATTCATTTATTCACAATTTGTTTTGCCAAGCACCTAGCATGTTCTAGGACAACTTAGTAGTGGAGCAACAGCTGTAAAAATAATAGCTAAGGCTTCAGGAACAAGATAGTATAAACCAACTTTTCCCTTTTCCTTCTCTCTAAATATAAATATATTCCCGGGAAGTTACTTAACAGATTCAAAAGGCTAAACAGAAGAATGTGGACAGGATTGGAGGAATAACATTGTGAGTACCTTGTTTTCTTTTCATCTCCCATATACCCTGTACTGGATGGATAGTGGAGAGAGCTGTGACAAGGAATGATCAATAGGCATAGAAATAAAAAAGAAGAAGGAAGAATACAAAAAGAAAAAAAAAACCCTGCTCTTTCTGATCAGAGGACTGGAGAAGTAGAAGCCCAACAGAGAACCAGTGGGGAACCCCAAGCACTTCACAAATTAGGCCTCTGGTGATGATTCAATTCACTAACAGCAGTGGCAGCAGCCGAGCCTCAGCCATCCCAGTCCTCACCCCATAATTTAGGGCAGGTGACTGGTGTAGTCTCTCAGCAGCTGCAGAAGCAAACCTAGCCCTCCTATCCCCCAGTCCAGGACCAGGGCCCGGAGACAGGTCCCATCTTCTCACAGCTATCACAGTAGAAATACCCTGTGACTCTTTGGCTTCTACCCAAGTGACACAGAGACCCTAGTCCAGTGGCTTCTTGCCTCACCTCAGGAGATTGCTCAGTGACCTCACAGATGGAGCTAGGACGTGACCAGGGAGTCTTAGGAGCACCAGAAAACAAAGGAGGCAAGAATAACATTGCAAAGGCTCAGAAACAAATTTCGTGAAAATTAAAGCTCAGAGAAGTAGATTATAACTTGCACACTGAATTTAAACAGTGCTAAAATAGACTACTTAGGTAAAAGAGTCCCCTAATAAAATAAACAAAATATCTAGAATACAATAAAAAATATTTTGTATACTATGAAACATGATAATTACACTTTAATGAGAAAAAATAACAAACAACAATATGAAGATGAATCTGATACTGGAATTATTTGACAAAAATTTTAAAAGTGACTGCCTTAAAAATGCTTTAGAAATCAATCACAGATTCTCACACAAAAACAGAACATCACAGCGAAGACATAGAAGATATAGAAAAGAACTCACAGGGAATCACAGAATTAAAAACTACAATAAATGAAATTTAAAAAATTGAAACCTCATTGGATATACTCAATAAAGTATCTATGAAAAGGACAGAATCACTGGACTCGAAGAAAGATCTATAGAACCTATTTAATCTAGCACAGAGGAAAGATGAACAGAGTCCCAGGTTCCTGTAGAAAAAATTTAAAAAGCATATCAGAATATGGAACAGCCAAGCCATTTTTGTAAAAGAATAAAAGGCTCAAAGATGTGCACTTCCCAATTTCTAAATGTACTATAAAGGTATAATAATCAAAACAAAGTGTTGCTCTGTACGAATGAGAACATTGATCAATGGGACAGAACTGAGTGTCCAGGAGACACAGTACATTTATGGCCAATTGCTATTTGACAAAAGGACAATTGAGGAAAGAATAGGTGTTTTTTTTTTTGATAAGAGGTGCTCGAACAACTGTATGTTCATATAAAGAAAGACAAATTTAGATTCTTACTCCACATTGCGCACAAAAGTTAACTTAAAAAAAACATAAATGTAGATGAGAATTAAAATAAAAAATCTTTGAGAAAAAAATATAGAGAAAATATTCTATACTTTCAATGAGGCAAGGTATTCTTGATAGTTTAAAAGACGTGCTAAGAGAATAAAAAACAAGACACAGGCAGGGAAAAACTTTACAAGTTACACACACACATATGATAAAAAGAGAATTACACATAGAATAGAACTGTCTTATAACGCAATACTAAGAAAATAAATAATGTTTTAAATGAGCAGATCATATAAGTAGATAAATCACCCAAGAAGATATACAAAGAGATAATAAACATATTAAAAGGTGGCCATAATTTGTCATTAGGGGAAAATGAACATTAAAACCACAATGAGATGCCACATTACGCCCATAAAAATAGTTATGATCAGAACTGAGTTTTGAGGATATGGAGATACTGTGGAGACATAGAGCAACTGAAACTGTAATGTTCTGCAGATGAGAACGTGAAATGGTAGCACAACTTTAGAAAATATCTTGGAACTTCTTTAAAAAGTTAAACATACCTAACATGTGACTCAGCAGTTCCATTACTAGGTATCTGCTTAAGAGAAATGTAAACACATGTTCACACAGAACAACTTCTTAGGGAATGCTCACCCCAGCATTATTCATAAAAGTCAGTAACTAGGGACAATCCGATTTCCATCACCTGGTGGACAGATAAACTACATGCGGTATATCCATGCGAGGAACTATACTCATCAACAAAAAGGAACAAATTCCTGATGCATGCTACCACATGGATGATCCTCAAAACACTGTGCAAAGGTGAAGAAGTAGATGCAAAAAAAGAAAACCGTATATATCATATGTTTCCAAGACATGCAGAAAAGGCTAGTTTATTACAGAGATAGAACGTATATATCAGTGTTGGTCTGGGACTGGGGGTAGGAAAAGGGAATCACTTGCAAACAGGCAAAATAGATCCTTAGGGATAATTGAAATGTCTTAAAACAGATTGTACAACTCTACGAATACCACAATCTCATTGAATTTTACATATAAAACTGATATTTCTAGTACAGTTCATACTTCAATAAAACTGTTTTAAAAAGTAAACAATGAGAATTCCTCTTTCCAGAACAACACTGAACACACACACACACACACACACACACACACGAAAACTAAAAGGGTATAGTCATTGATTGATAAAAGCAAAATAATTTTCCAAATTGAGGGTTTGAGTCCCTACGAGCAGTTTTTTAATGAACTATTTGTATTGTCTGCCATATGATCAACTTACTACACAAATGTTCCAATCAAATATACAAGTTGCCTTCATGCATTAAAACACCTACACCAAGGTAACATTTATCAACTTACAAAATAAAATTTCCATCATATATTTCGTGCTGTTATTGGAAAACAACCCTAAAAAGTTATTATTAACAAAAGCAACTTTAAAAAAAAATTCAGCAAGCTAAATTATGTAAATTCTAAGGGCTTGCTTGCAGAATATTTTAAATATATAAATATTCATCAGTTAATGGTCTAGAGTGAGAGAAACAGAGAAACAGTGCCATGTTTAGGAAGGTAGAAGAGCTATTTTAGACAATTATGTTACAATAATAAACAGTAATTAATATGCATTTTAAGCATCCTTTGAAAATGTCCTTGCTTTATTTACCCAAATCGTGATCACTTTAGCCCCTGGATTTGTAAGCATCACAGTGGAATTACAGTTTCATAATCTGTGAGTGATTGTAACATTGAAAGCAAAAAAATCTGTGATTTTGCAGGGGGAAAAAAAAAGGCTGGTGTTAAAATTCTAGGAGAGGAGAAAATTCTAAAAGAAAAATAAATGAATTTTAAAATATTAACTTTTAGCTGATGCTTATGCTGTATGATATATAAATATATATGAAAGCATGCTGAGATGGCTGGGGCAGATTGATAATAAATAGGTTGAGAGACAGATGTATATGTATATATGAATATATGAGGGAGGACCCCCAAATGGAATGTATTTATGAAAAATTAATAAATGTTTATTCTTACACGTTTAAACTTCAACCTTCTTCAAAGTACTCACCCTTTGATGCAAGACACCTATCTACATGTTTTTTTCTACTGCTCAAAATAATTTTTGAATTCGTGAATTTTGAAACCTATTTGTGCTTCTTCCATTTTTTGTTTCACCTCTTCCGTATGGGCAAAATGTTTCCCTTTTAGGACTTTTTTTTATCTGGGGAAACAAACAAAAAAAGTAGCTTGGAATGAGATTGGGTGAATAGGGAGGGTGGGGCATGGGATTCATGCTGTGTAGGTCCAAAAACAGCTGAACACTCTGCACACTGTGGTGGGGGGGCGCGCTCATAAAGCACCCATCATGAAATGGGCAAACAAGTTGAAAATCTTCCAAAAAAATTCACTGCAGCTGAACACACCCTCTCACAATAACACCATGTGGTACATTGATACAGATGGGTTCCTAGGACACCCAGCTAGCAAGGGAAGCAAGCCTGTACTACAAGGGGCCTGCCCTTCAGAAAATAATTTTGTTCTTTTTTTTTGGTCCCCGCCTGTACAAACCTGTTTATATATAATTATTTTTGGTTTGTTTTCAATGCTGCAGCCAACTCATATGTGGCTAAATTTATTTTTTATTAAAACACAGTTAATGTGCAGTACTATGTTAGTTTCAGGTATTACAACATACTAGTAATTTGACATTAATATACCTGATGAAGTGAGGTACAAATTTCTAGTTATAAAATAAATGTCATGGGAATTAATGCAGAGCATAAGGAATATAGTCAATACTATCATAATAAACTTGTATGACGACAGATGATTACTGGACATAGCATGCTGAGCACTTCCTTAGGGAAATATAATGTTTTATTTATTGGGTTTCCCAAGACTCATTTACATGAACTTGCCACTGGGCAGCAAAGACCTGGATATACAAGCTAAATCCTGAAACAATGCTGCGGGAACTGGACTTACGAAAACCAATTTCTATGCAATTAGAAATCAATTCCCAAAGCATGCTATGTTGTTTTTAATGCTTTATAAAGTACTGGAGGCATTTTTTTTCTATAGACAATTGAGAAAATGTCCTATCTCATTACTTGTATTTACTTACTGCTCTGTGAATCTCGGATGAATCGGCCACCATAATCACTTCACGCATCCCAATGATACAGTTGCTGTTCCATTTGAGTGCTAATGTAATACTATCTTCAGAACCATTTCACATGCACTACTCAATGAAAGCTTCCAAATGAGTGAGGAACTTGTCTATCTCCAGAAACATATGCTTTATTTTTTTAAAATTTTTAACTTGTTCGGTGACTGAATAGATGTTTCCATCTTAATAATGAAAATATTATCCCCATATCAATTATATGCTTAAGGGAATTTGCTTTACTTCCTAGCTGGTTGTGCTGTTACTCCCTGCACAGAGGAAGATGATTGAGAAACCCAAAATCTCTGTATGCAATTTATGGAGGGCATAGAGTGTGTTGAGCAGCAAAGCAGTACTCTTAAAATTTATTAACATGTATAAATTGTACATTTGCAAATTCTTTACTGAAAATGTGATATTTTAAAAGTACAATTTTTTTTTACCATTGGTAGTTTGGAAATTCATGTAAATGCATACTTTTGGTACATAAAATACAGAATATACATGTTTAATGTACCTAAAAATTTATTCAAATCATCGTAGCCCAACTGAATTTTCTTTCCATAGAAATGTTCTAAAATTTGCATTGTCCAATATAGTAGCCAATAGCAATACATTTCTACTGAGCATACAAATGTAATGTGACTTAGAAGTCTAATTTTTAATTTTTTTAACTGTAATTAATTTAAATTTAAATTGTCATATGTGGCTGTGGCTACAGTATTGGACAACACAGAAATAAACATAGAATCATAATTTCAATTTTTTTAATTTATATTTTTATTGTTCAGTTACAGTTGCCCCATTTTCCCCCCTTGCTCTCCGCTGCCCTGTCCAACCCCTGCTCCCAAAGGCATTTCCCACCATTGTCCTCGTCCAGGGGTCTTTTGTACAGAACCATACTTTTTATTTTGACCTATAATAATTTCCATCAGAGTTTGATTCCCAGTCAGGGCACATGAGTTTGCAGGCCAGTTCCCAGCAGGGGACTCACGAGAGGCAACCATACATTGGTATTTCCCTCCTCTCTTTCCCTTCCCCTCTAAAGATAAATATATAAAATCTTTAAAAAAAAGATGGTAGACATTTCCAATTTCTCTCATTAAAAAAAATTTCCATCAGAATTCTAGGTCATATCTCTGAAACTGAGCCAAGCAGAGGGTTAAGCAAAGCTGGCAAATGCATGTAGTATGATGTTTAAAGTCATTATTCAAGTCCTACTTATAGCATGTCATTTTCATTTGCTATTTATTGTTTGATTCCTTAATTATTTGGTCTCCAGTTTACCCTTACAATATTTACATTTGTATGTAATGTAAGATTATTTAGTATATTTAGAAATTATTTTATTCAAAAGACAATATGTCCATAGGAATTTTTGATAAATATATCAACACAACCTAAACCTTTAAACATACATAAAGAGATGGATCAAGTCGATCCTTGTTAACCAATCAAATGTGTCTTTTAGGAGGTATTTTGTCTCATTGTGCCATGTATGTAGAATATTAAGAAAGGATTAAAAATATATTAAGCAAGTTAGGATTCTTACTGGCCAAGGAGATCACTTATGGAAAGCATAGAGAAAGCATTTCTCATTAGATTAGAGGTATATACATAGTGCAAATTGCAATAGACTTTCTCAAAACTTTAATTAGGGAAATACTACTGATTTTAGAGTATGAGTGCATTCTAGGTGTTTTATGCCAAAATTCTCAAAGAACTTTCTGTATTACACATTTATTTCTTTGCTTTATGTTTCTATATAATCTGCTTTACATTTTCTTCACATATTGTTTTCTATGTTCTAAATATCTCTCTCAAAATAAATACTAATAAGTCACCATGGTGCTGAATCCAACCAGTTATTCCCATTCCCTCTTCCTTGACGCCTTAATATGGCTTGGCATGATGATCTCCTTCTCTCTTTTTGGAAATCTTCTTGTCCTCTGTCTACACTAAAGTATATTACACTTGCTTGCTTTTTCTTTTCTCACTGAGGACTTTTCTCATTTATTAAAAGCCCACCTTCTCCATAAATCCACAAGATGTCAGAGTTCCTCAACTATATTTGTTCCAGCAATCTTTTCATTTTCAGTTTACACTATCAACCTAGGTAATGACATCCACCTCCATGGTTTCAATGGCCTATATGTTCATGTCTTTCAAATGTATATATACAGTTCTGACATTCTTCCAAGCTCCAAACCCAATTGTCCATGGGTTTATTTGGATGTCTGAAACAGCTCTAACTAGCAGGTCAACAGAAATTAATTGTTTCCTGTCATTCCCAAGTAAGATCTCTCCCAGGAATCACTATTTGAATAAACTGAAGCACAATTCACCCAGTTGCACAGTCAGAAACCTAAGTATCATATCTGGTACAGAATTTACCAATTCTAACATATCCAAATACACTCAATCATATGGATTATTTTATCCAAATACATTGAGTTGTTCCTACTGCCACTGCCACTTCACCAAACAAAATCATATAATGCAAAATTGTTCTCATCTTTCAGTAAGAATAATATTATTTCCCAGTTTTCTTTTCGTCACCCAGAATTCAGGTTTAACTTTACCACACCAAAATATGACTTGCCTTTTAATTACTGAGGACCTTCAATAACTTTCTATCACCCTTATGATAAAGCCAACATCCTTAATATAGTCTAAGACCTTGCATAAACTGTTCCTTATGTAATATGCATATAGCAATTATTATTGAATTCTTGCTATCAGCTATGAGCAAAATTATATCCAAATCCTGCTCTCAATAAGTTTGCTGATTAGAAAAGGAGAAATGCATTAATCAAATAATTCTACAATCAAATGTAAAAATGCAGCTATGACCAGTAAGAGTCCGTAGAGCTTTGTGAACCTGTGATAAAGGATCTGATGGAGGCACTGAAGTGAAGGAAGCCTGATCAATGTCTAAAATGTTTGAACGGAAATCTAAAGAAAGATTAAGAAATTACTAGATTTTTAAAAAATGAAAACAACTGCTCCATTAGAGAATATCAGCATGTTCAAAGCATAGAAAAGATTATTTTGATCCTTTGCGGATAGAAAACATACTTTGTTTGAATATATATAAGTTTGTGTATATATACACATATGTACATGTATACACATAAACACATAGACATCTATGACCTACATATTTATTGGTGTGCACTAAAAAAGTAAATATTCTGTTAGGTGCACTGTAACATATTTGTGAATGGCTTAGTGAAATCTCAACTATAATTATGGATTTATTTCTCCTTGTAATTCAGCCACTTTTTATTCATGGATTTTGATGGTCTCTTATTAGGTGTACATAAAAAAATTATGGTTATTAACTTCACATGATGAGTTGACCTCTCTATCATTATGAAACCATTTTCTTTTTTTTTCTGATATTTTTCCTCTGAATATAGCCATACTTTATTTTATTGTGCTTCACTTTATTGCACTTTGCAGACATTGCATTTCCATCAACATCAAGGCTACATCCCCTACCAGCAAAAAGATTATACCTCACTGAAGTCTCAGATGATGGTTAGCATTTTTTTAAATAAACTATTTTAATTATGTGTATTTTGTTAGATATAATGCTATGGCACACGTTATAACAGACTACACTACAGTATAAGCACAACTTTTAATTTTTTTATTGTTGTTCAAGTACAATTGTCTCCATTTTCACCCCACCATGGCCCCCACCTGAGCACAGCTTTTATAGGCACTGGGAAAACAAGAAGTTCACGTGACTCCCTTTATTGTGATATTCACTTTAAGGTGGTGGTCTGGAGCTGAACTCAAAATATCCGAGGTATGCCTGCACGCACATGTATCCTAAAAAAGCCATTCCTTCATTCTTTTAATTAGTATTAGCATGGTATCTTTTTTCATCCTTTTACTTTCATTTATTTGTCTTTATATGTATTGCATTTCTTTTTATTTATTTATTTATCTTTAGAGGGGAAGGGGAGAGGGAGAGAAACATCAATGTGCATTTCTTAATATAATTGTTTTTGTATCCAATTTGATAAACTCTACTTTTTGTGTACCTAAAGCATTTTCATTTAACTACTTATATAGTTAGGCTTGAAATTTTTCATTTTGCTACTTGTTTTGTGTTCCTCTTGCTTTCTCTTTCCCTTTTTTCTTCCTTCTTTTGAATTAGTTGACTATTATTTAGATACTCTTTTATCTCCCTATTAGCTTATTAGCTCTCTTTACTTCATTATTTTACAAGTTGCTTTTATTAGTTTTCTAATGCTGCACAACCAATTACAACTTAGCCTCTTAAAATGATACACATTTGTTATCTCAGGTTCCATGAGAAAGGGTTTTGCATTCTTCTCATAAGGTTGCAATCAATGATATTTACTGGGCAGTATTCTTTTCTGGAGCATCAGAAAAGAATAGATTCTGAAGAATCTATTTGCAGCTTACTCATATGGTTTGCAGAATTCACCTTCTTGTGGCTGTTTGACTGAGGGTCCCATCTTCTTACTAGTTGTAACTTGTTTGCATATTTAAGGCCAGCAGGAGAATCTCTCTCAATTTGCAATTGAGTATTATATAATGAAATAGTGTTATGAGAGTGACACACCACCACCTTTACCTAATAAGTAGCCTGCCTAATCAAGAGAATGGTATCTCATTACCTTTACTATATCCTGTCTCTTAGAAACAAGTGACAGCCCAGGACAGGTTCCACCTACACTCAAAGAGATTATATAAGAGAGTGAGTCACTGGTGGCCAACATAGGATGTGTTGCCACTACTGCTTAAGAGATTATAGTATGCAGCTTTAACTACTTCCACCTGACATACAACATGACATAAACTATAAAGATACATAATTGGCTTTCATTTCTTCTCTCCCCCACTTTGTGCTACATTTTACTTTTGTACATTATAAATCTCACAATACATTATGCTATTATTGTTGATACAACTCACTTATTATTTTTATAAACATAATTATCAAGAAAAGCATACACATTGCTCAAAGTTATCGTTTCTGGTACTTTTCACTTCTTTGCATACATTCAGATTTCAATGAAATGCTGTTTTCCTTCTGATAGCCTTATTTCACATTTCTTCAGTGTAGATCTGCTCATGATAAATTGCTTCCAGTTTTTATGTATAATGTCTTTAGTTAGAAGGAATGTCCCCTATATATAAAAAAATGGAGTGACTTTCAAAAAATTCTGATAGTACTTTAAATATGCTCTTTCACTGTTCTACTCGTTGTTAAAGTTTGATCCGCTTGCGTCTAGCTTTTAAGATTTGTTAGGTGGCTTTAGACCAGTGACCGGTTTAGGGCTAATTATTACCTATTACTAAGGCACGGCCTGTCTGTATACTCTACCCAGTGACCCACGGATTAAGTTCCCCAGCCTAACTGGTGGATACAGTCGCTATTTCTGACCCTAAATAGCTTTAGAAATACTTGAAACTCTTTCTGGGCAGTGTCCTCAGACAATGCTCAGTTCTCAGTTGAACACATGAGAAACTTGTAGGAGTTCTCTCTCTGAGCAACTCTCTTTTTCCTACACGCTGCTGAGAACATTACCTGTCTTGACCTCTCCAGAATACCAGATTAATCTTGTCAACGCAGGTAATCCGCTGGGCTCTGCTTGGGTTCTCTCTACCTGCACCGCATTCTGGAAAATTTTTAAAGGCAGTAAGCTTTTTGAGCTGATATTTGTTCCCCGTTTCTCCACGATCACTGTTCTCCGTTAATGATAAAGTGTCTTGGAAGACAGATCCGGTGTTCTCTTTCTACCTAGGAGTTTTTCAAAAACAAAATGAATGCTGACAGTTTCCCCTAAAACCTAAACTCATTGCAACGCTTCTCCCTCCGGCACAGTGTATGGAAAACGCTAGCCTTACACCCGCAAATGAACTAACAAACCACCATAAATCTCTAGCACCGCCGACAGCCTAGCGCGCAAGCGCAGATCTCCTACACACCCGCCAGACCATCTGCGACTGCGACTGCGCAAAACGTAAGGCGCGCGGAAACGCGAATCCGCGCCTGCCAATGAGAGCTAACGATGGTCCTTGATTGCCTCCCATTAACCGGGTAACCAATCACCTGCTCCGGCGCGCAGTCCGCAGTGGATCCAAACAGGAAAAGGTATTAGGGGAGGATAAAGCTGAATCGCTGCGCTGTGGAGGATGCTGGCGGAGGAGACTTCGGCAGAGGCTGCAGCCTTAGAGTAAGTATCTGCCACCGGGTGCCAGCTGGGGCGGGAGGGACCAGGGTGGATCTTGAGGGTCTCCGAGTACAATTGACAGTTCTCTGGACCCCTTGCAGCTGTTCAAGTTAGACTCCGTGGTGGGTGAAGTGATCCTGACCCGAGACCCCAGTCTTAGGTTATTGATATGCCTTGCCTCTGCCCGTAGCTCCCACGAATGTACACGTCCCGGGGGTGTGCCCTGGAAGGGGGCGGTTTCATCTCTGCCAATCCTCCCGTCTCTTCGTAGACTGCACCACCCGACAGAAGACTCTATATCCAGGAGAGATTCCTGGAAGGGCCTTTTTGTTTCTGTCCCCCCTGTCCTACACACTCTCCCATTGGGTTATTTTATGTCGATCCCTGCCTCCTAACGGCTGTAGTGACAGCTCCTATCACGGAAGAACTCAAAAGAACCTAAATCTTGGCATCTAAACCTCTGTCCTAAGCCTCTCCTCAAGGTTAGTGGGCTCTGCCTGGTGGACATCCACTGCCCATCAGTTTTGTCCTGATTTTTTCCCTTTCCCCATACATTTCCCTTGACTCAAATGGTTTCTTTTTAGTGAGACACTTGCCACCCCACACTTCGTAGTTCCCTTGCTCTGCTTATTTTTCCCCATGCTACTTATTACCCTTCATATGTCCTCCACACCCACACACGCCACTCTGGGTCCCAGGTGGCCCTTTCAGCCTGTGTATAGACACACTGGTCAGGGCAAGACTCTCAGCACTGATGTATGCATCTGCATATATGCATCTGTACAAAAGTTCTGCAGAACCAGTAATCCAGAAGTTTGCGGTTTCCCCCATTTCCTTGCCCCTTCAGGGCCCTGGCCAAGCTGGCAAACATTCTGGAGCAGAAGGGCCAGCAGGAGGGCCGGCAGGAGGAAGCAGAGCTGCCCGGACAGATCCTGGCTGAGTTTGTGATGGTATGTTCAAGATGGGAGCCAGCTTTTCATAAGCCAGGAACTGCTCCTGGGTCTTTCTGTTGAGGTACTGGGCATCATTCATGGTGAGCAGACTGGAAGGCAGCCTTGTAGGCCTGTGGTACCAGGAGGTAAGAATGTTCCCTGCCTCTTCCCTTCCTCTAAATAGGATTCTCGAAAGAAAGACAAGCTGCTCTGCAGCCAGCTTCAGGTAGTAGATTTCCTGCAGAACTTTTTGGCTCAGGAGGACATTGTCCAGGGTCTGGACCCCTTGGCTTCTGAAGACACGAGCCGTAAGTAGTCAGAGGGTTGGCATAGGGGCTGCTCTGAGTGAGGAAAGAAAAGAGATGTCAATCTGGTCAGCTGTGTAGCTGATGGAAAGACTGAGGCCCCAGTGTTTTAGGCTAGCAGGTCAAACTTGACTCGAGTCCTCATTCTGGTGGCTCATCTCAGGACAGAAGGCAGTTGCAGCCAAGGAGCAATGGAAAGAGCTGAAGGCTACCTACCAAGAGCATGTGGAGGCCATCACAACAGCCCTGACCCAGGCCCTGCCTAAGATGGAGGAGGCACAAAGAAAGCAAGCACAGCTCCGGGAGGCCCTTGACCAGCTCCAGGCCAAGGTGCACTGGGGTGTGGGAAGGGAAGAACCTTCAGAGAGGAGGAGGGAAAGGGTAAACATACTAGGTCGCATCCACTGTCCACATTCCAAAATGCAACCAGGAAAATACACTCCTCTCCTTGTCCCCATTCTTTGCTTACCTGCAGAAGCAAGTGGCCATGGAGAAACTCAGAGCAGCCCAGAAGCAGTGGCAGCTGCAACAGGTGGGTCCATCCCCCTAGGAAAATACCTCTTTCTACCACTATGCTATTGCCTGGACTAAGTCCTCTGCCTGGAAAACCTTTATCTCCTTTCTTTCTGTGAGGCATTATAGTACATATGGATACCGACGCGGGCTTGAATCTTAGCATCACTTCTTAATACCTCTATGACCTTGGGCATTTGCCTGACTTTCTGTGCTTCTGTTTCTTCTGTGATATGGAGGAATATTAGCACCTACCCTAAAAAGCTGTTAAGATGATTGAGCAATTAATTCAGCCAGTGCTTAAAATGTGTCCGGCACCTAGCAGATTAAGTGTTAACATCATCTTTGTGCCATCTAGTCTGAGGGGGTTAGGGGAATGGCAGTAAGACCTCAGTATCTGGTGAGCCATATCTGCATTCTCACTTCTCTTAGGAGGAGCGTCTACAACATTTGGCAGAAGTTTCTGCAGAAGTGAGGGAGCATAAGACAGGAATTCAGCAGGAGCTCAAGCGGCTGAATCAGGAACTTGGAACCCTGAAGCAGCAAGCAGAGCAAGAGCAAGACAAGCTGCAGGGGTGAGACTGGGATCATGGGCTGCAGGCCCAGGGTGGTCCAGCTGAGGTTCCTCCCTTGACACTTAGACCTCTTTTGTCCAGGCACCAGACCTTCCTCCAACTGCTACACACATTGCAGGGTAAGCTGCAATTCCCAGAGACAGAGCTGCCGCGACATTCAGATGTTCGCGAAGCTAAGCCCCAGCAACTGACCCAGCCTTAGGAGCAGAACACTGGAGATACCTTGGGAAGAGCTGCGGCTGTGTCCTCCACGGTGAATGAGAAATGGGACAGATGGGCAGGGAGGTAGAAAATCTGGGAGATGGGTCTTACCTGCTGCTCATACCATGCTCCCCAAGGCCAGTGGCCTACAACCTGCTGGAACTGCGAGCTTGCCATGGCTTCCTGGGGGTGCAGCAACATAGGAAGGGATGCAGCCCAGTGCCTTGTGTTTCTGGACTGCTCAAATGGAGGGAGGGAGCGCCTCTGGCCTGCCTGTCTCTATGAGCTCTGCTGTTCTTGGTGTTGTGGGAAGTGGGGAGGAGCAAGCAGTTTGTTTTATGGTCGAAGCTTAGCACCTCATCCCCATGCCCAGCCTGTCCTGGTCTAACCCCTCTCTTATTGTTCCCCAACCCCCTTGCCCCACCCTCATCTGAGGTGGGCAGTGAACTTCTGAGTACAACCTGAGATCTGACTATGACCCATCAGGGGGCAGGCCCTGCATTCTGTTGATTAAAAGCCCTGGAACTCTCTCAGTTGCCTGTTTGTGTATTTATCTTCCTATGGTGATGGGAAGTGCCATATTCAAAGGCCATCAACATGACAGGTGCTGGGACTGGTGTGAATTTAGAGGGTACAGATGGGTAGAGGGCCCTGGCCTGGGGCCTCAGGAGTTGCTTGCCAAGTCAATATGATGCAAACATGCTGAGCTTAATTTGGGAAGAGGAGAGAATGCTTTATGTAGGTGGTTAGATATGGAAAGATCACTGTAATCACTCATCTGAATGTTTATTGAAGCCCTGCTATGTGCCAACCCTCTTGCTGTGAACTGGAGCTACTAGTCCTTGGGTCTGGGGAACGTAATGAGCATGAACAAGTAAACAGATGGATGAGATGATTTCGGAGTGTGGTAAAAGAGGGTAGCAAACTAAAGCAGTCGCATGGTAAAGCAGTACTGAGAGAATATAGAGAAGGATCTGTCAGTACCAGCCTGTGTCTGAGTTAGAATTTCCATTGTGTGTGTTCCTGTATTTATTTCTGTTGTTTTTCAATTACAGCTTACATTCAGTATTCTCTATTAGTTTTCAGATGTACAGCATAGCGGTTAGATAGTGCTGCACTTTACAGAGTGGGCCCCCAGTAGTTCAAGTACCCAGCTGGCCCCATGCATACTTGCTGCAGTATTATTGTGTTTCCTGCTTTCCGTATCCATTGCTCTCTGGAGCTGTTGCTAGCTGTGTGGACGTTGAGGGGTGCTGCTGTGTGAGAGATTATACCTGACTGGGTGTGTGGGAACTGCTGTCTGAGAGAAAGCTAGTGGGATACTAGCTTTTCCATAGGTGTGAGAAAGACTCGGCCCTTTGAGAAAGATACATGGAGTCCCTTTGTCTTTGGTGAGAGAGAGCGTCAAGAAACGTGGGTCCCACTTTCTCATACTGGAATGCCTCTGTCAGGCAGTGACGCAGATCCCCATGCATGCTGATGGCTTGCTCTGCTTCTCCAAGGTGTCCCTAGTTTTCCCTCACATTGTTCTTATAAATGTACGAGCCCCATTTTTTAGGTATGAAACAGGACAGTTACCAGGCCTTGGAGGGCCTGCATCAGGGGGTCAGTGAAGACTGAGGATGCTCTTCTAGGGAGCACACAAACACCCAGAGAGCCTTCCTCATTCTACCCATCCCACCCCCTCCCACATGGTCCCTGCCACAGCCCTGTTTCTCTTTCTTGCACCCCAAATATTCAGTCCTACCTTCCCTTCCTACTGAGTAGGCTCCCCTCCCCTCCAGTCTGGTTTCTTTTTCTAGTCTTATATACTCTGAAATTTTTGCAGTACAAAGGAGACAGCAAGAATGTATCCACCCTGGGAAAGGAGTGGCTACCAAAGGACTCAGGGGGTATGGTTTGGGGTGGGGTGAAGCTCCCTGTTCTTGCACGCGTGTTTGCTGACAGGAAGTCAGCAGAGAAGGGAAGACTCCATGGAGCTCACAGGCTGGGGTGCAGGATAGTATCCTGAGTTACTCTAGGCCAGGGGCCTTAGAGGTCTGCAAACTGCTAGGAACCAGATTTCTCTCAAGGTGTATGGAATGAGTAGTTCACAGTGAAGCCAAAAAGTGGAGGCTTCAATATCTTTTTGTTCAAATCCCCCAAATTGCCTGTGTGGCTGGAGCCTTCTGATGGGCAAAAGTGTCTTGACTAAAAGCTCAGGAATTAGGATTTATTTTCAGGTGGAAGCTAGATTTCAACTTTCGGCTGTTCTCGGTCTCCTCTAAGTTCCCCTAAAGGCTCTCCTTTTCCTCCTTGTTCATTGACACTTGCACCGATAGACATGTGCAAGAAGGGAGCCTGTCCTTGAAAAATTATAATCTCTTACACAAAGACATGGACACTTGGGAGTCCACAGCGACTGCTCAAAAGGCCCAGCTGCGGCCAAAGATTCTCTTGTCCTATTTCCTCCAAGGGAGGGGCCCAGACACCGTTGAGAGCACAGGGGACGGAGACTAGCCAGAGAATCTACACAGTCCAGACACTTGCTCTGTCTTGGCCAGAAGGAGCCTTCTCTTAGGTAATGCGGTGAAAAGTAAGTTGACTCTATTAAATGAATAGGAACACATTCTTTTTCTATTTTCTGTAAGAATAATTTTTTTTAAATATAGTAATTTTTCTCTATGGTGGAACATTTGCTTATTCTAGTTTTAATTTCACATTATTTAGGTATTATATTGCTCTAAGAATTTTTTATTTCTATCTTTTACATTTATTCATGTGAAGTTGTCCTAATCTCTTTATATCTGCATCCGGTTTTAGGATTGCCTAATAACACATTCCTGATTTTCTTGTGCCTTATCTCATCTTTTCCTTGATCCATCTTTTCAAATATTTATTCATTTTTAAGTACCCAAAGGTCATCTTTTTATATTTGCTATCGTATGTTTATTTTGGTTCATTTATGTGTTGTAACATTCTGAAAATTCCCTACCCTCATAAACATACACACACAGTCCTAGAAAGCAGACAGAGTTGGGTAAGATACGCGTGTAATTTTCTTTTCTTCCCATGGAAAACAAACCTCAGGAAATAAAAATCCTTATCTATGAAGAGATAAATTGTCCAAATTACTGATTGTTCACCAACCTGACACAGCGAAGCTGCATTTCCTACCCTCCTGTGGAGTTAGCTGAGGCCATTGTGGTGGGGTGGTCACTAGGCAGATGGGCACAGAAATGATGTATACTCCTACACACGGCCTTCATTTTCTCTCACTTCTGGCTAAATGAAGAGGATGCTTTGCATCATGAGGAAGGTAGACACACAAAATTGAGGGAACCTGAGTCCTTGCCACTTGGAAGAAACAGCCTAAATGAAGACAACTGTGTTGGACCATCGTATGATTGAGGAAGAAAAGTTCTGTATTAAAAGAAGCTACTGAAAATTGAGGTTGTTATATCAGGTACCTTAAACCTACTGGATTCAATTCAGATTTCCCTAGGCAAATATCTCAGGAATTCCTCCTTTAACCTTTCGTGATAATAATTAAACATGTGTTGGACTGGAAAAAAGCATTTCTCAAAGCGTCATCTCAAAAAAAAGTTGGACACAGTAAATGGAATGTTGGTCAAAGGATAGGAGTTTCATCAAAGTCTCCATTTCCCACTAAATATATTTGATTTGGAGCAATGATTGGTGAGATATTTATAACTTAAAATATGTACTAAATCTTAAAATATTCCTGTGTGCTTAGAAAAACTGAACAGAGAATCATGTTGCCTCCGTAAGAAAGTTTATAAACCCTCTTAACATAAGTTTTAGAATGAATCTTCCCTGTACTGACCCCTGTTCTAAACACCAGACCAAAGTTCTGCGTGGCAGGTTTGTCATACGCTAAGCTCGTGCCTGTAAACCCAGGGGCACTGCTAAGCGCTACTCTGAGTGTGACATGTTCTGTCCTCCGGGGAGGTTTCTTTTGCTCACTCAGCTGCTGCACTTCCTTTGCTGCGAGTCATTCAATTACGCACATTCGTGGAAGTGTTCTCCCCCTTTTTACCTCTCACATCACTTGCAGTGCATTACCTGTTTTTTAGTCTCACCTGAGAATTTATAAGCGGGTAAAAGAAAGAATCACCATTATAACTGGTTCTCAAAATTTGTTAAAAAAGTGCAGTGTCACAGTTCAGTGTTGTGAGTGAGAATGTTGGCCTTCAACGTGGTGTTTTAGTCTAATCTGAGTATCTCAAGCAAATGCAAGAAAAACAGTGAAAAGTATGTTGATTGCATCTGTTCCTAATCGGTACTCTAAGTTGTATTATTTTCATTATTTGTATTTATAACAATTTAATGGGGTAGATATTTATCCACAGTTATTTTATAGACAGTGAAACTTACAATTTTATAATGGTCTTAAAGTATGAAATGTATTTGCAGTGATTTGACAAACCTTTAAAAAGCAATGTATTTATCACAGCTATCTTTGGCGAATCACAAAAGCAAAGAGCCTGTTGGGTAGCAGCTAGGAATGAGTGGCCAGGGGGAAAACAAAGCAGGGCCCTCACCTTTACAATCTAACAAAGAATTTATACATGAGGGTAGAAGTTGGAGAGATGCTTCGCCAATGAATTCAGCAGCCCGGACCCTGGTTTGATGAGTGCCAGGTGCATGACAAGCAAAAATTGCGTAGGAGAAAAGGGGGTCCTTGAGACTCCTGAGAAAGGGGGCCTTCTGCAACAATCTCACTAAGATTGCCAGGTGTCCTGAACATCACAAGCAGGACTACTGGGGTGTGGGGGAGGGAATTGTTCCTTCAGATTCTGTGCTGGGCAAGGGAGACTTTGTAACAACTTCACTAACTAGACAGAAAGCCTTTACTAACTAAAAAGAAAGCCTTTGTATTAATCCCAAGGTCTAGGAGGGGGAGAAGGAGGGATACCTCTGGAAACTGGCTAAAGGATATAACCATCGGACCCCAATGATCAGCATACTTGGATTAGCTAAGTACCCACCTGTAACTCTGGCTCTGGTGTATAGAACAAGCTTACTCACTTACTAACAAACTTAATAACAACTTTATTTCCTCTATATGTGGGGCTTTTAGACTTGTTGGGTGTCTGCTTGCAGCTTTGTGCTGTATGTGTTTCCTGAATAAACTTGCTATCTCATCTGCACTATACATGCTGTCTCCTGCTTTAATTGGTCTTTTTGTGTAGAGGGAAAAGAGCTGAGCAACAAGCTGGGGACAGGGAGCAGGGCGGGAGGTGGAGGGCATGACTTGAGTCTCTCCTTAACATGCCAAGATCTGTTCCTCGGTGCTTCTGCACCCTGAGCGTGCAACCACATGGTACTGACCATATTTTATGAAAAGAGTCTGTTAATATTTCTAATGTTGTGCTCTTTGTCTTTTCTATCTGTGTATTATTACAACAAAATACAGTGTTTCTTGTGTGATTGGTAGTCAAGCCTTGCTTCTTTTTCTCCCCCTACACACATTTAAAATTGCAAATGAATTAGAGCAGGTGGAGCCTTCAAAGAAATCTTCAAATGAGTGAGGGAGGCTTATTGCACACTACAATGCAACATTTTAAAATATATAGATGTTGCATTTTTTATTGTACATAAACATACATGGCAAAATTTACCATTTTAACCATTTGTGCATCTATAGTTCAGTAGTACTAAGTACAGTCACATTGTATAGCCAGCAGCACTATCCATTTCCAGAACTATTTCATCTTCCCAAACTGAAATTCCACACCCATTAAACAATAACCCACCTCCTTTCCCTCCCCCAACTCCTGGTGAACACCATTCTAATTTCCTTCTCTGAATTTGACTACTCTAGGTCCCTCGTACACATGGAATTATATAGTATTTTTTCCTTTGTGACTGGCTTCTGTTCACATAATGTTTTAAATGTTCATTTATATTGTGGTACATATCAGGATTTCTTTATGAAGGCTGACAAATATTCCACCTGTGTATATACCACATTTTGTTTATTTATCCATCAGTGAAGACTTAGGTTGCTTCACCTTTTGGCTGCTGTAAATAATGTGACTATGAATATGGATATGCCGTATCCATGCGTGTCCATATGAGTCCCTGCTGTTGATTCTGAGTATATAGCCCGGAAGTGGAATTGCTGGGTCACATGGTAATTCTATGTTTAGTTTTTAAAGAAACCACCACACTGTTTCCCACAGTGGCTGTACCGTTTTACATTCCCACCAGCAATGCACAGCGGCTCCATGTCCTCACAAAACTTTTCCTTGTTTTTTGTTTTTGAATAGTAGTGACCCTAATGGAGATGAAGTGGTATCCCATTGTGGTTTTGATTCTCATTTCCCTACCAATGAGTGATATTTAGCACCTAATCATATGCTAATTGGCCATTTCTTTGGAGAAATGTCTTTTTAGGTCTTTTGCCTATTTTTATTTTTTATTTATTGATTTTAGAGCAAGACAAAAGGAGAAAGAAGGGCAGAGAAAACATCTATTTGTTGTTCCACCTATTTATGCATTTATTGGTTGATTCTTAAATGTGCCCTGACTGACGACAGTCCTGACTGCGTCCTTGGTGTACCCAGACAGTGCTCTAGCCAACTGAGCTACTCAGCTAGGGCCAGTCTTTTGCCTATTTTCAAACCAAGTTGTGTTGTTGAGTTATAGGGGCCACCTATATATTCTTGATATTAATCCTTTAAGGCATATTATATGTAAATATATTCTTTCATTTCACTGGCCACCTTCACTCTGTTCATTATCTCCATTGATGCACAGATATTTCACGTTTTGACAAAATCTAACATCCGTTTTTGTTTTTGTTATTGTTGTCTTGCTCTTGGTGTCATATCTAAGAAACGATTGCCAGTTTTTCTTCTATGTATTCTAAAACTTTCTTAGTTTTAGTTCTTTGGTTCAAGTCTTTCATCTGTTTTGAGTTATTTTGTATGTCATTGAAGGTAAGAGTCTACCTGCATTCTTTTGCATGTAGATATCCAATTTTCTACAACCATTTGTTGAAAAGTGTCCTTTCCCCCTTGAATGGTCTTGGCACTTATCAAACATGATTTGACCATGCATGTGAAGGTTTACTCTTTGTAACTTTGCTAAGTTTGTTTATTCTAAGAAGTTTTCCTTTGGAATCTAGGGTTTTCTACATGTAATATCATGTTATCTGTAAACAGATAGTTTTACTTCTTCCTCTCTTATTTGGATGCCTTTTTATTTCTTTTTATTATCTAAGTCCTCTGACTCAGACTCCTGGGACTATGTTGAATAAAAGTGGCAAGAGTGAGAATCCTTACCTCATGTCTGATCTTTGAAGAAGAGCTTTCAGAGTTTTTTTTTAAGATTTTATTTATTTATCTTTAGGGGGGAAGGGAAGGAGAGAAGGAGAGAAGCATCAATGTATGGTTGCCTCTCGTGAGTCCCCCTCTGGGAACTGGCCCGCAACCCAGGCATGTGCCCCGACTGGGAATCGAACCGCGATCGTGTGGTTCGCAGGCCCATGCTCAATCCACTGAGCTACACCAGCCAGGGCGAGCTTTCAGTTTTTAACCTTTGAATATGATGGTCACCTTGTATTTTTTGCATATTATCTTTACTGAGGACATTTTCTTATATTGCTGGTTTGTTGAGTGTCTTTATCATGAAAGTTTTGAATTGTGTCAAAAGCTTTTTCCGCATTGAGATAACCATGTGTTTTGTTTTGTTTTTTTGCTTTCATTTGGTTAATGTGGTGTATTTCATTCTTTGACTTTCATATGTTAAATCATCCTTGCATTCCAAGAATAAATTTGTCATTATGAATAATTCTCTCAGAATTATCTTGAATTTGGTCTGATAGTATTTTGTTGAGATTCTTGCATCAACATTCATAAGGAAGATTGGTCTGTAGTTTATTTTTTTTCTTGAAGTGCCTTTGTCTGGCGTTGATACAGAGAAGTGCTAGCTCATAGAATGAGTTAGGAAGTTGTCTTAATACATCGAGACCGTTAGAACAAAATGCCATAAGTTGGGTGGCTTCTAAACAACAGAAGTATTGCTCACAGTTTTAGAGACAGAAATCCAAGATCAAGTTGCCACAAAATTTAGTATCTTGTAAGGGCCTCTTTCCTGGTTCACAGCCAGCACTTTACCACTGTGTCCTCATACAGCGGTGAGGACAAGGGTGTCTGGGGCCTTTTCTATAGTGCCACCAAACCCTTTCATGGTGCCTCCTCCATTGTGACTTAATAACCTCCCAAAGGCCCCAATACCATCACCTTGGTGGTTAAGATGTTAATATGTGAAATTAATAACCTCCCAAAGGCCCCAATACCATCACCTTGGTGGTTAAGATGTTAATATGTGAAATTTGAGGACACAAATATTCAATCTATAGCAGAGGTGTTCTCTCCTCTTCAGTTTTTTAAAAGAATTTGAGAAGAATTGGTCTAATTTTTCTTTAAATGTTTGGTAGAATTCAATAGTAGCGCTGTTTGGTGCTGGGCTTTTCTTTGTTGGGAAGTTTTGATTACTGATTATATCAGCCTTCTAATTATAGATTTATTAATATTTTCTATTTCTTCATGATAAACTCTTGGTACTGCATGTATGTGTGTCTGTCTGTGTTTCAATGTTTAAGTAAGGGAGTTAGGCTTGGAGTTCCTTAATCCACTATGTTGCTGGCATCACTCTGTCACTTTATTTTTACATTTGTGTTACTAACACAGTTGCTGCTTCTCCTATTCTCCAATTAATTTTCTTCATATAAATTCCTTCATTCAGGGTCCTTTTCCTCAGGATCCTCTGCTTGCTTTCTACCACAATGTCTAAGTAGCCATGATTACGGAGTTTTAGAAGTGTTCCTCTAGACCCAATGCTCTTCCTAGCTGTATCACGAGAATACTGTCCATCTGAGAAAACATCCATTAGCAAGTAAAGATTCAGTGAGGAGTTATGTAGTCAAATTCTAGTCCACTTATTTAAGTGAGCTAGTTTTTAAATTTTTCATCTTTTAAAGAAATTCAGTGATTATAAACATATCTAAACTTTTGTTTTAGTACATAAATTTATGGGTATTTTAAATCTGTTAGGTACAAGGCACTTTCCTATGCAATCAAATGAGTACAAAAGCATTTCATAAATTTCCTCTTATAAGTTATATGTGCCATGATTTCTCCAAAGCCATAAACACTTTTATGTGTACAATTTGAAAAATAACACTTAAATGCTGACATTAAGGGTATTCTTGGTTAATGTGCTCCCTAAACAGTTTCCCCTACTGTTGTGGCTAGAACCAAACACCATACAAACACACACAAACACTCCAAAAATACACTCAGGAAACATCTTTTGTTCACCGTTACGTTTGACTTTTGTTAAGATGAAAAGTTTATGTATGTTTTTCCTACAATCAAGGGCTCCTAGGGTGTAAAAAAAATTCAAATACAAATGCCTCGAGAGCTATCCTATAAATCATTGGCGGTAGCATTAAATAGTTCATGAATAAGAACCTACTTTTGCTTGTTTTTCTCCAAGTGCTCTCTGTCACTTTTGCACCATTATATATGTATATGTATGATTTTATTACTAAAATCAATGATTAACATATACATCCCTTATCTTGCCATGAATAAAGTCTGTATTTTACACTAAAGACGTTATGTTTTAATGCAGAGAATAGTGGCCTGGCTTTTGAGAAACATGGTTTCATGTTCCAATCATGGTGTGGTGTTAGCACCAATGTTTGGGGGACTCAGTTTGCTCATATGTAAAATGAGAATGTTGGAGTAAATTATTTTTAAAGGTTCTTTTATATCTAATCCTCTGTTATTCTAAAATACATACAGTAATTGAAATTTTGAAATTGGGTGGCATAATATAAATAAGAACAAGAATATTTTCATGTGTAATACCTCGGAAACATATCTACCTGAAGCATTTTGGATCAAGTCAGCAGGAAGCCTGTACATAAGTAGTGAAATGGGCACTGGGATAAATTGTTGAAACATAAGAAAGACAACAGAATCAAACCCTTAATCAAACATGCGCTACACCAGGCTTTCAGAGAATGTTATAGGCTGTCTGTGAACTATGCCTGAAGGGTGAAACGGATCACTTCTCTGCACGTTTTCCTGGAGGGAATGTTCATTGCTGGTAGGGAGGATCTTGCAGAATGACAGTATCTGACATACCTTAATATTCATCAATCCAGTCCTAGGAGACTATGCAACAAATAAAAGTAGTTATAAATACCTGAGAGAGAAAGCCCACCCTTTCTAGAGTGTAAGAAAATATTAAAGCAAAAAAAAAAAATAGACTGACAAGCATCAATGTCAATAGAAAAAGAAACTTGCTTTGTAAAGGTGGGAGAACCTGTATGTTGATATGCAAGATCCACACAAAAAAACTTTTTCACAAACTGACCATTCCCATATGAGAGAAAATAAGACTGCTTAATATTGCCTATTGCCAAAATATTGGTTATTTTAGGGCTTGACACCTGTTTAAGGTTGCCATGAAGGAATTCTGTTTCCATGAAAGGAGATTCTTATTTATTTTCAGAAATAACAAAAGTAATAAGATATACCTGAAAGGACTTACAAAAGCAAACAAAATGCTATAAACACTCAGTTTACTTTAGATATTAAAGATAGTCTTTTTGAATAATCGTGTTGAATAATTCTTTTGGCTAATATGCTTTTTTGTTTGTTTAGAATTTATACATAATTGAAGACTTCCACTTTATAAATATCTAATATATACTGCTTTTTATGTGATATTCCCATATGCTATGAAAATATACCATGCCATCATCTTCTGTTATTTTCAGAAATTTCACTTTTTCCACATAGATGTTACTGGTAATTTCTGTCACTTATTTCTGCTCATGAATGTCAATACTAATAGAGAAAAGAGAACTGATGAATAATGAAAATGCTGAAGAGATCATCAATATGAATAAAATAACGAAAAAAGTGAAAGTTTGTGAGCTTTGCAAAAGTGTTTCATAAAACTGAAGTTTACTTACATGAATTAAAACCCCACAATTCTTGGCCATGATGCTCTGTCCTAACACTTATATAACAGATGCAGGCAAAATATAGAAGACTAAGTATGAAAGAATGCGGCAGTGTCATTCTGGTTCTGACTCCTATGGGAAATAACTGATGAAAAGACCTCTGGGGGAGAAAATTCTGGGAGGATGGCCAAGTAGGAAGTACCAGGAATTTATCTACCCACTTAGACAACAATTGCACTGGTGGGGTCTGTGTGATGTAACTATTTTGGAAATTTGGAGGTTATTGAAACCTTACAACTTCTGGGGAAGGTTTAGATGGTGAATTTTTATTAATTTTAGTCAATTTTTGATCTAAGCTCAGCAACAGCTACCTAGCATCTAAGTGCAAATCCCAAGGCAAGCAGCTATGCACGTCTTCCTAGAGCAGCTGGCACATAGTTTGCAGAAGCCCAGGTAGGCAATAGGATCCTGCTTCCAAATATGATTAATCTGTGTTCTGTCTTCTGATTCTTGTTTACGATTATGGAAGTGCACACACAGACATGGGCAGTCATCGTCATACAACTACCCTAGTGATGCAAACCGCAACTCTTACAGCTGAAGCAACTTACACGAGGTTTCAAGGACTGGCATCTTTTGTGTAAACACCCCTTTATTCTTCTTGTATTCCGTTTTTGAGAGTGAGGCATTAAATACGAAGACATTCACAAACATCGTCATATGCAAGAAAAATTCAAAAGGCTTATGCATGCCCAAGGAAAAGTGCGGGCTTGTGAAAGATCTCAGAAGACAAGTTTACACATCAGGCTGGTTTTTGGTATGATGATGGCTTAAAACAGTAAAAAATGGAACAAATCTAATAAGCAATAAACCCTGGAGGGAGGGGAGAATCTGATTACTAGAGTTACCACATTATTAGATTCAAATGTCACAAAACATGCAAGGAAATTAAAAATTATGATCTAGTCAAAGGAAAAAATATATAAACCAACAGAAATTGTCACTGATAATGATCTGATGGAGGGCCTGCTAAGCAAAGACTTTAAAATAATTTTCTTAAAGTTGCTTAAAGAACTAAATAAAAACAGAGAAAGTCAATAAAATGTTGTATTCATAAAATGGACATTTTAATAAAGATATAGAAAACCTAAGAAGAAATCTTCATAATTCTAGAAATTATGTATACAAAAATCAAAATAAAAAAGCATTAGAGGAATTTAGAAACAGATCTGAGCAGGCAGAAGGAAAAATTGATGAAATGGAAGGTAATACTATTGGCATTGAGTCAGATGAACAGAGAAATTAATGGAGAAAAGTGAACAGAGCCTACAGAAATTGTAGAACATCATCATTTGGACCAGCACACACATTGTGGGGGTCTCAGAAGATGAGATCAAAAATATTGTAAAGAGATTATTTGAAGAAATAATGGCTGAAAACTTTCCAAGTCTAATAAAAGACATAACTATAAACATCTAAGAAGCTCCATGGGTCCAAGTAGGATAAACTCGAGGACACTCACATTGAGGCATATTATAATCGAACTATTGAAAGACTAAGATAGAGAATCTTGAACAAAGCAAGGAGAAGGCAACTTATTATATACTAGGGATCCTTAATGTTATCAAGAAATTTATTATCAGAAAATTGGGAATCCCAGAAAGTAGTGGATATATGCACAATTATAAAGCTAGAATTATTGTAACAATGGTTTGTAACTATACTTTTTGTGTTTTACATGACTTACATTTACTAATGCCTTAAAAATATTCATTAGTCTAAAAGCTAGTATTATCATACCTTTGTTTTGTAATTCCATATTTCCTTTTCTATACAATCTAAAATCATGTAAAAATTATTCATGTTTGGAACAAACCAATAATAGAGATGTAATTTTGTAATATTAAAACTGAAAGATGAAAAGACAGTTATAAAGGAGCTGAGTTTTTGGTATTTTATTGAAGTTCAACTGGTTTCACATCAAATTAAAATGTTATACCTTTATAATATTCACTATAATCTACAAAAATAGCTATATAATATAAACAAAAGTGAATGATAAGAAATTAAAATATTTTGCTGTGGAAAATCAACTCAACAAAAAAGAAGCAAGGTGGGGAATGAGATGGAAAAGGCTATAAGGCGAATAGAAAACAAATACTAGAAGTAAGTCTCATATCAGTAACTACTTTAAATGTAAATTAATTTTTCCAATCAAAACACAGAATTAACAGGATGGATTTAAAAATATGATCCAGTTAATTATATGCTATCTATAAGAATTTCAATTTACATCCAAAGACATAATAAAAACTGCAAAAATGCAAATAATAACCATAGCAGAGATGCTATACTAATATTAGACAGAAATATTTTAAATAAGCAAAAGGTTATTAGAAACAAAGTACACTATATAGTAGTGTAATGTAATTACAAAAGGTAATTACCTTTAGTAATTACTAAAGGTATCAATATAGCAAAAAGTTACAACAATTATAAATATTTACACACTTAATAGCAGATCATTGAAATATATGAAGCTAAAATTGCCAAAATTGAAGGGGAAAAGAAACAGTTCTACATTCATATTGGAGACTTCAATAACTCACTCTCAGTAGTGGATAGGGCAATCAAACAGAAGATAAATAAAAACAGAGAATTGAATGACACCGTAAGCCAACTCCATCCAACAAACATATATGGAACCCTACTCAGCAATAGGATGCATGTTCTTGTCAAGTGCATATAAGATGTTCTTCAGGATTGATCATATGTCGGGCAACAAATTCTTACTAGATTTTTAAAAGATAGGGATCATACAAAATATTTTTTGTAACCACAATTGAATGAAATTAAAAATAGTAACAGATGGAAAAGTGGAAGAATTATGAATTTGTGGATATTTCATGACCCACTTTTATGCAACCAATGGAACAAGGAAGAAATCACAAGATGATTTTTAAAATATTTAGAGACAAATGAAAATGAAAGCACAGCATGCCAAACTTATGGGCCACTGCAAAATCAGTGATGATGGGGAGTTTGGAGCTCTAAATGCTTACATTAATAAAACTGGAAAGATTGCAAATCAACAACCTAATTAAGTATTATAAGACAGATTTATACACAACAGTATGGCAATATATTGGATGGTATAGATGAAGTGAATGAATTCCTGGAAATGCAAAATCTGTCTACAGTGAGTCATGAAAAAAATAAGAAAACCTGTATAGACCTATAACTAGCAGGATATTCAGTCAGTAATCAAAATCTCCCAACATATAAAAGTTCTGGATATGATGGCTTCACTGCAGTGCTCCCAAACATTAAAAGAATTAACACCAATCCTTTTCAAACTTTTCTTAAAATTGAAAACCAAAGGATGCTTCCTAATTCATCTGAGACCAGCATTGCCCTGAAACCAAAGCCATACAAACACAATACAAGAAAACTACAGATCAATGTCCTTTATGAACATTGATGCAAAAATTCTCAGCAAACACCAACATACAAAATTCAGAAGCATATTAATAAGGTTACACATAAAGACCTTTTGGGATTTATTATTGCAGTGCCAGGATGGTTCAATGTGTGAAAATCAATAGATGCAATACACTACATTTAAAAGAGAAAGACAAAAAATCATTTAAATTGATGGAAAGCATTTGACAGAATTCAATACTCTTTCATGATTAAAAAAAATTAAACGGGGAATAGAAAGAAATTTTCTCAAAATAATAAAAGTCACATGTGAAAACCCATAGTGAATGCCATACTCAATAGGAAAGGCTTAAAACTTTTCCTCTACATTAGTTACAAGGAACTGAATTTGTTTAATAAAATCAGTTTTATTTAATATTGTACTACAAATTCTCACCAGAGAAAATAGACAAGGAAAAAAATAATTTAATTTGGAAAGGAAGTCATACAATTATTTCTGTTCACAGATAATGTGAAATTATATGCAGAAAACCCTATAAATGTCACCAAAAGAAATATTAAAGCTAATAAATAGAATGAACAAAGTAGAATACAAAGCCAATACATAAAAATCAGTTGCATTTCTATACCTTAATGATTAACAGTTTGAAAAGGAAATTAAGAAAACGATTTTATTTATAATAGCATCAACAATACAAAATACTTAGGAAATAATCAAGGAAGTTAAAGACTTGAACAATGAAAACTGCAAAACATTGCTGAAAGAAACTAAGGAAGACATAATTAGGTAGAAAGATGTCCCATGCCCATGAACTAGGAGACTTAATATTGTTTACACATCAATATTACCCAAAGGATCTACAGATTCAATTCATTCTATATCAAAATTTCCATGATACTTTTTGCAAAAATAGAAAAGTTCATCCTATAATTCATATGGTATCTCATAGGAGGTTCAACAGAACCTGAAACACCAAAATAAATTTGAAAAAGAAGAATGAAGCTGGAGAAATCACACTTCCTGATCTCAAAGCTTACTCCAAGGCCCCTGATTCAAAGCAGCGTGGCACTGCCATGAAGACACACAATTGGATCAACTGAACGGAATATAAAGGCTATAAATAAACCCTCATGTATAGGGTCAAACAATTTTTGAAAGAGGTGTCAAGATCAATAATTTATTAGCAATAATATCAAAGGTTAGTGGATAGGTCTAAAATTCACTTGTGTAGGTTGTAATGGCCTTAGACCATAGATGCCAAACACAAGGCCCTCTGCCTTGATTTTTCTGCCTGGCACCTTGTTTCTAAGGGTGGTGGTGTGGGGCTCCTTGCCCCTAGTTAAGGAGTAGTTACAGTCCTAGAATTACATTTCGCCCTTGGAAGGCAACCATGGGGCTGAAGTGGCCCCCGGTGAAAATGAGTTTGACACCCCTGCATTACACTATATCCTAAATATCTTGAAATAAGACCTACTAGTCCCCTTAGAACTTATTCATAGGTCACTGATTCTGGGATCTTGGCAGGCACATTTGAAGCAGATACTGCAGGTTGCTGATTGAACTTCTATTAATAATTAAGTTACCTTAAATTCTATATGAGATAAGTTGAATATATTTAGTCCCAGCCTTTGTTGATTAGATTATTCAAAATGGCAGATGGAGTGGCATACTCATGTCCATATTGGAGTTCAGATAAAAATATGTAGGGCAGTTATGGGGAGACTCAAACTGCCATATTCCTGAGCACCCCCCAGCATTTTTGCTGGGCTAGCCAAGAATGGAAGGCCCTGACCACTTTTTGCCTAGCTATTTCTCAGGATTGTGTGTACAGCAAGTAACCTTGAAGAGTTAAGTGATATCTTTCTCTAAAAGAAAGAGCAAGCTCACTTACTGCCTGTTATAGGTGTGGACTCCCCATGGTCAGTATTCCTCAGATGCAACAAAAACCCACTAAAGGGTGTAACTCCTCCACATTGACCCTATGGTACTACTTTGGGAACAAAGGGACCCAACCCAAACATGATGCTTTTGCTACCTGCTGTGCTGTGAGTAATAAAGTTCTTTGTTTCTGAAAAAAAAAAAAAACAACAACAGAGGGCAGAAAAGACAAAAAATAAATAATAGTAAAGAAATGTACAAATGATGATAGAATTTATCTTATCAATAGCAATCCAGGCAATTGCTAAATATAGACTTAATTTATTTGATAAAATGTAGAGGTCCTGAAAATGAATTCTAAAATGATCCATGTTATATTCAAGTAATAAATTCATTCCATAAAAAGAAATGATAAAAGGCATGGAATGGTCAAATGTTATATCAAACAAATAATTAGAAATACTACTGCTATTAAATATTTAATACATGCCAAATATTTTGCTCTGTTATTTCATATTTGTATGAAATCACAAAATCTTGAAATAATTGACCTTGCCCATTCGTTGAAATGCAGCCTTATGACTTGAAACCAGATATGTTTAAAAAGTAGAAAGCAAAGCTGTGGCAGCTCAAATAATTTCTCAATAACTAACGCAGAACATACAGCCTAACTAGGATTCGGTCCAGGTGTTTTAGTCCTCCCTTCCTTCTGTCTGCTCACCCACCTGCCTTCCCTCTCTCCTTGCCCCCTCTGCCCTCCCTTTAGCCCTTCAGTTCCTTTCTGTCTTATTCCTAACTCCAAAGCTGTTGAACTTACAGGTCTATCACTGAGTCTCTTATTCACTCACCCAATATAAGTAACTTATTTTTTAAATTTAATTCTTATTCAAGTACAGTTTTCTGTTTTATATTCCCTGCCCTGGCTCCCCCAGTGCTCCCCACCTCCATCCCATTTCCGCCCCCCACCTTAATTATTGTCCATATGTCCTTTATACTTATTCATGTGAGTCCCTCCCCTTTTCACCTATGATTCTCTCCCCTCTCCTCTCTGGACCCTGTCAGCCTGTTCCATATGAGTGTCATTGGTCATATTTTGCTTGCTTGTTTGTTTTGTTGCTTAGATTCCTGTTAAAGGTGAGATCATATGGTATTTGTCTTTCACCTCCTGGCTTATTTTGCTCAACATAATGCTCTCCAGTTCTATCCATGATGTTGCAAAGGGTAGGAGCTCCTTCTTCCTTTCTGCAGCATAGAATTCCATTGTGTAAATGTACCATAGCTTTTTGATCCAGTCATTTACTGATGTGCATCTAGGTTGCTTCCAACTCTTGGCTATCATAAGTTGTGCTGCTATGAACATCGGGGTGCATAGGTTCTTTTGGATTGGTGTTTCAGGGTTCTTGAGATATACTCCTAAGAGTGGAATTGCTGGGTCAAAAGGCACGTTCATTTTCAGTTTTCTGAGAAAGTTCCATACTGTTTTCCATAGTGGTTGTACCAGTCTGCAATCCCACCAACAGTAAACTAGGGTCCCCTTTTCCCCACAACCTCTCCAGCACTTGTTGTTTGTTTCTTTGTTTATGATAGCCATTCTGACTGGTGTTAAGTGGTATCTCACTGTGGTTTTAATTTGCATCTCTCTGATAGCTAGTGATATCGAGCATCTTTTCGTGTGTCTCTGGATCCTCTGTATGTCCTCCTTGGTGAAGTGACTGTTCAAGTTCTTTGCCCATTTTTTAACTGGGTTCCTCGTCTTCTTTGGGTGGAGTCGAGTGAGTTCTTTGTATATTTTGGAGATTAAACCTTTGTCTGAGGTATCATTGGCAAATATGTTTTCCCAAACAGTTGCTTCTCTTTTTATCTTGATACTGTTTTCCTTAGCCATGCAGAAGCTTTTCATTTTGATGAGATCCCATTTGTTTATTCTTTCCTTTATGTCCCTTGCTCTAGGGGACATATCAAGTAACTTATAAATATTAGACCAGTTGGCAACTGCCTAAGATATTATAAATAGAAAAAGCCAGCCCTGGCGTAGCTCAGTGGATTGAGCGCGGGCCTGCAAACCACACGATCGAGTCAGGGCACATGCCTGGGTTGCAGGCCGGTTCCCAGCAGGGGACTCACACGAGGCAACCATACATTGATATTTCTCTCCTTCCCTTCCCTTCCCCTCTAAATATAAATAAATAAAATCCTAAAAAGAAAAGAAAAGAAAAAGCCACATTGCATGGACAGCTCTGGGGACATAACCAAGTTATTTCAACCTATTCAGCTTTTTGGCACTTTACAACTCACATTTTTAAAGATAATGGCATTATCTAATATAATAACGGCAAATCATTTCTTGTGGCCTTGGGAGGTATGTTTGTATGTGTGCGGAGAGGCACAAGCAGCTGTTGGGGGGAAGGTGAAAAGGCATAGAAGGTGTGCTAATACCTTCCCTTGTGAAGCAGGGGTTCTGTGTTCTTCAGGTTTTCTGTAGCCTGGGGTAGGAAATTCCCCTTTCACAACCTTAGTATCTCTAGTTACGGTGAAGAGCCAGTTTGCAACTGTCTAATCCTCTTTGCGCATCTCAGTTGGAAAATAAGACAGGAACAAAGTTACCAGCTGCCCTTTCACAGTATTGGTACACTATAGTCATTTAGTGAGTCTTCCTGAATAAATAAAAGAATCAACAAAAACATTATAAATAAGTATTTGGAGTTATGGATCAAAATGTGGCCAAAGTACAATAACATCCTTCCTCTCTGCATTGTTTTTCTGCTTTAAGTTTCAGAACCTTGTTATCAGAGTTGTTTCTGTCCACGATCCTGCTTCTGTACCTCTGAGGCTCAAACTCGGTTGCCCTATTTATCAGTCTTACATCTCAGTCCCCTCAGGCTACCACTCTCCACAATAACCACTGGTCATAGCACAGCTTTTATTACTTCTGTGACAGGAGAACTCACAGATTGATATGTCCCTAAACTCTATGTAAATTAGGGGATATGCAAATTAGACAACTCACTCATGCAATATGATTTCTTAATTCTCAAATGCTAATATTAAAAAGTGTGTAAAAAAAGAACAATTTAAGCCAGTCCTAATTACAGCATAGTCTGAAGCCCAGAAGCAGCTCCAGGGGCTTCTTAGAAAATATATTCTGAGTTACAACCACAAGGATTTCTTATTTACTATTTAGTAAATAAGAACCGCTTGAATGAAGGCCATGAATCTGTGTTTTAATAAATACTCCAGATGAGAATCATATAAAATAAATCATGTAAAATAAAATATGTGAACAGGTGGCTTATTTTTTTTCTATAGCAAAATAGCAGATAGAATGTTTCTGGATTCTTTTAAAGAGTGAAGAAAATTTCCAATGAAGGTTAGTATTGGTTACTATTATGGATAAGTAATTAATTTTGTAAAAGAACAGATTAAGAAGAGTTGTGATTAAAGAATACATGTATGTTATTTGAATACAACATTCTATAAATGGTTATTTTATCACCATTACAGTATTTCATTATTCTAAGATCCTTCCCTTTACCTTTAATATAGTTAAAATCAGTATGAGTATTATAATCAATGCAATTAGAAATATCTCATTTAGATTGACAGCTGTCCTCTTTCTTGATTGTCTTAGAGTAAATGACATACTGTATTTTTGCATAATTTTGCTATGTCCTCCATTCCTTCATTTTCATGTTTCTGTTTCAGTTGTTTGTGGAACATCATAAAACACTGATTTGGTGTAGGGCTTAGCCCTGCCGTTAACGTATTATGCTACCTTAGGAAAGTTTTTGAAATTATGTGAGCTTTAGTCTCTTCATTTAAAAACTAGATAGTCAAAACTGCACCATTTCATCCACATATTAGGGAAACCAGTTGTCTCTCTAACTCTAAAATTCTATGGATTTAATAAAATGCTATTTGAAACAAAACCACTTCATGGTGATGGAGGTAGAGACTTAAGGTTGCAGGACTGACTTGGGTAAGAATCTCTTGGAGGAACAATGATAACTTTCTGGCTTAGACTCAAAGAATGAAAAAAGAGGGGAAGAAAATTTAAGGATACTAGCAAAAGTGATTAAGACCTATTCCCTCTAGCAACAGTGGAGATAATTTTGGAATCATGTTAGTTTCTGGGAGAGAGTTTGCCAAAGGGAAAACAATTACTCCGCAGCCTGTGGGTTTCCGAAGAGAAATACATAGAGATCACAGTCTTGATACCCAAGGATTTAGGGGAGTCAGTATAAAGAATGGCTCATCTGGACTTCATATCAGAGGGTTGTGGCTACTTTCAGGTTTCAGAGTCTGCGGAGGAGTCCCACCAAAGCTGGGAGGTTTACTAGAGAAGACAAATACTTTCAGCTCCTGTATGCCTGCTTGGAAACAGGAGTAATTAAGGCATAGTGTTGTTTGCTTAATTTTGTTTCCTATGTGCTTTATAGTACAAAATGCTTTCTGACTTCAAATATTCTCGAAAATACTAAAGGCAAAAATAAATTACTTCAAATAATTTCATAACATTGTTTTTGGTTGAAATCCCTTTGAAGATATCCCTTAGACTAGGATTTGAGCACAGGTAGTTTCTTTGGGAGGTGGCTATAAGAAGCTTTTTATTTCAGTGTGAAATAGATGAGGAAGAGGAAAGAAGCCAACATGTAGTGTTTAATGAGCATGTTGCTATTGTAGGTAACTGGGGCACACATGAAATATATTTCCCCAGTGTCAGGAAAGCTGGGATAAATATGAGGAAGTTTTTAGTTGTTATGCTTTGAGATTTTTCCCAGAAGTATGTGTTTCCTACTACGTACAGTCTTCCTTGTCCACGGGCACAATACATTCTTCCAGCCAGAGCAAGCTATCAGGGCTCAGCTCAAGATAACCTGATGCTACAAACAAGTGTTGGAGAGATGTGGAGAAAAGGGAACCGTAGTGCACTGTTGGTGGGAATGCGGACAGGTGCAGCCTCTGTGGAAAACAGTATGGGATTTCCTCGGAAAACTAAAAATGGAGCTGCCTTTAGACTCCAGTGATTCCACTTCTGGGAGTATCTCCTAATGATCCCAAAGCACCAAAACAAAAACATATATGCACCCCTATGTTCACAGCAGCACTATATGCAATAGCCACGATTTAAAAACAGTCTAAATGCCCATAAGTAGATGAGTGGATAAAAAACCTGTGGTACATTTACAAAAAGGAATACTATGCAGCAGTGAAAAATAAGAAATTCTTACATTTTTTGTGACAGTATGGATGGGCCTGGAGAATATTATGCTAAGTGAAATAAGCAGTCAGTGAGAGACAAATACCACATAATATCATTTATATGTGGGATCTAATAAACACAATAAACTAATGAACAAAATATAAACAGAAGCATAGATACATAGAACAGACTGGCAGCTGCCTCCCAGGGAGAGGGTGGAACTGGATGAAAGATGGTAAAGGAATTAACCAAGTAACATTTATGCATATCCCATGACTTAGGGAGGACAGAGATTGAGGCTGGGTGGAGATGGGGGAAAGGAGAAGAAGCACAAAAAACTATAAGCATAAATAATAAAAAATAGTGTGTGAGTAGGATACCAGGAGTTTATTCTACAGTCTACAATTTGCATTCCTCAAATTCACCTGTATTTTAGTTATGTTTTTCATGTCTTATCGTTGCTTTTGCAAGATCATAGCCAGTCAAAATTTTACATAGATATTTCTAAAAGAGTTTATGGAATAAAATTTACTGAACACTGCAAAGTTTTTCCTGATTGCTTTAAAATACTGTCTTGAAATAATGATTATAAAGTCACATGTAGTTTTAAGAAATAATACAGAGATCCCATTTTCACTAAATTTCCCCCAACTGCAAGTAGCTTAGAATCTATAAATAATAATCAATGTTTCCCTTTTATATCCCAGATTTAAGGTTTTCCTAACTTTTATTAACACATCTGATAATCCAGGTTGCTTGCTCAGCAAAGTAATCAAGATATTTAACCCTGAAGTACATGAATATCTGGTTCCTATGCTATTTTTTGTAAATAAGTTCTATAATTTCTCATTTAAGGTCATCATTAACCATGGATGCACCAAGATATGCCCCAGTGAATCTCCTAAACTTAAGATTTTACATATATATATAGATAGATAAAGATATACATGTATACATATATTTATATTTAAATATGAATATATAAATATATGCATATATATGCATATAAATATATATGTATACATGTACATACATATGCGCATATATATTTATATATATAAATCTCTGTCCTTACTATATAACAATCCCATCTCCTAATTCTAAGGATTAATTATTTTTGGCAGCATAGTATTTTACTTCTTAGTCACTTACAAGTCTTTTGGCAAGAGGGGCCCTAAATGACTCAGTGGTTTTTACAGAATTGCACAGTAGTCCCTCTGACCTGTGGTTTTGCTTCCATGGTTTCAGTTGCCCACTGTCAACCTGGTACAAAAGTATTAAAAAATTCAGAAATAAACAATTCACACCCAGGATATGAATTATTCCTTTATCCAGTATACCCTCACTGTACATGCCACCCACCCTCATCATTATTAGCATTCTTGGTTATTAGGTAGGCTACCAGAGACAGAGAAGGAACACATTCACATAACTTTCACCACAGGATATTTTTATAATTGTTCTATTTTATTATTGTTGTTAATCTCTTATTGTACTTAATTTATAAATTAGACTTTATCATAGGTATGTGTGTATGGGGAAAGGCATTATGTCTATATCTATATCTATGAGTGTGTGTTCATATATATATATATGGGTTTTGGCACTATCTAGGGTTCCAGGCATCCACTGGGATCTTGGAATAGCCACTGTGGATAAGGAGGGATTATATTTAGTGAAGTTCATGTCTCTTCTAGGATTATCCTCCTGCCACTATACCTGTGCAACAGGACTTCTAATTCCATAAGCTGTCATTGTGTAGGGATGGGAAGTATATTCATTTGGCCACTGAGAAGGACAGTGAGATAAACCTTCTTTTGCATCCACACTCTGATTTCCTAACTCACATATTTTAGCATCAAAGATACAAAACCTTTAACTCCAACCCCACACGTGTCTTTTGCAAGCTGACATCTCAGCTGCATCTTAAAGTAGCCCTTTTAACATTCTATGAAGAAAAACATTTTCTTCATAAAGAAATAAATGCAAGAATCAGTGGATCTTGTCATGGAAAGTGTGGGGGTTTGAAAGGCATCCACTCAGATATTTCTTGCCAAATCTCAAGATCTTAACACTCCTCTGTCAGAGTCCTGACTTCAGCCTGGGCTACTGCTTGGGGTTGTGAGTTCATCCTCCGTGTAAAACTCATCACTCTAGCAATAAAATCTTAATCTTGATTGTCAACACATTCTGCTCTTCAGGTGTAAGAATAGGAAGTGAAGATATTTTTAAATGCTACTAAGGAGAACTTCTGTCTTGCAAATGCACACTAAATTAAAAGGCTAGCCCGAGTCTGTTGTTGTTGTAATTATTATTATTATTGTAATTATTAAATTGTAGGGCTTCTCTGGCTTACAGTTACCTTGGGCTTGAAAATCTATTTTAAAAAAACTCACTTTTTTCCCTAAAGATTTCATTTATTTATTTATTTTTAGAGAGCAGGGACGGGAGGGAGAAAGAGAGGGAGAGAGACATCAATGTGTAGTTACCTCTGGTATGTCCCCTACTGGGGACCTGGCTCACAACCCAGGCATGTGCCCTGACTGGTAATCCAACCAGTGACCATTTGATTCCCAGGCCAGCACTCAATCCACTGAGCCACACCATTCAGGTGGCTTAAAATCTTGTAAGCTCTAGAGATATTGTAAGAGCTAAGGCAGCCCCTTCTCCCATACCTCATCCTACTCCATTAGAGATGAGTCTCAGAACTGAATTGCTGCGGCACAGCATGGGTTAATACCATGCAACTTACCATTAGCAGGGCTAGCCCTGTCAATGTCTTGTTTGGAGATCCCATAACCCCATTCTAAAAATCTGGTATCCAGGACCACGCGTGGCACCAACTGGTTTTGATTACATTTCACTAAAAAAGAACCTGAGATATAAATTTGAGTGCAATTTGTTTATTTTGGAGATGATTCTAAGAAGCACGCTGAGGGATTAGGTGGTTTGGATAAGGAAAAAAAAAGGAATCAAGTACAGGTATGCCAGTGAGCATGCTATTTCCATAGGTGACCAATTCTCAGACTCTCTTGGGACCACAGGGAAATGGTATATACAGTTTTCTCCTCTCATGAGTGAGGAAGTTGGGTCATCTTTACTGACAAATGCTTTCAGAAGTATCATCATCTTGGCAGCTTAGAACTGTCTCGCATATTTGCCAAGAAAATTTCTTCAATCGGAGGAAGTCATTACTCAACCTAGAAAGAACCACAGGTTCTTGCAGTGAGAAATAATTGATATGTATAGAAGATACATGGTTCAGTCTCTATTATAATACCCTTTAAACAAATTAATTAAAACTTTCCTAGATTGAAAGTTATTTATTTTAAATATAACAAAAATAAGGGAGTTATATGCTTTATTTGAAACCCTTATGAATTAAAGTGCATTGTCCATCACTGTACTTTTGAGATGAGCTGAACTTTCCAGCATTGCAAAAGAAAATAGTCTTAGGATTGAGACCAAGTAGCAGAAGTACAGATTTTCACCAAAATTTGTCTGAACACAATAGCCAAACTGCCTCAGGTGGGAATCAGTTCAGATTGTTTTCATTATGTGATATTAAATTATGCAATTAATTATCAGGCTTTTTTTAGAAACCCTGAATACCATAAATAACTAAGGAAAATAATGGTTTTCTGTCCAGTTTCATAACAATCTGAATTTTAGACATTCACTCTCGGCTGCTGATGGGTAATACAAGGTTGGATTCTTGTAAAAAAATATTGTCTCTGCAACTCAGAGTTTTGTTTATCCACTGAAGTAACAGACTTACCAAGGGAGAAGAGACCTAAGGAACTATCAAGTATAAATGAATGTGCAAATGTGTGTATATTTACAATGAAGGTTCTGAGAGATACTTAAAAGTACCCCAAATAATCCTCAAACAATCTTGCTGTGCACGTTTTCTAAATTTAGGAACAAAACATCTTCAGGGATTTTCTCTTTGTAAATCAAATCATTATTGTCAATTGTCATCATCATAATCACCATCTTGGTAAAATACTCATGTGATGGTAAGAAATGGTGAAGAGAGATACCTGCATATGTGCAACTCAGTCTGTGGTTTAACAACCAGCGTCTGTACTCTCTCCACCTGGACTTCTTGTATCTTTATTTCACATTTTCCTACCTTGTTGAGTGTCTGTTGACTCTACCTCTCTTCTTGCAAGAGCTAAGATACATCTTTTATTATGGATCTTGATATTCTTTCAACACATCTCATGACACCGGGTGGCCTATCCAAAATGATAAATATAATGAGATAAAAGAACTGACATAAAGAAACAGAATGAAGTCTTTTTCAAAACTGAAAACTTTCTGACTGGAGAGAGTAGGATCCAATTGTTCTAGCCTAGGGCAGCCTCAGATTGTGTCTGTCCATCCCACTTCCCATCATTCACTAGAGACTTCCACGTCTTAGTTGCCGGCAATTAAATTTGATGTGTCTATGATCAGGGGTATTTTTGCTTGATCTTGATATTGATGCACTGATAAGGAAAGCTAGTGAGAAATGCAATCAGACAGGCATTTAGATAGGACTTTTTGGGGGTGAGAGCCTGCTGAACTTCCAGATAGATGTAGCTCCTTGTATCTGTACTCATTAGCATTGAAGCAGCTGATTTTATTGACATATCACATGCTTCAAGGAATATCTGCCCTTGATACTGAACAGCTCCAATATTCTGGGTCAGAGAATACTGGAATTTAAGAGCTGGGGAGTATTTCAGAGTGCTTTTTTTTTCTTCCCTGATAGAGAAGAAAACTAAGATACAAATGTTAAAGATAATCCTCTATCACCACACAGTTGAGTAGAGACAGAGCTGAGACCAGTTCACACCTTCCATATAGTAACTTTCCTTTAAAAGTCAATCTGAATTTGTAAAATAAATAAATAAATAAAGTTGGAGTTATAAATAGAGAACAATTGGGACTGATTTCATCTTTAACACCAGAAAATGTAATTAATTATTCATGTTGGTTTGTTATTCTTCACTTTGACAAGAACTGCCCTATCTGTCTATTTTGGACACATGTCTGAAAATGTAGTCCCAGATGCATCCCTTTGTAATATTTTATTTTAAACCATGATGGAGACAGACCAATATGGTAAAATGAAAAGCTCCTGAATACCTGTCCTTCCACTAACACACTGAGTATACAGGTGCACATAGAACAATGCCCTCTGAGAGAGATCTAGAAACAGTGACCAAGAGCACAGAAATATATAATGTCAATATGAATACATTTGACAGGAGAAACAAATAGAAGTAAAGCATACTAAGGAATTTCAGTACCTCACATGCAAAGATGGAAAGATCATCAAGGCAGAGAATTTATAAAGAAAAATTGGACAAAAGTTACATGCTAATCCAAATGGACCTGCAGTCATATACAAAACATTCCACCAAAAGCAAAAAAGTATACACTCTTCTCAGGCACAGATAGAACATCTTTAGGACAGATTATAAGTTAGATCAAAAAAGAGACAAGTCTCTTAATAACTAAGAAAATTGAAATTGTACTAATATCTTTCTGATCACAGTGGATTGAAACTAGAAATCAAATAGCAAGAGGAAAACTGGAAAATTTACAAATATGTGGAAATTAAACAACATGCTTCTAACAACCAATACATTAAAGTAGAACTCAAAAGGGAAATCACAAAATATCTTGAGGCAAAGGAAAAGTGAAAATACAAAATGCAAAATATATGGGATGAAGTAGAAGCAGTTCTAAGAAAGAAGTTCATAGCAATAAAGGCCTACATTGACAAAAAGGAAAGATCTCAAATAACCAATCTAACTTTATACCTCACTGAATTATAAAAAAAAAGGACAAACTATTGTAATTCTGATGTCAGTAAAAGGAAGGAAAGAACAAAGATCAGAGTAGAAATAAATAAAATAGAGACTAGAAAGACCATAGAAAATATCAATAAAACTGAAAGCTGGTTTTTACAAATATAAAACTGACAAAACTGTAGCTAGAATATAAAAAAGACCAAATACTGAAATGAAATAAAAAGTGAAAGAGAAGACATTAAAAATGATACTACACAATCCTATGGATTATAGGAGACTATTTTGAACAACTATATGACAACAAATAACCTAAAAAAAGATGATAAATACCTAGAAACATACATCCTACCAAGACAGAATCATGCAGAAATAGAAAACATACAAATCAATAATGTATAAGAAGATTATAGTAAAATCATACACCTCCTTAGAAAGACAACACCAGGAATGAATTACTTCACAAATGACTCAACCAAATATTTGAAGAATTAATACCTGTCCTTCTCAAACTCTTCCAAAGAGTTGAAGAGGAGGGATTACTTTCCTTCTACAAGGCCAGCTGTTGGGGACTGCTTTATATGGTATCACACAAAGAATTAGAGCCCCATGCAAGACAGGCCTTGAATAAGGGCCTGTAAGTCTTGACCAGAAAGCTGGGAATGCTGGAGGCAGGCGTGACCTGATGCCAGCACTGAGAGTTCCCGTGGGAAATCAGGTCTAAAGAATGCATTATAGCCCTTGAGGCTTGCTTTGCTTTGTTCAGCTCTGTTGCCATGAATCAGATATCTAAATCCAAAGCAGAAGGGGTGAACTCTTAATCCCATGAACCATGCCTTAAAGACTCTCTGGTGTCAGCATATCTCACAGACCCTGACCTGAGGCAAATCTCTGTGTTTCCTCAATGGTTATCTATAGATAATATCTGTTTTCTGTAAATATGGCCTTCAGACATGGATTGATGAGCTTTGCAGACATGCTGTATACCCCTGCTTATATGGTTCTCAATAAAAGCCTCAGAAGAACAGACTCAGGGCTCTTCTCCTTTGAAAGATTAGCCAGCCTTTTCTTCCCAAGCAGATCTTGGATTGGTAGCCTCATTTCATCCGAGACACTGCAGGACAGGGTCCCCCATAGCTCGCATTACCTGATACCAAGGCCAGACAAGGATAATACTATAAAATAAAACAATGGGTCAATACCCTCAATGAGCATAAATGCAAACATCCTCTAAAAATATTAACAAACTGAATTCAACTGATACAGACTCTTGACCAGTAGGGTCCATGTGTTGTGGCTGCGACAAACAAATTTACATAGACTTCAGAAGTCCTATGGAGAAAAGGGATGTCATGGCCACTCTCTGAGTGAGAAAGCACCCCAACCCTTGCTCCTGGGAGCATTACATCAAGAAAGGTCCTCATTTATTATGCACAGGCTTGCTTTAAGTGATTACTTTTTACAGATAACAAAGAAAAGGATGTTGCTGATTACTTCTTATGGATAACAAAGAAAAGGATGTTGCAAATGCAAGGGAAGAAGTGGTTGAACTGGTTATGCTCTGTCCTTTGGAAGTTTAACACAGACTTTAGGAAGTTACTTCAAAGGTATGTATTAAACATTGTCTGCCTTATTTCAGGGTAAGGGAGTTTTAGCGAAAGCAACCTCAAAGCAGCCTAGATATAATGCTGGCCTGGTTCCCCATTGGAAAGCCGATCTGTGGGCCTGGCTCCTGTGTGCTGCTTTGCACCTGTTGGTTTTCTGAATCAGGGGCTGAGCTACATTTGCCATTGCCAATCGGACCAATTCCCTATATTTAACAGTACATGAAAAGGATGAAACATGATAAAGTGAGATATATTCCTGGGATACAAGGATGGTTTAACATCTACAAATCAATCAGTGTGATACACCACATTAACAAAATTAAGAACAAAATTCATATGATCAACAAAATAAATGTAGAAAAATTGACAAATTTTAACATTTTTTAATGATAAAAAATCTCAAAAGTCAAATACAGATGGAACATACCTCAATATAAGATAGGCCACAAACTCGGCTAAAATCTTACTCAATAGTGAAAAGCTGAAAGCATTTCTTAAGATCAGGAACAAGACAAGAATTATCACACTCATCACTTTTATTCAACATAATAATGGGAATTCTAGCTAAAGTAATTAAGCAAGAAAAATAAATAGAATGCATTCAAAATCAAAAAGTAATAAGTAAAATTTTCTGTAGATGATATGATATAACCCTTAAGACTCCACCAAAAACCTATTAATTCTGCCATATTTTCCCATGTATAATGTGTACCCATGTTTTTTCTCCCAAACTTTCAAGAAAAAAATCTTTAATTTTAATTTTTTAATTCAATTATATATTTATTTATATTTAGATACTTGTTTTGTGTATTATAAAGGAATTTTAGCATTTGTTTATTAACATATTATGGTACCAGAAGTTTTATATAACAAATGATTACAAAACACAGGAACAAATATTTTAGGCACCACCCAAGTATAATGTGCACTTTATATTTCCCTCAAAAACTTGGGCAAAAAAGTGTGCATTATACATGGCAAAATACAGTAATAAACAAATCAGTAAACTTGTAGTATATAAAAATCAGCTGTGATTCTGAACACTAGCAATGAAATTGGGAAAATATTTTTAAAACAATTTACAATCACCTCAAAAACAATAAAATACTGAATATTATAATCAAAGAGTAGAAATCTCTGTACACATATAAAGTATAAAACATTGCTAAAAGAAATTAATGAAGATACTAATCAAAATACTGTGTTCATGAATTAGAAAATTTAATATTGTAGAATATACATTTAATACAATTCCTATCAAAATTTTGATAGCATTTTCACAGAAATGGAAAATTGACCATTGTTATGAAATCATAAAAAAACTTCATAACCAAAATAATCTTGAGAAAGCTTATTCATCTAAACAGAGCTGAACACATCATACTAACTGATTCCAAACTGTATTACAAAGGTATAATACTCAAAATAGTATGGTGCTGTCATAAAAATGAACACATAGACCCACAGAAAAAAATGGAAAGCACAGATATGCATATATTCAATTAATTTTTGATAAAGGGACCCAAGATTAAACAACAAGAAAGGACAGTCTATTCAATAAATGATGTTGGAAAATCTGGATATGCACATGCAAAGATTGAAACTAACCCCTACTTTATACCATGTACAAAAATTAATTCGAAATGAATTAAAGACTAACATGAGCCAAGTGCTGGAAACAGCATTGACTCATTTAGTACTCATCAGTAAATGAGTGAATCAAAAAACTAGTACATTTACACAATGGAATACTATGCAGCAGAAAGGAAGAAGGAATTCCAACCCTTCACAACAGCGTAGATGGAACTGGAGAGCATTATGCTAAGTGAAATAAGCCAGGCGGTGAAAGACAAATACCATATGATCTTACCTATAAGTGGAACCTAATGAACAAAACAAATGAACAAGCAAAATACAACCAGAGACATGAAAATAAAGAACAAACTGACAGTGACCAGAGGGAAGAGGGAACAGGAATAATGGGACATCAAGGAATGGGTCATCAAGGAACTTGTATAAAGGACCCATGGAGAAAGACAATGGTGTGGGGGAAGATTGAATGTGGGAGGTGGGGATGGCTAGATGGGGAGAGTAAAGGGGGGAAATAGGGACAACTGTAATTGCATAGCAATAAAAAAAATAAAGGAGACTAGACTTCAGGTGGTGAGCACACAGTAAAGTATACAGATATCATATAATATCATACATCTGAAATGAATGTAATGTGATTAACCAACGTCATCCCAATAAATTTATTTTAAAGTTAAAATATAAAAGTATTGTGAAAAACTACAACAAACGAACAAATAAAAGACTTTAACATGGGAATTGAACCCATAAAACTCTTAGGAAAAAATTTAAAAAAAAACTCCTTGACATTGGTCTTGGCAGTTATCTTTTGGATTTGACATCCAAAAAAAAGCAACAGAACAAAAGCAAAAATAAATAAGTGGGACTACATTAAACCAAAACACTTTCTCATAAAAAAGGAAACCAACAGCAACATAAAAAGGATACCTATGAACAGGGAGAAAATATTTGCAACCCATATATCTGATAATGGGTCAATATTCAAACATGAAATGAACACCTATAATTAAATAGCAAAATAATAATAACAATAACAACAATAATAGTACTAATTCAATAAAATATTGAGCCAAAGACTTGAATGAACATTTTCAAAAGAAAACTAGAAAATGGTCAACAGGTACATGAAAATGTTGTCAGCAACATTAAACATCAGAGAAATATCAAACAAAATATATTGTATGTATGGCATATTATAGACATATACCAAAGCATCACACATGTATATTTCATTGTGTTTGTCATTCATATCTCAGTAAAACTGAAAAAAAAAGAGAAACAAAAAATAAGTCACAATGTTCAAATCTTCCAATCTTCTAAAAAACTGTGAAGTTCCCAGAAATGTCGTATCAAACATTTACAGATTACTCTTTTATTGTCTGAGGAGAATTGGATTGTGGATACTTTAGGGATCACTCGGTAGGACATTTCTGTTAGCACAATTTTTTCACATCAACAGTGAGAAATGAAAGAAATAATTATGTCAGTACAATTTGCTCAAACTCTCCATAACACTTAACCCTCTAGGCCAGCATTCCTATCTACCAATAAAAATTGCCTATAAGATGTATTTTTACAAGTATATTGTGTAGGGAGGCATGACTTGGAGTTTCTTTATTTTTTGGTGATTTATGTTCACTCTAGTTTCTCAGAGCCATTGTGCGCTGTGTGTACAGAAAGCCCCATCTGAGTTGTAACGCATCATACACAGCTCACAAGGGCTTTTAATTACGAGTACTTTTTAACGTTTCTTTAACTCACATTTGCAACCACTGATAATGTCATTTGGTCTTGCTTTTGTGTGTTTGTACATGATTTATATTCGAAATTGTAGTGTTAGGTAAACTAATTGCAAAAACCACATCCTTGCAAAATGATGAATAAGCATCATTTATAAAACAGGACTGAGAATGGAGGTGGTAAAGAGAAAATTCACAGGATGGCAGCAACTGAGGCCTGGCAAGAGTCTAGAAATAATTACCCCAAACGGTGTGCTTCCTGTGTGATCTCAGGCAACTCACCATCATATTTCTTCTTACCTTATTGTCTAATTTACTCAGTAAACAGTGATCCATTAAAGCAATATGCAACGTCAAACACGCACTATTTTTGCTTTACTCAATAACATTACAAATTACAAAGGAATGTCATTCCTAACATTCATTAACTCATGTTAATAGCTGTTTCGTAGACACCTACTTTGATGAAACAAACACTGTGCTGAATATGTGGCATTTGTTTTATCTGTTAATAATTAAAACTTTAAGATACACTGCCTGTATTTTAAAGATAGGGGAACTGAGGCTTAGAAACATTACATGGCCTCTTCAAAGTGACTCTAAGTGATGAAGCAGGGATTCAAACTAAGATTTGATTTCCAGTGCCTAGTTGTTCCCCTTGAACTGTGATTCCAATAGGGAAAAAAAAAAAGATACTCGTTGAAAAGCTGATAATTCAGTAATTAGTCATATAATTTAATAGAACTATTAATAGTGAAACTCCTTTTCTGAACATTTTCTTGAACTTATGTTGTGAGAAAAAAGGTCTTTTTTTATTGCCCTCTCAGGAGAAAAAGGACTAGCCACTCTCAGATTACCTCCCATGAATTTTTCTCTCAAAAATATCGTCATTTAATTTCTCTTGCAAGATTCCAGCATGCCTGTGATTAAGGTGTTTGTTTACCTCATAAAAGCTGACACAACAGTGAAGAATCAGACGTTTGGTAGAATTTTCCCAAAATCCTGAGAATTTGATGTGTGTGATATTTAAGGGTGAGAGATGTTATTTCCCCTGTGACCCCATTTGATCTACACCATTCACACTGATGCTTTTATTTTTTTTTTCCTCAAAACTTGTAAGAATAAGAACAGGAACCTGGGCAAAATTTGCCCTTTCATACCTTATATATATGGATATCTAGGAGCTGCGCACCGAGTAGTAATGAAGGACTAACATGCACACTGAGGTATTTTTAGAAAGGCAAAGATCAATCAACCTACTATACAATGGCATTTCTGGCTGCTCTGTGGGCCACTGCCCTGCTGAGGAAAATCTGGCTTTATTATCATAAGCAAAAGCCAGGTGTGGAAGAGCGTAAGGTCTCCCCAGCAAGTGCCAGACCAGCTTGTGCTGAGCAAATGGGAGCCCCCTCAGTGGAGCATAACCGTTGGCACATTTGTGACCCATCATCTCTGTTTTATAGTTGACCCTGCTCATTTGTGTAGGATCTAGATATGTATGCTTGCCAGTCACACACACGAATGCAAATAGTTCTCCCAGTAGTAATTTATAAAAACAATTCTGATGAGAGACTACCCTCAGAATTGTTAATAAAGTTACATACTGGAAATGTCATTTTATTGTTTCCCCAAACTCTCCTTTTTTTTTTTTACAGTGCCACAACACTTTCCCCCAAATGTCTTGTGCCTAAATAAATACTGCAAAATGGAGGTCCTTTTATAAAATAAACTACGTCTCAGCATACGATGGCATTGTTTTTTAGGCTCCATTTTCTTCTCTGATATTTTCCATGTGATTTATAAGTTTAAACATTGAGCTCCAGTACACAACTATTGAGCCCAAATAGCCTTGCAGAAATGTGATTTTTAAAAACATTTTAATGTTCTTTAGTCTTATTTCTTTTCCCATATCCCTTCCTAATCTAGGAGCTCATTACACTAAAATCCCTAAGTGGTAGTTCTGTGTTCAGAATTTCTTACTTTCTTCCCTTCCATATTTCTGCTACTAATATTGCAGTCCAGATATTTAAGCAGACTAACAAATAAAGTATAATGGCAAGACTACTATGAATAAACATACAGCAAGAAGGAGGAAGAGGGAGGACCCTCGGAAGAAGGAGATTATCTGGAGAGGGGGAGGTGATTAGGAGAATATCCAAAATTTTGTTGTCCTAAGGAACCGGAAAGATAAAATTACCTCATACTGAGATGTGGAAGGTTGATGTGGAGTGGAGACCTGAGCCATTTATTAGGAGTTCTGTATTGGATGGGTTATGTTTGAGATGTTCATTAGAAATGCAATAGGAGTGGGAAAGGAGGCAGTTGCATTAATACATTTAGAGATGAGGGATGAGGTCTAGCCTGGAAATATGAATTTTGAATGCTCCTGTATGTAGGTCTTATTCTTAGCTATTAGGGTAGATATGATCAGCAAGGGAGTGAGTGTAGAAAGCAAAGAGCAAACACCAACAGAAGGACTCCAACATTTAAGACTGAAGAATGAGAAGAACCCAATGGAACAATGGAAGAGACTCTGATAATGAGACTGATGAAGGTAATAGTAGGGGTGGAGTTGTGATAGGTGCCGATGGAGGATCTCTTCTTAAGGTTTTTATTTGTCCAGTGAAAATAATCTCATCATCTTTTTACACCGTTATCTATATATATTGTGTTGAGAAAAGGAGAACATATTGTGCTCAGGGATAGATATTTTATCAGCTGAGAATGAGAACTGAAAGGAAGTGCTGAAGTTTGAGAAAAGAAAAAAGGTCTGAAGATGTTGTCTAGGGGAATCGTATTGCCAAAAGTGTTGAACAATGAAATAAAAAAGTGAAGGAAGGAAGGCTGATCATATTCCTGCAGCTTCAGTAACAAACAGAGCGCCACAAACTGGGGGGTGTATGACAACAGAACTGTGTCGCACGATTCTGGAAGCCTGTAGGGAATGATCCCTCCTGGTGTCTCTCAGCTCCTGGCAGCCCCAGGCATTCACTGGTTTGCTGGCAACATAATTTCAATTTCTTCCTCTGTCTGCACGTGGTTTTCTCCCTCTGCCTCTTCAGCATCTTCTCTCTCTATGGGTCTATATCCATAACAAAATTTTCCTTTTTGTAAGGACACAATCATATTGAATTAGGATCCACTCTGATGACTTTATAATCATATTAAATATGGTACATGTGAAATAAATAGTATGAATATTTTATTGGAAATATATGTATACCTAAAGTATAGTACTATATTCTTGAAAAGTTACCATTACTTAAAATATTTTAGGATAATCTTGACAATGCACAAGACACTTGGTTTGTTAGTAAAGTTATACCACCCATTTGACCACAGTGTGAAACCATTTACAATTCACTTAAGGTGATCACATTCCTTTGAAATTACATGATGGATGATCATGGGAGGGAGTAAAGATTTAAAAATACATAACAGCTTTCATATCAGGTAAATTTTTCTTAATAGACAATATTATATAGAGTTAACATAATGTGATTGACATAAAATACAGCTGCACTCAGCAGTTGGATCACTCTGTATGGGTCTGTACAGCCTTATTGTAGGTGATACATAATAAGTTGAAATATTTTGAAGTGTCTGTATCTTAACATGATCTGATGAGTGAATGATATATAAGAGTAATTGCTTCAGCTTCCCAATCACACTACAGTTGTGCGATGCATAACAATGTTTCAGTCAACCACAGATTGCATGTATGATGGTGGTCCCATTCGATTATAATGGAGCTGAATTTCCTGTAAGAAATGCAAAGAAATATGTTACTTTCTCTGATGGTAGCAGTGCCTGTGCAGCTTGCCGGTTAGTTCCCTCTCACTCACAGCACCTCAATTACAAATGCACAGACTATGTCCCGATCAGTCAGCCACTGACCTATTCCAGCACAGAGGAGCTCATCTCCCCAGCACTTCGTAGTCAGTGGTGCTACCCTCTCAGATGTTGCCTGATGGTCTGTAGAGTACATTGCTGTGAGTTCTTTGTTGAGAACCTAAGATACTGCACAAGATCACAGGTTCACAAGAGCTAGCTACTTTAAGAAATTTTAAATTGTTAACCAGGTTGGCTCAGTGTGTTGGGCATCACCTCACAGAGTGAAAGGTCGCCCATTGATTCCTGGTCAGAGCACAGGCCTTGGTTCGGGGCTAGATCCCTGGTTGGGGAGTGCAATAGCCAACCTCCCTCCCTATCACCTACTCTAAAAATAAATAAATAAAATATTTTTAAAGAAAATATTAAGTTGCACTGCCACTTTAGTAAAAATGTTCTTTGCTAGAGTGGAGCCAACTTGCCCTTGTACTTGGAAAATATTTTCAGGTTTTAGTGATGTAAAACATACATTAACTGTATTTATTCCACCAGGTAAATTCACAAGAGAGCTCTCTGTGCCAGTTAGGGTCAATGAAACCCCCCCAAAAATTCTAAAATCAGAATATTGATATTTTATGAGTGCCACAGTTTCTTAATCTGACTACGGCTCCAACATGTAGTAGGCCAAACCACATTGCCGTGACCATCCCCTATGTTCTTGTATGTCTCCATGTTGATTCCTTACTCCTTCTGACCCTGTCAGAGAGAAACAGGAGGAGGACTTATGAGACAGTCCACAGTAATGTCCTAGAGCTTTACACTCACTCACTCACAGACTCACCCAGAGCAACTTGCAGTCCTACAAGCTCCATTCATGGAAAGTTCCTTATACGGGTGTGGCATTTTCATCTTTTACACTGTACTTTTACTGTATATTTTCTGTGTGTAGATATATTTAGATAGACAAAAACTTACCTTTGTGTTATAATTACCTAGAGTATTTAGTACAGTAACATGTACAAGTTTGTAGCCCAGGGCAGTAGGCTAGACTAAGTAGCCTAGGTGTATACTAGGCTATTCCATCCAGGTTGGTGTAGGCAAACTCTACAATGTTCACATGATGTTGAAATCACCTACTTCTCAGAATGTATCACTGTTTAAGTGATGCATGACTATAATTCAGTGTATTAAGTTTTAATTCACTTCTGAAAAGATCTAAAGATGTACACTAAACTATGGATTTCATCATTGTAAATACATTTGGAATTAAAGTTTATCATTGTTTTCTTTGCAATTCCTGACTGGTAGCCTAGAGTGCCAAAAAATCTAGTCATAAAAATACGCCCACAGGAATAAATAGGTAACACTTCTCTTAGAACCCCCGGGATTGAATTCTGTTAGATACAAAAGAATAGAAAATGTAAGAATACATGATGGTAAATATGTTAGAACTTTATGGGTGGAATATTTGGAGACTTTTACAGAATTTAAACATAAAAGAAGGTTGGCTTGCAATTGAAGAACTAAGGTATCATTTACATTTAAATTATTTTTAACAAATTCAGATCAGTCCAGGGTGGGGCAAAGTTTCACTGAGCTGGGGCACATTATTATGTCTCTTTTGTACCATTATACAATAGTCATAAACGTATGAGGTGCACCGCTTTATTCAGATAAATTACAATGTAAGATATTTTGGAAGTTCTACAAATATGTATAAGGAGAAAGAAGCAAAATTAAGTAGAATAAGGGCTTAAGGAGAATTACTGAAATGTGGAATTTGCCTCTATGATGGTAGCTAAGTCATCTGAGGCTTGAGAAAAAAAGGGACGTGTGGGGCCTGAACTTGGCTGAGGAACATTACAGCGTTCTTAGGGGAGAGATGAGGAAAATGAGACTTCATCAGTCAAATAACTCGCCGTAGCCGAGAAGTTTCAGTTTAGCATCATGCTAGAAATTGTTCAGGCCAAGAGAAGGCCATCAACTTCATTCATGGTTCTTAGTGAGAAGTCCACACATACACAGCTGAGGCCGCAGAATTGCAGGGCATGTGGGCCTGTAATCCCAGCTAACTACAGAGTTAGTCTGAAAAGAGGCCTCGAAAAAAGGGGGACTCCAACCAACTGTAGTGAGACTGCAAGCAGAGGTTCTGACGTACTCCTACCAAGAGTCAAAGTGCCAGCCGCACATTGCGAACATACTATAGCAGCACAACTATGTGATAAACTTTGCATTCACCCCGTTTAATCTTAGCAAATTCCTCATTATAAGCCAGGCACATAGGGACTGCCTCAACTGGGATCCAGACTCAGGTCTACCTGACTCTTAAGACTATTTACTTTTCACGGTGTTTTATATATAGATTGACTTGTAAGAACTAAAATAACAGTGCGGCCCCCCTACCAATTGAAAACAACTTCAGCTGGCAAGCTGACTTACCTTTTGGAAGGTTAAGGCTACCCTGTACCTCAGAGGGTGCGGAAAAGTGGTCTATTCAAACAAAGAATTGCAACAGAGAAGTGACCGGTCGGTCAGCAAACAAGTAAACAAAGTTACTAAATGAATACATAAATCAACAAATAATCTGATATACACAGATAATTTTTAAAATATAAATTGTTAAATGCAGTCTATTTTTTAATTTTACTTTTTAAATTTTTAACTATTTTATTTTTATTTTTTAAAGATTCGATTTATTTATTTTTAGAGAGATGGGAAGGGAGGGAGAAACAGAGGGACAGAAACATTGATGTGTGAGAAATGCATTGACTGGTTGCCTCTCATACACCCCCATCCAGACACCTGGCCCTCAACCCAGGACTTTGCCCCAAATGAGAATCAAACCAGGACCTTTCTGTTTGCAGGCTTCCACTCAATTAGCCACACCAGCCTTGGCTAAATACAGAGTTTATAAATATACATGGATGTGCAACAATTTTACTTCCCCAGATTTTTTTTTTTTTGTCTATCACAGTCACGCAGAAACTCTTTCTTTCAGCCAGTATAAATGATAGATTTTAGTGTCTAGAAAAAGAATGGTAGACCTTAATTAGAATCCTGAGTTTATTTTTAGATTTGACTGGTTAAGTTGGTCAAGAGTCAAACTCTCTTAGACATAGTTTTTTAATCAGTCAAGTGGAAATAACTATAAATGCCTCCATAATACATTTATTGAAATAAAGCAATTGAAATATTATATCATTATTTTCATTATTATCCTTTTTTCTTACTTATTTATCTGTTTTTGGATGTAGAATAATGTATTCTCTCTCCTATAACACCATAAGTTACACCTAACATATTCAATCCATTTCATATTCCAATGGGCTTTTAAGACCCAACCTCCCTCCCTCCCCACCCCCTGCACTGTCAAAAACTCAGGAGCTTATTGAGGTACCTGGTCAGGAAGCAAAGAAGGGTTTCAATATTTTACATAATCCCTTTTCCATTTTATGGATTTAATGAGAACAAATTCTAACTCTAACTACTTTTCAGTTAAATAAAAATTGATCACTTTTAACTCTCACAACAGGAATATGTTGCACTTCAAACAGAAAGTGATACCAGCTGAATGGCCTTGAAAGAGTGGCAAGACCTTGGGAAGCATCCGCCTCCTCTCTCAGTATTCCACAGTCACTGATGGTCTGCCAGAACCCTTTGGAGAAAAGCAAAGATAGGAAACACGGCCGATCCTAGAGATTCTTGTTTTCTCTCTCTCTCTCTTTTTTTAACTTGGGATAATTCTTATGGATTCTGGACCTCTTAAATTCTATTACTAGAAATGATACCGGGTTCCTTAATTTTTCATGATTCATATGCATGATTGTATTGCACTTCCCACTGTTGTAAGCGAGGATGATGGGAAAGTCAATTGTTGATCAAATGTCATGTGGCAGGATATTTAGGATCAATGTTTACTGTGCAACATTGATTAGCTTCACTAGCTGCCATGATATAAGTAACAGAGTTAGGACTAAAGCATTCTCTGTGGAAGAGATTGTCGGGAAGTCGCGTATCACTGCTTTTTTAAATTTGTTGAGGTTTCTCTTAACGTGTCTGGTCTGAGAACTAAGACTCTTACCAAGTTACAAGCAGCAAATTAGGCAGAAAAAAAAGGAGAATTTGACAGTCACACAGAATGATAGATGCTATGTTTTTATTATTTTATTCACATATATTTTCTATGGTAAACTGTTTATATATAATTTTTCCTCTTTGGTAAGACTGCAAGATTTTCAAGGTGGCAATCCTTCCCTACTACTATTTAATAATTTTCTCTGGAATTCCCATAATTTGGTGCACATAGACATTATTGTAAGCACATATTTGAGTGTTGAGAGGGGCACTGCTAATGCACCACGGGCTCTTCTGAACAGTTTCCCGTCTACTTTATGTGAAGGACAATGATATTCCCATTTTTATGTTAAGACACTGAAAAAGAAGTTAATTAACCTATTGTGATACACAGTGAGGAAGTGCTAAAATTGGGATTTGAACTCATGTCCATTTGATTCTTAAAGCCATTCTTTCTGTTAACCATTATATTATAGTAAGCTCTGATTACTATACTTAGTTGGTGCACTACCAGGCATTTGTTAGATTTATTTTTGGATCCTGTCGATGGCTCAAAATTACTGTGAGATCATTATAATTTTAATCAGCAATTTTCAACTAGTATGCCTCAAGCATTTTTAAAACATGCAATACCTGGCCATTTAGTCAGGGGAAATGAACCTCTTTTTCCTTCAATTGTCAAAAAAAAAAAAGACAACAGCTAACACAACAATAGACATTTGGTGTGAATGAGTCAAAATCATACATATTTTTGTCAGATTGGCTATATATATATATATATATATGTATATATATATATTTAGTGTGCTACAGAATTTTAGTAGTTAATATGTGCCATGAAATAAAAAGGTTGAAAATCACTGATTTAAATAATAAAATAATACACATGCCTATCAGATTATCTTATACTGAATTTCTTTTAAGCATGTTGTATTCTTTAGGGATGTATTTAGACTACTGTAGTTCTTGCTTCTTCTGTTGTCCAAATGATACATCTGACCAGTTACAGTCTGCAATGCATTTGGGGTAATAGTAGTTTACTTATGTAAAGTTTATGTCCTTGTAAACTCAAACTTCTAAATCATGGTTCAAAAATAAGAATAGTTGAAAAAAAGACTAGAAACAACAAGAGTAATTTTTCTAGTTTTAGTATTTGTGGCCATCATTATTTAAGGGTGAGCTTGAATTTCAGTACCATGTCATTATTTGGCAAGAGAGTAAGCCCAGGAACTGACCACAATGACCACACCCACAATTCAGCATTACTTCTTTTTTCTGTCATTATTATGTATAGAAAAATGATTTAGATTACACCTGGTCACATTAGATGTGCTATTTACCAAAGTGGTAACAGATAATAAGACTTACAATGGTATTAGGATCCATTCCCTAACAACATCAAGAATATATTATGTAGCCCTGGCTGGTGTAGCTCAGTGGATTGAGTGCAGGCCTTCGAACAAGAGGATTGAGGTTCAATTCCCAGTCAGGGCACATGCCTGGGTTGCAGGCCAGTTCCCAGCAGGGACCCATGAGAGGCAACCATACATTGATATTTCTCTTCCTCTCTCCTTCCCTTCCCCTCTAAAGATAAATAAATAAGTCTTTTAAAAAATCTATTATGTAATGCATTTTCCATTGAAAATTTGTAATTGTTTGAGTGGACTTTAAAGATTTTACCTTCAGTTATATGGAATATTCACAACTGTGAATTAACTCCTGATCCAGGAATAAAAGAATATCAATAAATATATTTATGCTATAATCATTTAGATATAGCAATCTTCTTTTAAAATTTCAGTGGCTATATTATAGGACCAATGGGAAATTATGAAGTATGGGCTGGAGGAATCACTAAAATTATAGGTACACAGGTATGCATGCATATACAGACCTATAAAAACCACATACATAAACACATACATCCAAAAAATAAAGCCACAGCAAATACACTGAAACAATTTCACAACTAAAACTGAATGGATTTTTCTCTTTTCTAAGAGCATATGAAAGATTTTTGTAAAAACAAGAAATCTGGTGTCCAGATCCATGTTTCACATTGTCAAGTGTAAAACCTCCCGTTGACAGCTGGTGATTGCAAATGAGTTTAGGAAGCAGATGATGGTGGTAAGTTAACTTAGTGCGGAAATTCTCCTAACAGCCAGCTCCTCTAACCATTCATCACCCACTGGGCTTCCACACATGCCAGGAAGACTCCTCAAGAAGTTTCACTTTTACTGAATTGAAACTAAATGCCATACAGACAGTCAGTAGTTTTCATAGGAATCTCATTATAGCTCCCAGTGTCCCTGTTGAAATTTAGGTATGAAAGGAAAACTACACTTTCTTTCATTCTTCCGGCTGTACTTTGACAGCAGAACTTATTTATGTCATACAAAGAATACTTTGATTTGATTTTTCTTGAATGGTTTCATTTTTGAGTGGGTAAAGTATAGACATTGAGTACAGTGTTTATGTGTGTGCACTTGTGTGTTTTGATATATACTGCAAATAGGGCTGCCTGGGCATGGCTGGGCTGTGAGCAATTCACTGACTATGCTCTCGTCTGAATTCAGGATTATAAGGAAATAGGACATGAGCACAGATTTGGCTTCTCGGCTGGAAGTCTACCAGACTGCCCTCTAGCCATGAACTTCACTCCCAGTTTTCTGTAACCACTCTCATCTATTAATGAGAGAGTGTTGTATTATCTGAAGCACGATGATATTAGACCTGAAGGCACCTCGTTGAAACAAGTAATGCATCGCCCCAAATTAAGTGTTCCCTTTTACTTCAGTCAAGTAACAAGTCGTGAGTCAAAGCCAGAGTAGACTTCTTGCTGGCAAGAACAACTTCCCGTACTTTCCATAAAGTACCAGAGCACTAAGTAATGTTCTTGACAAATCCTCTTAGGAAATTCATTCCTATTTGTTGGGCTCCTAATATAGTGCTGGAGACATAAGGAATAAATAGAGGAAAAAACTCTGCCTATCACTTTGTTGGCTGTGTTACATTTTTAACAAACTAAACAACTTTCCAATATCCACCCTTTGACCACAAGAAAATGTGAAAGTAGATTTAAAATTTTAGAGACATAATAGTAATCATCTGAAAATAATTTTAAGCTACCACAAAGAAGGTACGTATGTCCACATATTTGAAAGTGTGTCTTACTCTGGTTGCCCAGAAAAGCACTTTGCACAATACAATTTGCTCAGTAAGTTTTTGCCAGCTCAATATTTTATGTAATTAGTTGATGATGGCAAATGTGTAATGAAGCAAATGAAACCAGACTTAACTGCTGCAAGGTTATGTAATATATATGTGGAGAACTTTTGAAGCTTTTAGATTTAGCCGACAACTGAAAGTATCAAGTGATCATATTTAATCTGGTCTTTTATAGACTTTCTTTGTGACCCCTGCTCCTGTACCATCCTGTATACAACACAGCCAAGAGGACAGAAGTATTGAAGATACAATAAGAATTATGTTCACCGTGAAATACCTACTAACTTTCCTGCAAAGCTTTGATACAAAAAAAAAAATCATTCTTTTAGCCTACTAACAGCTAGATACAACGATGTGCAAAAAATACTTATAGAGTAACAGAGTACAACAATATAGAAATTGTTTTCTACATAGCATGTGAACTGATACTTTAAAGAGAAAACTCTTGAAGTGGTATAGTACAATCATAAAGACACAAAGCATATTCAATGAATTAAATATATAATATAATAATATAAATCTGAATAGAGCAGTTTAATAAGTATAGGTAAGCATAAGTAAAATGACTCTTTTGAGTTACGGCCTGCACAAAGAATTCTTGCTGAGTGCTGAATGTATTAAGGATTAAAAACAGAAAAATCTCATATGCATTTCTTTAAAGTGTGAATCAACGGGTATAGTGATTACTCAGATGACTGCAAGATCCTGAAGTGCCTTTAGAAATTTAAAAAGAGAAGCAAATTAGATTTAGTTTCATTTCTGAGCTAATTATATTTTGTTGAATGCCAGTATTTTGATAATTATCAAACCATGGAGACTGGCTAATGCTGAAGACATTTAATATCTGTTATCTTCTCAGCACAAGACACTGTGCTGTGTAATTTGGGGAAAAATATAAATAAAATGAACTTCTCTTCCAAGTTGCCTATCACTTATTAGTGGGGCTAAGTAAACATTCAACTGTTTTATACATTTGTATAATAGGATTTTATACATTTTATACATTTGGATATTGATAATCATTTCTGAGTTGTGAACTTTACAAAATATTCTTAAACAGAGATTTAATTAGGTTTCAAAGAAATCAAACGTAATCTTCCCTGGCTCCCTAATGCTTTTAGAATTAATTATAGATGTTTCTCATTTGTTTCAAAAGTGTTTTATCTCATGACTCATGCTATCTCCCATTATCTCCCAAGACACTTATGTAAATGCCCAATAAAATAGAATTCAGATTTCTATTTCCTTACCACAATTTGTGATTTCCTGGCAATAAACCTTTGCCTATGCTCTAGAATATCATTCATACTACTGAAACTTCTTTCTCCTTTTCAAGGTTTAAATCAATGTCCACCACCTTCATGAATCTTATTTGAATATCTTGGTTTCTCCTTCAAGATTGTAATGATATTTTGCTTGAATCCCTCTTTCAAGGTACCTGTAGGAGACCGGTTTGTCCTGGCCATGCAAATGTGACTCAGCTCTATATGGAAAACCTACAGATGCGAAGTGGTGGGCAGAACCCAGACTTGCAAACTGAGTTTTCCCATGGGAATCAGGCCTAGAAAATGCTTACAGATTGTTATGGCTTGCTCTTGCTAAAACTCCCTCACCCTGGTCTAAAACAACAAATGTGTATTGTTTATCTATGTGTATTGTCTATCTTCAAGGTAATTTCCAAAGCCTGTGTGAGCTCTCCCAAAGATGGCTAATCAGCTCACTGCCATCCCCCTCTGCATGCTATTTTTATTTCCCTCATTGTACCTAGAATGTAGATAATAATATTCTATGTGATAGATAATAAATCTTTCTTTGATGTAAGATCCCAGGAAAACAATAAAAGCCTGTCTAGGCAAGGGTCGGAGTGCTCCCCTCTTCAGGGAGTGGCCGAGACATCAGAGGCACTCTTCCCTTGAGATAGCAGCTGTGTCTGGTCCCCTTTTCCACACTGGATTGTTGTCGCCTATAGATTGATTCTTGTCGTAAGTCACAACAGGTGGACTCTGGTGGACAGGGTCTGCCACAGGTACTAATTACCAATTGGTAAAATTATCGATTTACCAAGGCAAATTGAAAACAACATAAGATAAGCCTGCATATAAATACTGTTTTTTTTCTTTTCTGTTCTTTTTTTAAAGATCTTTAAAGATTTATATTTAGAGTGAGTGAAAGGGAGGGAGAAAGAGAGGGAGAGAAACATCAATTTGAATGAGAGAAACACTGACCAGTTGCCTTTTACATGACCCCAGTGGGGTACCAGGCCAGCAACCCAGCCATGTGCCCTAACCAGGAATTGGACCAGTAACCTTTTGGTGTAGTGGCCAGCACTCAATCCACAGAGCCACTTCGGTCAGGGCTCTTCTCCTCTTTCCTTAACTCTTCAAATATTTGATAAGTAACCACATGTGTCAAATTGTTTGCTTGCATTAGGTATCTTTAAGTAACTTAAATTTAAAGGCAGAGAGAGATAAGTAAATTAATATTCACAGTATAGAAGAATAAGGACTATGGCAGACAATGCAAAGGAGGTAAGGAGGAGAAAATAAATTAAATTAAAAAATAGAGTTATGAAACCCATAAAGCCTTCAAAAATCAAGAAGTAAGGTACAACAGGACAGAGGAATGTGTTTGAATGAATGATGGAATATGAGTCTAAAGAGAATTAAAGAATATCACGAACTGTTATGAGTGATAAAATAACACTTTTGAATCTGTAAAAGCTATGATTAACATAGGAAGGTTATACACAGAGGATTAAATGCATGCTATCTTATAGAGAGACCATCATGGCTTTAAATATTTTTAGAGAAAAAAAAGTATTTTTGAGGAAGTAGATTAGAAAAAAAGAGTCCAGTTAGAAGGCAACTGGAGAACATCAAGAAAGAAATAATAAAAGTACACTATCAGTGAGAATACAGACTGGTGCAGCCACTGTGGAAAACAGTATGGAGTTTCCTCAAAAAACTAAAAATGGAACTGCCTTTTGACCTGGCAATTCCACTGCTGGGATTATGCCCTAAGAACCCTGAATCACCAGTTCAAAAGAACCTATGCATCCCAATGTTCATAGCAGCATTATTTACAATAGCCAAGTGCTGGAAAAAGCCTACATGCCCAGCAGTAAATGAGTGGATCAAAAAACTGTGGTACATTTACACAATGGAATACCACACAGCAAAAGGAAAGAAGGAACTCCTACCCTTCGCAACAGCATGGATGGAACCAGAGAGTATTATACAGAGTGAAGTAAACCAAGCTGAAAAATACAAATACCACATGATCTTACCCATAACAGGGACCTAATGAACAAAACAAATAAATGAGCAAAATAGAACCAGAGGCATGGGAACAAGAAACAGACTGACAGTGACCAGATGGGAAGGGGGAGGGGGATAAGGAAGAAATGAAGGGGAAGGGCCTACTCAAGGGACAGATATAAATGACCCATGGACAGGGACAATGGTGTGGGGATTGACAGTGGGGGGGGGTGGGGATTGACAGTGCCAGGGGAGTGCAACAGGGGGAAATCGGGATAAATGTAATAAAATAATAATTAGAAACAAAACAAAACAAAACAACGAGGACCTGATCGGAAGGAGAATGGAAAAAATGGAACAGGGATAGAGGCATAAGTAGAATTACTTTCATGCATCTGTCAGGGAAACTTCATTACTCAATTTATGAAGGGAAAGTGAAGACATGGAAAAGCAAAAATCAAGGGGAAAGATGGTATGTTCTGCTGGGACGCTGTACACTCAGTGGAGACGAGTGAGTAGTTAAATATACAAGTCTGACACAAGGTTGTTACACAAACAAAGGTTCCCTGAAGGGTCAAATGAAATCTAACATTGAACCTGTGATTCCAGTACAAGGCATCTATTCCAACATGAGCTGATCTGCTCACATGGAGGGGTCATTTTTCTATTTCATATTTCAAGAGATGAAGACCTTTTCAATTGCTCACAAGAAAAATTAGGCAATATGAGTAGATTTGCTCAGAGAAGTGGCTTTGGAAGGTAGACATTCATGGCTATTAGTTTTCATTGGACACTCTTTAGAATTGTACTTAGGAAAGTAGTTTTCAGAGTAGTTTTTTCTTTAAATCCGTAACCTTTTTTACTCAAAGAAATCCCCAAATTATTCATACTTTTTGAGAATTATGCTACTTGTTGTAAAAATAAGAACATTTACCTGACTGGTGTAGCTCAGTGGATTGAGTGCAGGCCTGCAAACCAAAGGATCACGGTTCCATTCCCAGTCAGGGCACATGCCTGGGTTGCAGGCCAGTTCCCAGCAGAGGACTCATAAATACACAAATTGGAATTTACTAAAACACATTACTATAATATATCTGTTCAGAATTATACTCAAAATTATGGAAATATCATACAATTTATATTACTTAAAATGCAATTATCACACTTGGCTCATATTTAAGAAAGCAAAGAAGAAACTTCATACTGAGATGGTGATGAGATCAATAAGGGCGGGAACTGTCTCTTTGGTGTTGTTGACCACTGAGTTTGCAAACATAATTGCAATTACCAATAATTTTTTGAAAGAATAAATGGATAAATGAATAAAAGGACATATAGCATATAAGGATCTTGGACCTACAAGAGTCATTTCCAAAATTAGTGTTGTCATCTGACTTCGATTTCCTTGTATATGGGAGATTTCTCAGATAATCAGATATAAGATGTGCATTACATTACAATTAATGAAACCTTTATAGATACAAGTCAATGAGTTTTCTATTGCTGCGTAAAAAATTATCAAAAAGTTAGTGGTTGAAAACAACACTCATTTATTAGTTCACAGTTTTGTAGTTCGGAAGTTCAGCAACGTGTGGCTGGATTCTTTGTTCAGGTTTCACAAAGCCTATGTCAAGGTTTTGGCCAGGCTGGGCTGGGATGTGCAGGCTCTGGGGAAGAGTCCTCTGCCAAACTCGTCCAAGTTGTTGGCAAAATTCAGCTCCTTGAAGTCCTAGGACTGAAGCCCGCCTTATCTTGCTGGCTGTCAGCTGGGAACCCCTCTCAGTCCCTAGAGGCTGGTTTTAGGTCACCGTTCTGTGGCCGCCTCCATCTGAGCAATAAATAATTTCCCTCACGTCAAATTCCTCCTCTTGTTCAAATCTCTTGAACTTCTTTAACTGTCACCAGCCAGAGAAAACTCTGGTGTGAAAGGGGTCATGAAATTGGTTAGCCCACTCAGATGAACTCTCTATTTTAAGATTGACTGATAAACAAATGACTTCAGTTAAATCTGGAAAATCTCCCCTTTTATTGCCATGTAATATAACCAAGAAAGAAAACCAAGGGATAGAAATCATGAGGGTCATATTAGAAATTTGTGTATTACAATTAAGGTTGTCAATATGCCAAACACCGTTGCCATACACAGTTTAATTTAGCTGTAAAGATAACTAAAATTAAACAACCAATGATTTTCCAAGGATATTTGTGATTTACACATATGTTCTCATAGTACTTAGAACAGGCCATTTCACTATTTGCTATGAATCCACAATTACATATAGCATATAGTGACCTATATACAAAATAGCATTTTTTTAGTATAATGCCTTTTGTGGATTTATTATTGATGACTGCTGATTTTTTAGATAAAAACAGTTGTTTTTATTTTTTTTAGCCAGTAAAATTATAAACCTAATACTTAACTACATATCAATCAAGATAAGCTCTAACCCAATGTCTTTGACAATTATAAAGTGATATACACATTTCCATCTGTAAAATATAACCTACTGGATCCATTGTTCTAAATATGTACAGTCTGTATTAATAAAGTCACAGGCAAGCTGAGACTTAATTTATGTGACAGGCAAGGTATCCGGAATACATGGCTTTATTTATATAAAACAGGCAGTACAATTTGTTTCCCAAAGCACCCTGGTTCTTTGAGGTGTTTCTTATCAAGACCTGACAAGTGCTCAAAATGTATATTACTCAATACAAAGGTGTTGGTAAACAGTGTTGAGAAACAGCCACTGATGCATGTTGTATTGAGTACAGTACTTTTTTTTGTTGCTTGTTTATTTCATAAAATATTCACCATAGACTTTCTGTAAGCCAGTATAGTCAATCTCTAGGATTAGGCTGCAGACTCTGAATTTAAGTAGGCGAAGAAATAAACTCAGATTTGAAACTAGAAAATGTAAAAACAAAATGCATTCTATTGTAAACTATTTATTTATTTATTTATTTTAAATTTTAAATTTTTATTTTTATTTAATTCTTGCTCAAGTACAGTTTTCTGTCTTGTATTCCCAGCCCTGCCCCCCCAGTGCTCCCCACGTTCCTCCCATTTCCACCCCCAACCCTTAGTTATTGTCCATGTGTCCTTTATACTTGTTCATGTGAGTCCATCCCCTTTGCCTCCATGATTCCCCTCTCCCCTCTGGACCCTGTCAGCCTGTTCCATATTTGGGTGTCATTGGTCATATTTTGCTTGTTTGTTTGTTTTGTTGTTTAGATTCCTGTTAATGGTGATATCATATGGTATTTGTCTTTCACCACCTGGCTTATTTCGCTCAGCATAATGCTTTCCAGTTCCATCCATGTTTTTGCAAAGGGTAGTAGTTCCTTCTTCCTTTCTGCAGCATAGAATTCCATTGTGTAAATGGACCATAGCTTTTTGATCCAGTCATTTACCGATGGGGATCTAGGTTGCCTCCAACTCTTGGCTATTGGCTATCTTGCCTCCAACTCTTGGCTATCTTGTAAATTGTGCTGCTATGAACATCGGGGTGCATAGGTTCTTTTGGATTGTAAACCATTTATTTAAAGAAAGAAAATACTAAAAATAAACATAAATTCATTATATTCAACAATAAGACTAAATAGTTACTCCTTGACTTAATTCACCATCGTGTGAACAATTAAAAAAAAACATAGCACCCACCCACCATAGAAACAGTGTCAAAAGGAACTTCAACCTTTTGTTGAATGTGAAATGTGAAATGTATCTTCATTCACATTTCAAAAGATGGAGCCCTATATATCAGCAGGCGCTTTGACATTTTTTCCCCAAATTATTGAATTTTGACATAAGAATCTGTATGCCTGGGAGATTTTCCAACTAAAGTTAGGTGTAGAGGAGTCTTACTAAAGACTGGAGCAATCCACAAGGCTTTGAGTTCTCTCACAGACCTTGGAGGAGAAAGTAATATCATCTGTATCAGTCCTGAGCATCAGAGACTACAGGCAGGTAGCTAGGCACAGTGGGAAAACATGGCCCAGGCAGTGCCAATTCCACTCCATGAATTAGATTTGGGTGACTTTTGGCGAGTTTCCTATCTTATCTGAACTGCAACATTTTTATCTGTAAAATATGATAATATATATTTAAGGAATTCTTGGTCTATAAAATGTCAAAGTTTATATAAAAGAACTGGTAAAGTGCTTATAGAAAAGGAAAGTAAGAATCAGCATTTTTTTCTCTTTTGCTCTCAGAAATTCTTCCCATACAAGTAATGAAATCTATTTCTGTTTTTAAAATAATTTTTTGTTGTCATTTTATTACAGTTGTCTCCATTCCCCCACCTCCCTTTGCCATCCTCCGCCCATCCCACCCCCTGCTCCCATAGTCAGTTGCCAACTGTTCATGTTTGGGTCATTTGTACATGTTTATTGTCCAGCCCCTTCCCCTTCTTTCCACCATTATCCCCCTCCCCCTCCTTTCTGGTCACTTTCAGTCTGCTCCATGTTTCCATGCCTGTGGTTCTTTTTTGTTCATTAGTTTATTTGTTCATTAGATTTCACTTATAGGTAAGATCATATGGGATTTGTCTTTCACTGCCTGAATTATTTCACTTACCATAATGCTCTCCAGTTCCACCTATGGTGTTGCAAAGGTAGGAGTCCCTTCTTTCTTTCTGCTGCTTAGTATTCCATTGTATACCAACTCAAAAAGAACCTATGCACACCAGTGTTTATAGCGGCACAATTTACAATAGCTGGTGTAGAAACAGCCTGAGTGCCCATCAGTAAAGAAGTGAATCAAAGAACTGGAGTCTGTTTCTTTCCTCAGAAGGCTCAAAGAGAATTCCTCCAAAATTCGAAAACACCCGAGTTTCTTAAATCCATTGTTTGTATCTTTTAGCCCCCAGGCTACAGCTTGAGTTTCTTTAAGTTGTCTTGAGATATTCACATCAGTAACTCTTTCCATTAGTTACATTTCTTCAGTTTGTCTAAGAACAGAAGCAATAGTTTTAATTAGTATGAATTGAGCGGGTCTCCCTTTCTTGGTTTAAAACAAACAAACAAAAAAATCCCTTCCATTAAAGATGTCAAGAGTAGTGAAAAAGCTTTTATTTTTCAATATGACTCATACGGAGTTTGTCCAAATTTTCACTTTCTTTTCAATTGTACTGCTGTTTATGAAATGTGTTCCATCTATTTACGTTATTTGTATTATATTTATACTTGCATAATTCAGCTCATCTTCAGTAGCCATTCCCACAGAATAATTTATCCTACAACCTATTAAATTTCAGATAAAAACATCAATAAACATAACTCTTGTGATTCTATGTAATGAACATATTCCATAACAGAACAATAAATAGGACGAAGTATGATGGTGCTTTAACGTTTACTCAAAGGCTCAAGTACCTCAAACACATAAGTGTTCATAGTGCAATGCTACTATCATATGCAACAAAAATACAATATTGGATAGTTACAGGATTATCTTGTGTGCAAAGGTACTACGATGGAAACAGAACTAAAATGATTCCATTAAGTAATGTGGACTTTTAATCAGCTCAGGTAAGCTCTTGTGACTAATTAGTTTAGAAAAAACTAGACTGTTTTTGAATTTAGAATCATGTATCAGGCTTCATAATTAAGATAAACTTGTCGCTCATTTGGGACAGCATTGGACATCTAAGATTTAAAGTTTACTTAAAATTACCCATTATTTCAAAAATGGTCAATAATTTTGATCTCCTATTGCTAGTAAGGTATGGGACATTAACTCCACTGGAAGTTAGTATAAACTACTAAGGAACTTTTAAACAATCTAATAGTATTTGAGTTAATTCGAGTGTAAATATCAAAATACAAATAAAAGCCATGATCCATATACAAGAAAGGAACAAAGAGGCCTACTACAGTTAGGGACTACTAAACTCAGAATCTGATAGGACATTCACACAGTTTTATTTCTGTTTAATTTTTTAAACAGTCACATGACCTTAATATTAAAGACTTAGAGAATTTTAGATGCTTTACATTCAAGTTATGCAGTATTCAGTAGGCAAATAGTATACCAAATTAGCGATTAAAGCCCATGCTTCAATACCTACTTAGGTCTTTAGCCCAAGGAGTAGAAATCCACATTGAAAAGAAAGGAGTTTAATGTGTTAAATTTATTTATGTATTTTATCTCTACCACCAGACAGTATAGGAATTTGTTTACGTGATGGTTTTCTACTCTGGTCAGGCTCATTAATAGTCCACCTGATTCTTTTTAGCTCTTAGAAATGACCTAATCACCTTCCTTATAAAAGGAAAATGAGAGGTCAAATGTCCAGTGGAATCTCAGTTTTCTTACCCAAGCTGAATGTGTTAACATTTTTCATTTTTTAGTTGAGACAGCTATTTGGCTGAGGCTTCTGGCAGGCGATGTAGATGAGAAAAACAGCAATACGCTATCACCAAAACTTCAAGAAATAAAGATGTTTCACTTTTCCTTTGGTTTATTATGTCATGTCATAAAAATTTCACTGACTTTTTCAAAAAAGTATAATATCCACTGAGACGCAATAATAAAATTGTTCAACTAATACAAGTTTAAAAAAGATATACTTCATTTATTTAGATGTAGTTTTAAATATTCCAAAAGAAATAATTAGATTATTGTTAATAGTTTTAATGTCTGAATTTATTTGGCATATTAAAATATATTTACTCACATTTAAATACTAGTAATTGTTCTAGAGATAATGTACATAGACAAAAGATCAATAAGCAATTAAAAAGCATTATCCATATATTATTACTATATAAATTCTTCAAATTAAATATAGATTACTGAGCTTATTTAATTGAATATAATTAAAATACAATAATTGTTTTTTTACAAAGTTTGTAGGCTATAGAAATATGCACAGGTAAGAAACACACAAAAGATTTTTTGTAATTTGGTATATTATAAAGAATAAATATAATTATATGATTCTACTTGTAAAATACACAATATCTTGTATACTCATTGCAAGGATAATTATAGTTGAATGGTGGGAAATAGAAAAAAAATAGCTCATTAGGTTAATTCCTTCTTGCTATCCCTTAGTAATAAAATGGATTAAGGGAACGTGCTGATCCAAAATATTTTTAAAATAAAGTTTCTCTTAATATATTTACATTTTAAATGGAACGATTTCTAAAGTTTATCTTAGTAACAAAACATTGACAAATAAACTTCCACTTGTGTACAAGACGGAATGTTAGTACTGAATTTACTGGGTTGCCTGGAATAATGCACATGCTATGTGAATTGAAGTTTCTCAATATGCTATTAGGTAACAAAAGACAGTATTTACTGGGAGATGAGGTATGATAAACTCAGTGAGTTTTATGATCCAACCAAATCATAAATAAATGAGGTAAGCCCCATGTTTACCCAGCGAGCTGCCATGAGAGAGTTTTCAGGTCAAGGCAAAAAGAGGAGGAGCCCAGGCAAATCCAGGTGGACTTCTTGAGTTGAGAAGTCAAGAGCCAAGAGGCTGAGGAGAACAAGGTAATTAGAGTTTGCTCAGCAAATTAACGGAGGAGAGCTGTATAAAGTAATAAAATTCTAGAGACTCCAGAGACCTCAAGTGTTTAGCTACAAGCTGATTAACATAGTCATTAAATGAAACTACCCAAAGTTGTGGAAAGAACTACCAAAGAAAATACAGGTAAAATTCCCCAGAGATGCAGAACATGGAATAGTGCCTTTTTCCAACAGTCTAAAAGACCTCATGATTCACAAAGCATGGATAGAACATAAAGAAGGGTCTTGACTTAGTAGTGGGGGGTACTTAACCCCAAACAGAGAACAACTCCAGTCTTGTCTAAAAATCTTAGAGACAATATTCTAAGGGGAAGCTAGCATAACTATGTTCAAGAACAAAAACTGTGAATATCCATAGGAATTCAAAAACTTTCAGCAACCAATAATATAAAAATCTCAATGACTAGCATCCTATGAAAATTAGTAGGCTTCAAATAAGGAAAAAAGTAAATCCATGAAAGGAGAAGATTAATCAATCAAAACTAACATAACTGGCCCTGGCTGGTGAGGCTTAGTTCGGTGGGCATTGTCCTGGAAAATGAAAGCCCGAGGGTTTAATTCCTAGTCAGGGCATATGCCTGGGTTTGGTCTCCTGTTGGGGTCTGTGCAAGAGACAACCAATCAGTGATTCTCTTTCACATCACATTTTTTATCCCTCTCTTTCTCCTTCCTTTCTCTCTCTAAAATTAATAAAAGAAAAATAAATTAATGTAACTGACACAGAAAATAATCAAATGATCACATAAAAACCCATATAACTGTATTCCATGTGTACACAGAGCATTTGTCAAGATACACCATATTCTGTGCTCAAAAATAAGCTTCTATAAAATAAAGATTAAAGCCAATAGAAAGCATCCTCTATTAAACAATGAAACTAAATTTGAAAGCAATAGCTAAAAGACCTTTGGAAGAGCTCCTAAACTTTGAAATTAAATAACAGAACTTTAAATAGCACATTCACTAAAATGAACAAGGATTAAATTAGGAAATGGGTTTGAACTTAATGAAAACATAGCATATTAAAATATGTGTGATGCTACTAAAGTGTTACTTTGGGTGCAAGTTGTAGTGCTAAATGTCAATATTAGAAAAGAAGGGTCTTAAATCAATATCTTAGATTTCACCTCTAAGGAACTAGAGAAAGATGAGCAAATTACAATAAAATAATTTTAATTGTAGATAAGTAAAAGAAAGGGAATAATGAAGATCAAAGTGGAAAACAATTAAATATAAAACAGAAAATAGGAGAGAAAGTTAATGAAACTAAATGCTGATTATTTGAGAAGATAGATAAAATTGATAAACCTCAACTTCTGGTCAAGATGGAAGGGTAGGTAAATGCAGTACTCAAATTCTCCCATGACCATATCCAAATTACAATTAAACTGCAGCACAACCATCATTCAGAACTGCCTGAAATCTAGGTGAATAGAAGTCTTACAACTAGACATTTATAGAAGAAGCCACGTCAGGAATGCTAGGAAAGGCGGAGATGCAGAATGGGCTGGTCTTATACCCACATGTGTCAGAAGGGAAGTCTCAGTGGCAGAGGTCACCACTGAAGAGCAAGGTAAGGGGTACCCACCCCATACCAGGACTCCAGCCCAGGGTTCCAGTGTCAGGAGGTCTTCTGAACTTAAGTCTATAAACACTAGCAAGGAGTGTGGCTGAATGAGTCAAAGAGCTTCTGGAGTCTCAGGAAGTTCCTATTAAAAGGCCTGCATGTACAAACTCACTCAAACTCACTTACTCCGAGCTCCAGTGCTGGGACAACAGCTTGGAAAAAAAAACAGGGAATATGGAGAGGGACTGAATTGTATGGCAACAAGACAAGAGCTGGGGGGCAACTTTCTGATAGATAAAAGCCCTGACATAGGCCGTTTTTCCTTTTCTGAGACCCCTTTGTCCCCACCCACACGAGAGAGTACACCTGAAGTGCCCAGGTCGGGTTAATTAGGAGACTGTGCTGTTGGATCTTACAGAATACCTACTACATCAGGCTACTCTACCAAGCTCAGAATAAATAGCATCTCTGCCTAATGCATAGGAACCAACACAAAAAGGCTGCCAAAATAAGGAGACAAAGAAACATGTCCTGAATGGAGGGACAGAACAAAACTCCAGAAAAAGAACTAAACAAAATAAAGACAAACAAGCTATTAGATGCAGATTCAAACAAGTAGTTATAAGGATGCTCAAAGAACTTAGTGAAAATTTCAACAAAATAAAAAAGGACATGGAGACCATAAAAAACAACCAGTCAGAAACAAAGGGTACACTAACTGAAATGAAGAATAATTTAAAGATATTCAATAATACGGCAGATGAAACCAAGAATCAAATCAGTGGTCTGGAATATAAGAAAGCAAAAACACCCAATCAGAACAGCAAAAAGGAAAAAGAATCCTTCAAGTTGAGGATACCACAAGGAGCATCTGGGGCTAACTTAAAGCATACCAACATTTGCATCACAGGGGTTCTGGAAGAAGAAGAAAGAAATTAAAAACCTATTTAAATAAATAATGACAGGAAACTTCCCTAAACTGGTGAAAGAAATACATGTGTAAGTCCAGGAAGTGCACAGAATCTCAAGCGAGATGAACCCAAAAAGGCCCACCTCCAGATACATCACCATTAAAATGCCAAGGGTTAAAGACAAAGAGAGAATCTTAAAAGCAGCAAGAAGAAGGCAGTTAGTTACCTGCAAGGAAACTCCCATAAAACTCTTAGATTTCTCAAGAAAACTTTGCAGGCCAGAAGGGATTGGCAAGGAATAAAGAAAGTGATGAAAAGCGCAGACCTACAAACAAGATTACTCTACTTGGCAAGGCTATCATTTAGAATTGAAGGGAAGATATAAAGCTTCCCAGACAAGAATTAGCTAAAGGAGTTCATCACCACTAAACTAGTATCACAAGAAATGTTAAAGGGTCTTTAACAAGGAGAAAAAAGATAAAAAAATATGAACAATAAAATGTCAACATCAGCAATTAGATCTAAAAAAATAAATAAACAGAAAAGCAGTACAGAAACAGACTCATAGATACAGAGAATACTTTCATGGTTGCCAGATGGGGAGATTTGGGAGAATTGGTGAAAAAGGCACAGAAATTAAGAAGTATGAGTTGGTTGTTACAGAATAGTCACAGGGATAAATTACAGCATAGGGAATACAGTCAATAATATAATAACTATGTACAGTGCCAGATTGGTAAAATACTTATTAGGATGATCATGTAAGTCAGTTATATAATGTCCAATCAATCACTGGGGTGTATATCTGCAACTAATATAAAATTGTACATCAATTATAATTAAAAATTTTTTAAAAATGATTTAAAACAATGATTTAAAATGTCATAGTTTTCCTAGAACAAAGAAATACAATATATTTGAAAATCACTAAGTGAACAAAACCACCATATAGAAAGTCTCTGATATTTAATTGGGATTTAACTAAATTATTTAAAAACAAACCCAGATATACCCAATACAAGTTTGAGAAGAATTTTTGATCAGGAAAACAGATAAAACTCACTTAACCAATGAACATCATGACACCACTATAAAGTACACTGATATTAAAAGGATATAAGTAACTCCTACCCTTTGTGACAGCATGGATAGAACTGGAGAGCATTGTACTAAGTGAAGTAAACCGGGCAATGAAAGACAAATACCATAATCTATACGTGGATTCCACTATAGGTTCCACCTATAAGTGGAACCTAATCAACAAAACAAACAAGCAAAATCTAACCAGAGACATTGCAATAAAGAACAAACTGACAGTAACCAGATTGGGGAAGGAGAATTGTGGGGGAAAGAAAGGAAAGGGTCACCAAGGGATAAGTTTAAAGGGCCCATGGAAAAAGTCATCCTAAAGGTCGGGGTGAGTGGGGCTGGAAAAAGTGGTAGTGGGAAAATGGAGACAACTGTACTTGAGCAACAATAAAAAAGGATATAGAGAATATTTTTAAAATATTTTAAAATTTATATAAATTTTAAAACTTACATAACATTTGTAAATTCCTCAAAAGACACAGATTATGAAGCTCACTTGAAAAGAAATAGGTAAACTGAACAGCACTATGTCTATTAAAATATTGAATTTGTAGAAAAGACACCTTTTTCAAATAAATATGGAACAAATTGCCTTACTAGTAAAATCTATCAAACATTTAAAGAAGTAATACCAATTCTACAAAAATTTCTGGAAACCTTTAAAGGGGATACTTCCCTACTAATTTCATGAGACTAGTATTACCCTAATAACTAAAACCAGAAAAAGACATTACAAGGGAGAAGTGTATAAATCAATATACCAGTGTAACATGAAAAGATCATAAACAAATTCTTAGTCCTTCATATCTCACAATACACGAGGCATAATGAATCATAATAAAGTAAAATTCATCCAATGAATGTAGTATTGGTTAAGCAATTAAATAAAAATTAATTTATTTACCATATCCACAAACAACAAAAAATCACCTCATTATCTCAATCAGCTCCAAAAGGTAGCTAAATAAATTCCAAAGATCATCAGTGATTAAAAAAATCTCATCAGAAAAGGAATAGAATGGAACTACCTCAAACTGATAATGTTTATCTAACAAAAGCTTTAACTGATATATTTAATGGTAAAGGATTGAATAATTTCCCCCAAAGAAATTTGAAAAAAAAATCTGGCTCTTAACAAGCAAGCTCTAAGTAAAAGTATTGATAACAAACTAACTTAAAGGAATTGTGATGTCCTTGTTTCTGGAACACTTTGGCTATTTGGTCCATCATATTCATCCTCTCGTGAAAGGGAATGGAGTGTTGAAAAGTCTCCAACTTTATTAATATAAATAATGACTGGACACAGCCAAAAGTGACCTCATTCTTAATAGACTGTGAGTGGGTTATCTAAATAATTGTGCAGACTATTTTCACTCTGACTTCTGCATATCACTTCAAGAAAAGATTAGGATTAAAAGCGTGATCATTAATAATCATACCTCTGTTATTACATTTTATGGGTTATCTAATTTGATCAATTAACAGTTGTAAGTTAACTAAGCATTATATGAGGGCTCATGATTGTTTAGAGTATGCTTTGTTAACGCAGAAGCAATAGGAGTGGTCACAGCATCACAGAGTAAGGCAATATTTAGAAATAGGAGCCACTGGTGTTAGAGATTCCAAACTCAAGGGAATCCAATGTAGAAGAAAAGAGCAACAGATGGAAGGCTATCTGAGGTGCTCAGGTATGACTGTGTAAAGTGAAGAGTTTCTGTGATCACTTACAAGCTGAGAGTAAAAAGCCCAGGAAATCTAGTTGTGATGGAGTTTAACAAGAAATGATGTTAAAATAACAAGGAATGATGTTAATAGAACAACAATGAATGACGAAAGTTGTCGGTGAGGCAAAATTTCTTTTATCTAGTAACTCACTACAAAGTTCCTTCTTGGGAAGAACAGGTGTTAGGAGCAGGCAGTGCCTAAAAGCAATGATCTATTTGCAGATGGAATACACTGTTGATGTAATAGGTGCTCTAATGCTGCTGGAGAGTGAAATAACAAAACTCCATATAAATCTGACAGCCCGTATTCTCATGGAAATACCTTCCATGATGGAAGGGACACTTCATATTGTTCAAAATTGTATTCCCTGCCTTTAGCACAGTGCCTGGCACATAATAACCACTTACAATTTTATTTAATTTATCAGAACAGATGGAAGGATGGTTGGCTGGTTGGATAAGTAAGTAAAGCTGAATAAATGTAACCTGAGAGTTAGGCTTCCAAACACAAGGATTGGGAGGGAGTTTGGATATACTTAAGTTCAATAGTTCCATTTACCAGTTAAAGAAATTGTGTCTTAGAATGACCGGGATTCAAGTTCCAGTTTATCTGTGAAGTCATAGTGTAATCTTGTGAGTACTTTGCAATCTTGCGATATATGAGATAGAGTGTTTTTAAGTTTAAGAAAGATTTATTTTACTTATAAAACATTAAATATTCCATATTTTAATTGCCACATAAGAGTATGTTACTAATGGCTATTATTGGAGATTATAATAAAACTAATTTCAACTTAATTACTTTAATTTTGTGCAATTACACTCATTTCTGTGATAACCTCTATGTAGGGTTTTTATAACTTGACTCATTGACAAAGAACCTGACTGTGCCTCTAAAACCTGACATGTGAAAGGCTACATTTTAAAAAACCTCCAATAAAGCCATTTAAAAAAATAAATTTCATAAAATTACCTAAGTGAAATAAACACCATTCAATTGTACAAGAATTCGTTCAGGCACAATACTTTTTTAGCAACACAGTGATGGTATTTTACAATTCACAGTAGTTTTCTCTTTCACTACACAAAGGCAAATATGAAAACTGTATTCCTATACAGGCTTTTGACACTAGAGAGAAGTAGGGAAATACAACTTAAATGTAAAACATGTTATGCCTTAACTTTTAAAAGTGACATTTAATAAGCTATTCCATTTTTATCATGTAAATGCTTTTGTTATTAATTTATTGGACAGTTATTACTTTATTGCTCAATTGAATCTGACTTAGGGTCATGTTCCTTAACTGGAAGTTTTTTATTGACCAGTAGATCCTAAAACGTGTGGCTGTTATCCATCCATCTGGTTCTATTGTCACAATGGCATCCCTGACACTTGCAAGATTCCCGCAGACAGTGAGACAGGCAGGAATAGCCCTCTGCTCCATTTTCTTCCCAACTTAACCACCATCATCCTACCTTCAGTCCCTGCCACTTAGGAGAAGAGTATCTTAAAGTAGTTTATTCTATTATGCATTTGCATTATTAAAGTAAATGCTTCAGAATAATTTTCTGGATAAATAAGTGGGTGGATGGACGAATGGATGAACTATACGTTAGAAAATGTCCTTTCCAAACTTATGAACATCCTGTAAATGGCCAAGCAAAAATTTTGGTGACATCTAAGATGATTCTCTTTAAGAATATCTGCCTTGGTATTTGATATCTACACCCATCAATTGTCAGCCACCGGCTGATTTCTCTTATGTGTTCATGGAATAAGTCAATACCATCTGTTACGGGTTGAAGATCTTGAAGCCCTCATCCTCAGGACCTCATAGTCTTTAAAATGGCTACCAACTGAAAATGAGATTGTTAGAGTAGAGCCTCACCCAATATGACTGGTGTTCTTATAAAAAAGGGATATCTGGACACAGAGATAGACACACGCAGATGGAAAGAAAATAATGTGAGAAAAACATACAGAGAATACCATGCGAACAGGAAGGCAGAATTAAAGTGTTACATTTATAAGCTAAGAAACAATAAAGACTGTTCACAAACAAACCATTAGCTGGGAGACAGGCATGGACCATTCTCTCTCAATAACCCTTAGAAGAAACCAACTCTGTCAATACCTTAAACTTGGCTTCTAACATTCAGAACTATGAGACAGTAAATTTCCCTTGTTTCAACCACCTAGTTTGTACTATTTTGTTAGAGCAGACATAAAAGACAAACTCAATGGCCAAGAAATTATATATACACACACATGAATGACATGGCAATTAAGCAGGAAATAGGCCAAAGATGGCTTTAAAAATGTAGAAAACTGAGCGAAATAAGCCAGGCAGTGAAAGACAAATACCATATGATATCACCTTTAACAGGAATCTAAACAACAAAACGAACAAGCAAGCAAAATGTAACCAAAGACACTAAAATGCAGAGCGTGCTGACGGGGTCCAGAGGGGAGAGGGGAGAGAATCACAGGGGAAAAGGGGAAGGACTCACATGAACAAGTATATAGGACACATGGACAATAACTAAGGTGGGGGGCGGAACTGGGAGGGAGGTGGGGAGCACTGGCGGGGGCAGGGCTGGGAATACAGGAAAGAAAACTGTACTTGAACAAAAGTTAAATAAATTTTAAAAATGTAGAAAATTAGTCCTGGCTGGTGTGGCTCAGTGAATTGAGTGCCGGCCTGCAAACCAAAGGGTCTCCAGTTCAATTCCCAACCAGGGCACATGCCTAGGTAGCAGGCCAGGTCCCCAGTAGGAGGCGTGCAAGAGGCAACCACACATTGATGTTTCTCTCCCTCACTTTCTCCCTCCCTTCCCCTCTGTCTAAAAATAAATAAATAAAATCTTTTTAAAAATCTAGAAAATTAGGGTACTGTTTCCTCAGAATTTATAATTGAAGATTTTATTTGTTTTTATTTCTCTTTCCTATCTTGAAAAATGCTATATTATTTAATATTTTTAAAAAATTAGTGTATAATGTATATTTCATTTAGTACACTCTCATAATAAAATTATAAGAACATTGACAAAAAAACATCGATATTGACTATAGGATTGTGTTTACCTTTGAAGAAGAAAGAAGGAATGTACCAGTGGATAGCAAAGGGAATTAAGGAATTATATGATATTTTATTTTTTAGGAAAACTGAAATACATATGGAACATTTTTTTAAAAGATGTTATTTATTTACTTTTAGACAAATGGGAAGGGAGGGAGAAAGAGAGGGAGAGAAACATCAATGTGTGGTTGCCTCTCACATGCCCCCTTACCGAGGATCTGGCCTGCAACCCAGGCATGTCCCCTGACTGGTCATGGAAGCAGTGACCCTTTGGTTCTTAGACTGACACCCAATCTGCTGAACTACACCAGCCAGGGCCGTCTGGGCCATTTTAAACAATTTTTACATCTTAGTAATAGCTACTCTGGTGTCTATTATATTCCCTGCATTTTTATTATCTTTTTTATTATGGTCAAATGCACATAAGCTAAAATTTACTATCTTAAGTACACAGTACATTAGTGTTGGCTATATACACATTGTTGTGCAACAGATATAGAATATTTTATCTTACAAAACTTAGACTTTATACCTATTAAACTACAATTCCCCTTTGTACTTTGGTTATCTTTTACATACTGGGTTGGCCAAAAAGTTAGTTTAGTTTCTCCCATAAGATGGCTCTAGTATTGCTTAGTTGTTTTTAACTTCGTTGGGAACAATTTCGATAGATTGTATTATGACAGCTGTCATATTGACGTGCATTAAAAAATCTCATCAAGATTGGTGCATTTTTGTGCAGTCACTTTAAGATTGAAGATAGAGGAAAATACACAACATTTGGACATATTATGCTTTATTATTTCAAGAAAGAAAAAAGTGTAACTGAAACACAAAAACAAGATTTGTGCGGTGTATGGAGAAGGTGCTGTGACTGACTGAATGTAACAAAAGTGGTTTGCGGAGTTTCTTGGTACTATTGATATTTTGGCCAAATAATTCTTTGCTGTGGAGCTGTCTTATGCATTGGAAGATGTTTAGCATCACCCTCTACCCACTAGAAACCAATAGTGGGAGATAGCTGACATACTCAAAAATATCCAAATCAGTAAAGTGATTGACAAAAATAAAAAATGTGTCCTTTATTTTATGGAAAACACTAAATGGATTTATTGGTCAACCTAATATTCTATAATAAGGAAAGAATCAACTATTCAGTATGCCAAATGTTTTATCTTTAGAAGGCAAAGATCATGGACCGTACTTATGTAGAGGGCTAGGGAGACTCTCATGCGAGACACTGGTGATGAAATGGTTCACTAACTCATGGCCTTGACCTATGAATGACTCATATACAGTTATGGGTGATAACTAAGTCTAGCTTCTTAAGTGTATGGCATGGAATTTGCCTACCACTATAGTCTGTATTCTATCCACCCCCTAATATCCCATAGCTTTACTGAATGCCAATAAGACCTTTATTCCTGTGTGACATTCAGCTAAATGAGAAACAATTGGGGGGTAAATTCAATTTACAGCTAATATGATATTCAAGGTTTCCCTTTTGAAGATGAGGATATTATCTATGAACTCCCTAAAGCAGGGTTTGAATCCTTAGAGGTACATTTAAGACTAGGTAACCCATTTAGGAATTATGCCTTTTCACATGCCCTGGTCTAACTTATACTTGGTCTTTGTTCACAAAACCTCCCCTGCCAAAAAAAAAAAAAAAAGGCCTATTGTTTAGTAGAACAGATGCATTTTTTCTTAATCTTAAAAGGAGAAGTTCTTGCACAAGGATGCAAACAATTCAAAGCAAATGAATGTGAGTGTGTTTCACAGGCATTCAAGTAAAGGAGATTCATTTTCTTCAGGGTCAGATCAAATGCTTCATGCTTTGCTTTAGTGATTCTGTTCCTACCACTCCTTGCTACAACAAATACAATAATAGTCCATTTTACAGGAGGTCACCTTCTAAAATTATTGATTTTTCTAATAGGAGTCCAGGAAGTCTTTATGCTATAAATACACTTTGTATTTTTACCAGTGATACTTAACATTTTAAGGGTCCAGAAAAAAATCTGCTTTTAGGGAATAATTCTAAAGATCATATTCATTTTTTCCAATAATGCCAAATAAATTTGTTGTCTTCGTTATTAAAAATTATTTTGATGTATGGCAAAAATACTATACCATCCATATATCATAGGGTCAATGCCTATAAAAATTATATATTATCTTTATTCTCCTTACCCAGTGATTTTTCTTCCGGAAGCTCTTTGTCTCTTAGGACTACCACCATCATCTCAGTTTCACTGTTTAAGAAGTGGAGAGATTCTTTTCCTTCTCTCCATCATATCGATCCAATTTATGTCCAAAGTCTGTTTAATGTATTTAACTCCAATGAGAAAGGGTTAGTTAGATCTCTCCAAAGAATTGCCCATAATAATTCAACTCTCCACTCATCCTGTGGTTCATCTCATGTTTCTTGAAATGCTATGCTTATTTTATTAAATAACTGTAAACTTCAAATGTTATAGTCTTTGCTAAAGCATGACCATCCAGAAGAGGAGGGTTTGAGGTGTAGCAGGTGCCTCAAACCCTGGCACTTCTCCAGGTCCTTCCTAAATCATCAAGATAGGTCATTTCTGCAGAGTCAAAGGCTTCTGATCCAGACTGAAGTGAAAGGGGCTCCAGTTGTTTCTCATTTTAGGGCAGCACAGGGAGGTGCATTCTAACAGATGAGTGAGCACAGTGTCTTGTAGCCTGTTGAGAAAACAAAGCCAAGGAATTCAAGGAATGTAAGGGAACTGAGCAAAGAACAATAAGTAGGGTTGGAACTGGCACTTGCTTTATCCCTCAACCAACACTCTAGCCAACCTTCCCCGTAAATTGTGTGGAAAAGCCACAGCATTTCAGACCTCTCGTTATAAGCACTAAGGGACCAGCTGGGGGAGAAAATAAATTATATAGTGCTGGATAGTGTTACTTATAAAGTACAAGGTGAAATAACATCTTATTTTTAAAACTCAGGTGCTAGGCAGGAGATGCAGAGATTGGAAATGATTCTTTCCACAGTTCGCACATGGAGAGCCACAGTCCAAGTTCCCAGTCTCATGAAAGCTCATGAAAAATGTCTGGTCACATTTTACAACAGAAGGATTAGCTGCAGGAAACTAAAGCATAATAGTATATTTTCTCTTTGTGCAGTTGTGACCTTTCCTTTGAAAAGAAGATAATCTAAATAAGATTTAAGTTGGATTGTTTATTGAACTGTGGGGAATGACAGAAGAACAAAATGATTGGATGGTTTTCCTCCTGTGTAGGAGCCAAGGTGCTATAAATATCATCTATAGTGATTTGAGGGGTTAGTTAATTTGGGGGTAAAATTAGAGAGAGCTAATTATCTGAACAAAATTTCCTGTATTTCTCTTTTGTCTCATAAAACCAGGCTTCAATTTGACTATGCGGAGTTACAAACTTCACATATAATAGATAATTGTTGAAGGATGAGAAACGCAAAAAGTGTGAATAAACCCCATAAATATATCAATTCATTATATTAGTGTAAGAACAATGAGAAGTTTTAAAATAAATTTAAAATATTATACTTAGCATGTTTTTGGCCTTTCTACTGTACTTTCTACTTTCTACTTGCTATCAATGAAAGTAGGTTGAGTATCTAAAAACAGTAACTAGGATAATGCAAAATCAGCCTGAAACAAAAAGATTTGTCTCAATTCATCAGTTTTATGTTACTGGGAAGTTTTAAATGTAGATTTGGAAAAAAGTACCAGAAATGGTGAATAACTGATATTGCTAAATTGTAATAAGAAAACCAGTAAGTCTTATATATTGAGTATAATATTTAGGGAACAGTCTCTCCACTGGCAAATTATAATTTATACAATAAATCTAGTTCTGCAATTTAATTTGGATTTAGAAACAGATGTTTTATGTACATATGCAGTTAACAATAGATTACTAGCCAGGATATGATTTGCTATTTTATAAATGTTTAATGATATAAATAAATAAATACCTTGGAGATCTTTTGTAATTAAGGTACCTGTGAGAATTATGCCAGTTTAACCCTCTACAAATAACTATTGAATCTGTTTCTTCTAAGCACATATGTATATTTTCCTAAAATTTCTGCATAAAGGCCATATGTAAATTTTATAGACAAGAAAATGTTAACTTTTTGTGACAGAAAGTTATCTCAACTCATCATAGGAATCATCCAGAAACAATTATTGCTTTTTAGAAGGATATAATGGCAATGCCATGTCATATTTATTGTCATTTTATAACTTACTGTCATATGCATATATAATTTTGTAGCACTCTGTTTTAACAGTAACAAAAGACAGGATATGTTTGATAGTAATGTGAGCAATGCTGATTTATGCTATGCCAAACCATTTCAAAACACATATGGATTATTGTGTTAATATTAGGTAGAATGTTAGTTTCTTCTTTGCTTTAAGAGATCATTTACTTATGCACCCCAATGTTCATAGCAGCACAATTTACAATAGCCAAGAGTTGGAAGCAACCTAGGTGCCCGTCAGTAAATGAATGGATCAAAAAACTATGGTACATATACACAATGGAATTTTATGCTGCAGAAAGAAAGAAGGAGCTCCTACCTTTTGCAACAACATGGATGGAACTGGAAAGCATTATGCTGAGTGAAATAAGCCAGGTGTTGAAGGACAAATACCATATGATCGCACCTCTAACAGGAAGCTAAACAACAAAACAAACAAGGAGCAAAATATAACCAAAGACACTGAAATAGAGAACAGGCTGACAGTGACCAGAGGGGAGAGGGGAGGGAATTTCAGAGGAAATAAGGGAGGGATTTAGAGGAACCTATATAAAGGATACATGGACAACAACTGAGAAGGGTGGAAATGGGAGGGAGGGGGGAGGATGGGGGGTGGGATGGGATGGGAGTAATAGACAGAAAACTGTACTTGAAAAATAATTAAATAAAAAAATTGGAAAAAAAAGAGATCATTTTTTTAATTCTTCAATTTTCCTATTTCAGTGAGCGACCTCTTTTTAATTTAGTGAAATGTGGAAAATCAACTATCCAAGTTTATTGGCACTGTATGAAAAGTAAATGTAAATCAGTACCCTATGAGGTCTGTATATGTTTTAGTTGTAAAACATACTTTTCGCTTGCATTTTGCAGGGATGTTGTGAAATCCATCTTATTGGGTTGAAAGTCTTCTCAGCAAAATAATTTCCCAAATTTTAGCAGTTACAAGCATATACTATGCACTCATAGTTAGCCCTTTCAATGCTACCAGTTTGTGTGATCACATAATATTTATTATCAGTGTATCCTTTACAACATATTGTGTAGCCATATATGTATGGCAATCTAAGCAAATTATGTCCATTTGCCAATAAAATGGTTATATGTGCACATGGCAGGAGATTTATTGAATTTATATACTAGAGATAAGGATTGTTATCAGTATTTTATTGCCGATGAATATGGATGGTATGGTAATTAATCACTCATTAATTTAGTTAATTTATTATGTTAAATACCCTACTAGGGTAAATAACTTCATCGATAAGATATTATTTAGTAAATGTCAGGATATGCCAACATTGCATTATTTTATTAATACTTTTTACAGAGAAGTATGAAATGAAAATATTTTCATCAAATTGCATCATATACATTTGTCTAATGTAAAATATTTTCAGCAAATATGTACCGCAAATATTAAAGGAAATCATAAAAACAAGACACGCGCCCCAGTTGTCTGGGCCTCTTCCCACAAAGCGAAAGGTCACCCGTGTGGATTCCCACCCAGCGTGTGCCTGGGTTGCAGGCTTGTCTGGTGGGGCCTGTGCAGAGGCAATGGGGTCCATGTTCCTCTCGCACATCCATGTTTCTCTCCTTCTCTTTCTCCTTCCCTCCCCTCTAAAAATAATTAAAGAAAATCTCTATAAAGAAAGAAAAAAGACACAGAAAACATGTATGCGCACTGTACAAGTGATTCAAAATATGTATACGTTTATTAATACATATGATATAAAGTAATAGGAAAAAATCCGTAGTTTTTAAAGTGCCTTTTCAACTTGGTCTTGTGGTTCTGGAAGAATAACAGGGATGTCCTCCTGCCTTAAGCAATTAGAGAACAAGAAAAAATATGGAATAAATCTTGAGACCTTTGAGAATTGCTATTTTTTCCCCCTGCCTTTTGTTGAAGGAGCCAGCCCCTTCACTCAAGTGCCTGCATCAGGATGTGTTCCGAGGAACCCAGGCTAGGCCTCGTTCAGCGGGGTGGAGTGTGGGGTTTCCCAGGGTGCCCACAGGCTGCAGATAAGTCCACAGTGGGCTATGAGGCTTGGGGCTTGCAGGGGGAAAGTACGGGTACTGATGGAGGGTCAGGGAGACAATGCCCTAGGACGTCTGGGTGGCAGGGCTGGCTCAGAGAACAGCGGGCACGGCTCGAAGCACAGGGCAGCCCGCCACTTGTTTTTTAGAGGAGGCTGGATCTCACGAGATCTTGGGAATTACAGGTGAATGAATGAATTGTAGGATAAGAAACACCTGGACGCCCCAGTTGCTGGAAGCCCTCGGCCCAGGCACCTTAATAAAGAGTCTGACTCTCACCGCCTGTGGAACAAACCGCAGTCTTTGACCATGCAGTCCAGCCTCCCTGCTAGAGTCACAACACAGTTCTGCCTGCCCCTAGGGGCCTGGTCAGGTCTCCCGCACAAAGGCTGTGCAGAACCTGGATCACTCTAGGCCAAAACGCAGTGAGTGAATTGCATGGGTCCCAAAGCTATAGTTTTCCAGGAGGCTGAAGGCCCCGGAACAGTGACGCGAACTTCTGGAGCAGGACCCTGGGGCCCCAATGGGACATCCAGAAGGCCAAAACCTGCAGCAATCCGAATGTGCTGTTCCACTGCACACGTTCGATCCCGTTTTTCCTCCGAGCAGCTGTGAGCTATATAGACTTAGGCCCAGGATACCATCGCTGTTTGTTCCTCAGTCTTTCCCCTGAATGTCTCAGCATATTGCACTTTCCAGCCCAGCCCGACACCCAGGAAAATTTCTCTTTTGAGCACCCTGGGGGATGTCCACAGACTGAAGCCAGAGCCTGGCACTGGTGAGTGACGTGGTGTTTGTATCCTTGGCGCTGCAGGGTGTGCTGTGTGGCTTTGGGTGTGGGAGGCGTAAATGAGGGTCCTGATAGAGGGTCAGGGTGAGGATGGTCTGGAACAGTGTCCAACACAAAGCAAAAGATGATAGGAAGTAAACAGGAAGGAAGTAAATGAATCTCTTCCACTTCCCCAGCATAATGCTTGGTAAAGATATCCAGGTTGCATTACACTGAGTAATAACTGGAATAGAGCCTGGCAGTGTCACTGAATTGGAGAAGCAGAGTTTGGAGTTCAAGGAGCCCCAGCAGCTAGAATTGCAGACAGAAGAACGGGAAGGAGACTGCACAGAGAGAGCTCTAGTGATTTGTACAGGGATTCTTTTAAATGTGCTGCTTAGAACTGAGCTATGCAGGTGTTTCAGACAACTACTAGTGACAGGCAAAGAGCCATAGAAAGGAATATTTAGAAAAATCTTTGTATATCACACATACCCAGAATTAGCCTATATCACACTGGTCATGCTGCAAAGACCTCCTGGTACATGGAGCAGCTGTGCAGTGGGTTGAATTGTGCCCCTCAAAAAGTTATGCTGAAGCCCTAATCTCTGGTACCTGTGAGTGTGGCCTTATTTGAATGTAGGGTCTTGGAAGATGTAAGTTAAGATTAGGTGATTATCCATACAGTGGGTCCTTAATTCACTACAATTGGTAGTGAATTAAGAAGAGGAGAAAAGACACAGAGACAGACACATGAACAGTGGAGAAGATCATGTGGGAACATAGCTGCAATGGGGAAACTGGCCATCTGACGATGGGAAGAGAAATTGGAGTTATGTAGCTCAAGCTGAGGAATGGCAAGGATTGTCAGCAATCAGCAAGGGCCAGGAGGCAGAGGTGGCTCTTGTGACACCTTGCTTTTGACGTCTAGCCTCCAGAACTGTAAGAGAATATATTTCTGTGGTTTTGTGCCGTCCAGTTTGTGCGAATGCTTTACAGCAGCCGTAGAAAACTACGCAGATCAGCAGAGTCCTTAGACAGAGACGCAAACTAGCCATAGACTAAGGACTGTTCTGGGCCCACGCTAGTCAGATTTAGCCCACACCAACTAAGTTTAGAGTTCAAAGCAATGGTAAAATGGATTAGACTAATTTGAGGCCATTGAACCATATCTGAGAGCGTAACCTAAATCAAAGTAATATAAATAGAAAACCCCCTGAATTTAAATTCAAAATATGTTATTCTAGCAAACATTTTCAGGCTTGCAAGAAGCAGAAAAATATACCTAGTAACCAGGAGAAAGATAAATGAGAATTAGAAAGGATACAACTGATTAAATTTTTGAAATAGGGGCATTAAAATGTTTTAATAAGTACATTTCAAATATTTAAGAAGGTAAAGAAAAGCATTAAGCCTGGTGGAGAGAGAACTACAAGATATGAAAACAACTCAAACTGAGAGAACTTTTAGTGAGCACACTTTCTATGAGAGAAAAAATAGAGCTGTACTAGAACAACAATTTTTTTAAAAAGGTTAAAAATATTAAATTAAAAAAAGACAATTTAAATTAAACACACACACACACACACAAACATTAGAGAACTTGTGTGTGTTCTAGATATAACAGAGTTTACCCAAATGAATCACAGATAGAAAAATACTGGAAAAAATCCTGAACAGAAAACATCAGTGAGTTGCAGGAAAACAGCGAGTGGTCTAATATCTGTGTAGCTGGGTTCTCAGGAAAGAGGTCCATATGGGGTTGAACAAAAACCATTTGAAGAAACAATGGCTATAGTTGTATATAATTTTATGAGAACTATAAACCCACGAATTTAAAATACTCAAAGAATCCATACAAAGGAAACATGAAGAATATCACACCAAGGTATTGTATTGTCAGGATGTTGAAAACTAGTGATAACAACAAAAATCCTATAAAGAAACATTGTATGTAGAGAAACAAAAATAAGAATGACACTGGATGTCTTTCCAGAGGCAATGCAGCCATGAGACAACACGTTTCTATCTTTTAATATAAAAGTGTCTTTTCTTCACTTTTTAAAAAATGAAGACAAATAGAAAACTTATACAATCTAGAATTAGAAAGTAGAAAGAATTTTTTACCAGCAGATCAACTCCTAAGTAGATTTTAAAGAAAATTCTTTAGACAGGATCAAAGTGAATCCTGCAAATATTTGGATCTATACATATAAGGAAAACAAAAGACATATAAATAGGAAGGCTACGTAATTTTTCATATTTTTATTGTTTTAAAATATTTTGATGTATATATAACAACAGTGCATTGTGGGTGTATAAAATATGTACAAGTAAATATATGACAAAATGCTATAAAGGGAAAAAAGGAAATATACTAGCAAGCTTCTCATGCAATGTATAAGGAGGTGTACCATTCAAAGTGCACAGTGACAGGTTAGCCTCTAGATTGGGTCAATTACATTTTTTTATAAAGATGGTAACACAAATCAGTGGGTGAAATAAATAGTCTTTCCAACAAATAATAATGAAAAATTGTATAACTACATTAAAAAAGAAAACAAATAAAAATAAGCACCTATCTGAACCTGCACTTCAGGGCATATTTAAAAATTAATTCTAAGTAGGGCATAGACTGAAATGACAGGATTAAAACTAAAATATCTAGGAGAAAAACTATTATGAAATAAATGACTATGAGTTAAGCAAATGTTTAATAAAACATAAAAGCATGAACTAAAAAGAAAAATTGATAAATATAGCTTTATCCACATCAAAATCTTTCCTCTTTAAAAAGGTACATTAATAAAATGAAATCGCTACCCACATACTGGGAGAAAGTGATTGTCAAACATATCTGTGAAAAGTCTATTATCCAAATACACAAGGGATATTTTCAACTCCATGAGAAGAAAAAACAACAAAAAGGCAATGAATTTAAACAAGACTACACCAAAGATTATATGTGGATTAGAAATATGTAAAGATGTTTAACATCTTTAGTCACTAGAAAAGTAGCTAGTAAATTCATGAGACACTACTACACACCATTAGAATGGCTAAAATTTAAAGACTAGCAATGCCAAATCATGGCAAGGATGCTTAATAACTGGACCTTTCATACATTTTAGGAATGAGAATAATACAGCTGCTATAGAACACCATTTGCATGGTCTGTGATGGCAAATATATACCAACTCCTCATCCTCTCCCCTCACCCTCAATAAAACCCCTCCAAAATCTGACCTGTTCATCTATAAACTTACCAGTTTCACTCTTACTAGCCTCAAACTTGAAAGAATGCAAATATCCATCACGTAGTGAATGCTACTCAGCAACAAAAAGGAATAACGTACAGCTACATGCAAGGAAATAGATGTGTCTCTAAAGCATTATGATGAGTGAACGAATCTAGACATAAAAGCCTCAGCTATAAAAGCCCCAGCTTCCTTCCATTTGTGTAAGTGCAGAAAGGGAAAAACTGAAGTAATAGAAAGGCGGGGTACGGGATTTAGCAAGGCTGGCTTTTTCCTTATGCCATGATCAGAGGGAAGTAACTCAGATGTTTCTAATTATGCCTTTACTTAAATTTGGCAAATTCTAATTTCACCTTTGGTGTTTTGAGGGAGATGAAAGAACAGATGACAATTTTAAGCAACATGTTATAAAATGTCATCCCCACATGGTTGCTGCTATGATACTATTTAAAGAATGTGCTTCCTGTTTCTTCATGATTACTCAATAGTTTAGGAGCTGACAAGTGGAGCATCCTAATGCTACTCAGAAATACACGCACAATCTCTGAATAAAACCAAACAACTCCAAAAGCAATAGGTTACTGTAAAGTATAAAGAGGAAGGAAAAATACCACCAGATGTCAATTGGATTCTAAGAATTTCCAGCAATTAGTGCCCAGCCACACTCACTATGCTTTTGTGTTGATTAAGGGCAGGGCAAAGAAAATGAAGATTTCTTTAGTCTGGAAAGTACAAAGCTGTTACCCTTCTTTAGACGGAACCTAATAAAGTAAAATATTACTTTAAAATATTGCTTTAAAATATAGTTTTAAAATATTCCCATATACCTGAAACTGGAGGAAAGAAAACGTACCATTGAAATTCTGATTACAAAGGTAGAATGATTATTAGTGGTACAAATTAGTGTGAATATTTGAGAAGGGAAAGAGTAAGATTTGCAACACTTTGGTAAATATATCAGCCAGGCAATCAAAAGGAATAAAATATTGCTAATAGCATTTCTTACATAAAGAACTGAGGGTGTGTCATTTTCTAAAATAGACTAATACCTGGAATCTCTCTTTTTAAAAGGTTTTATTTGTTTATTTTTAAAGAAGAGAAAGGGGAAGAAAAAGACAGGGAGAGAAACATTGTTGTATGAAAGAAATGTCAGTCCACTGCTTCTCACATACCCCCAGCTGGGGACCTGGCCTGTAACCCAGGCGTGTGTCCTGACCAGAAATTGAACAGGCAACCTTTGGGTTTGCAGGAGGACTTGCAACCAACTGAGCCACAGCAGTCAGGGCCTACTTTCTGCAACCTCTTGACTGAGATAAAATGATCACAATCAGCTACTCCCCGGAAAAGTGTCCCCATTCTGTCCTACTTCCATCAGAGTCTGCCTTTAAAAATGCTTACCCATTGTTGGTGAAACAAGCCCCAGAATTCCTGTAGAGAAAAGCACATTTTGGGAGAGAGAAAATGCAAATACAAACATTGCCAAACAAAAATCCATAACAAAATCATCTGAACTGATCTACACATCACAAGGAAATTGGAGATGTAGGCATGGAAATAGGCCTTTGGGGGAAAGATTTCTAACACAGGACTTATATTGTCCAATTGCTGAGTGGTTGTAATTATTGGCAGAGCTTATCCATGGTAATGAGTCCTTGAAAGTAAATATGCTCTTTAGTGCCCCAAATAATTTCTAGTTAATATATAATGCTATAGTGAAAGGAAATTTTGTGTTAGTAACCAATGCGATTGTGATGAGAGAAAAACCTTCAAAGTCAAGTACCGTGAGATAATTTTACTGTGAATGTTAGATTTCCTGACGACAACAACTGATAAACAACAGGAGGTACTGCACCAGTTCTTTATGTGATATTACTGGTGATCTCTTATCTCTGGAATTGCAGGCCATGTTCATGGGCAGGGTGGCTCTGTCCACAAAAATAAAATATCATGTTAATATCATTAAGTGAAACAAGCTTTGCTGAATCAGTTACCTGCTCCACAAATGGCTCTCCACTCATTTTCTAACCAGAAGTTTTATTTTTCATAGAAAACTAATAGTATTCTTTTGAGTGCTAAATCGTAAGTAGCTCAAATACGGACATTTTATATTAGCCTTCTGTGAGCTTAGTGTATTAGTTTTGTAGGACTGCTATAATGCGGTACCACAAACTGAGTGGTTTAAAACAACAGAACTTTATTTTCCCATGGTTATGGAGGCTTGAAGTCTGAATTCAAAGTGTGGGCAGGGCATGCTCCCTCGGAAATTTGTAGGGGAGAGTCCTTTTCTGTCTTTTTGTAGTCTCTGCTAGTTTTATAAAAATCCTTGGAATTCCTTCATTTGCAGCTGTGGCACTTCAGTTTCTGCCTCCACTGCCACATGGTTTTTCCCCTTTGTGACTGTGTCTCTGTATTTCTTCTCTTCTGGTAAGGACACAAGTCATGTTGGGTTAGGAGGCCATCTTACTTCTTATCTTAATTTAGGTAATTAGCCCTGGCTGGTGTAGCTCAGTGGATTGAGCATGGGCCTGTGAGGCAAAGGGTCGCTGGTTCCATTCCCAGTCAGGGCACATGCCTGGGTTGCAGGCCAGGTCCCCAGTAGGGGACACAGGAGAGGCAACCACACATTGATGTTTCTCTTCCTCTCTTTCTCCTTCCTGTCCCCTCTCTCTAAAAATAAATAAAATATTTTTAAAAAAAATTTAGGTAATTACATGTGCGAGACCTTATTTCCAAAAAAGGTCATGTTAGGAGGTACTGAGGTTTAGGACATCAACATATTTTTTGGAGAGGACACAATTTAGCCATAACAATCAGCTTAGAATTTAGATTCATTTTTTTATTCTAAATGGTCATTAGAATAATTTTTATGGCCTTCTTATATAACAGGCTTCACACGGGATGAGTTTGTGTGCTCAATGAAAGTCAGAATTACTCATTTTTGCATCACTGTCTCTTGGGCTCAAAAATCCATTTGTTTATATGAATGTAGTACCTGGACTAGAGCATTCTGAAGACTAACTAGGATTCCCACTTCATCTTTTAAAAAAATATATTTTATTTACTTATTTATTTTTAGAGAGAGGGGATGGGAGGGAGAAAGACAGGGTGAGAAACATGAATATATGATTGCCTCTCACGCCCACCGCCTACAGGGGGACCTGACTCACAACCCAGGCATGTGCTCCAACTGGGAATTGAACTGGCAACCATTTGATTCATAGGCCTGTGCTCAGTCCACTGAGCTACACCATCAGCTGGGGCGTCATGGTGTCTTTTATTAGTGCTTTTATGTCTTTCTATATTTTATGACTATGATAGGGTATGTATATAAAGTGCTTAGCAAGTTGCCTAGAGACAGAGTACCCAATAAATAATCAACCCAGTATGATTATAACTGCATTCCTATTTATTCTCCATTCCCTTACTTTCAATACCCAGGTCTTCTATTCAAGTTACACAGCCCGAGTCTGCCTTCTATGGATAGTACTCTTATCTCAAAGTATAGGAGATAATAGTAGGTGAAACTAGAATTTAAACTTAAGGGTTGTTTTGTAATAGAATCAGTAAAAAAAAATCACAATGACTGTATGTCCTTTAAAGAACCCACTTTTCTCTAAAATATCCTGTCTTCTGTGTAGTGTACAAAGAGAGGCACTTGTACCTCTGTGCTACATTTTATGATAAATATAACCTACTTCCAGAAGACATTTTTAAAATTAATTCAAAAGTAGGGATGAGAGCAAAGGCATCGCAGGGTTACATTTCAGTTAATCACGGAAATATGAGAAAACGAGGTAGTGATGTTTCAGCACAAAGGCATGAAAAGTTGTGCAGTTAGAGAATCATGAGCAAACTCAAGGGACCAAAATATGGGGTTGGTTAAGGGGAGAGCATGGGGAGATGCCACTGCTAAGATGATACAGGCCATGATGCAGAGATGCCCGTTGCTATGCGACACTTGTCCTTGAAGGTTTCAAAGCCTACATGATGACATCTGATTTTGGAAAGAAAAATTGTGGGAAAAATTGATTTCAGTGGAAGGAGGCTGTTGGCAAAAGTATTGTATTAGTGCAGCAATAAAATAATGGGGCAAGCACTGGAATAACAATAGTGGGTATGAAAACAGAATTCATAAAATTTAGAGCTACGTCCTAGGTATTGTCAACAGAACACAATTTAAGTTTGCATGTGGGGAGAGGTATTTTACAACGATAAAATAGGAATAACCCAAATCTCATTTGATAATTTTTAATATTATTAATTTGAACTTTGGCAAATATTGAAAAGTCTGTACTTTCCTTAAGAATTTCTAGCACATTTTATCATAAATGGTTCTGAGACTTCCTTCAAGGAAAGAGAAAAACTGCTTAAATCCTTTTTTGTAAACTTCATTTTTATTGTTGACACTGTTGCAGGTATTCCCATTCCCCACCCCCTTGCCCACCTCCACTCAACCCCTACCCGCTCCCTCTGGCCATCACTACACTATTGTGTTCATAAGTTTATTTTGTTTATTAGATTCCACATATAAGTGAGATCATATGGTATCTGTCTTTCTCAGACTGGTTTATTTCACTTAGCATAATAATCTCCAGGTCTATCCATGTAACAACATGCTTTCATGCAAAATTGCCTAAATGTGTTTGGTTATGGGGCCCTTTTTCACATATGATATAAAATATTTTAAGAAAAATTGTTTGCTACATGTTGGTTAAACACATAAATTCTCTATAAAGCTGTAAGCAGTATGCCATGTATAACTCTAGTATGAGCATAATCTAAGCTGAATTTAAGAAGAGACTGTTGATATAATGCTATCCTATTAACATAGAATTTAAACTAACTGCAATTATATAAAATAATAACATTGTAAACAAATATTTGTAATTGGAAACCTTATTTCAACTTTATAAAATAACAAAAATAATGTATTTTTTTTACTCTTGGGTATCATTATCACCTGAAAAATAAAATTAATTTCCATATCACATCTGCAAAGCTACACAAAATCATATGATTGACATGCCTCTGGACTGGTGTAGTGTTTAATAATATAGCATCTTCTGGTGCATCTAGTTCTCATATTGTATTACACGGACTCGTTTCCCCAAGTTACATATGTTAACAGCCTTTATCAATTTTTGACTGTTAAAAAATTCTCCCCCAAGCAAACCTCTTGAAATTTAAAGGCTCATTTAAATATGTCTAGTCTATTATTAATTTTGTAAAATTAGAGATTGTATTACATTGCCAGCATAACATTTAACTACCAGGTTCTGTTCTATGTTATAAAACAATGACAATTGAGAGACATATTAAGAAAATGAGAAATAAAAATATTCATTTTATTGTATATCAGTTCCTGTCTATTCTCAAACATCTCTTCCACCACCAAGGTTTTATTCCTAGCTTCTTATTTTCCCATTTCTCTACTACTTCACCATCTCAGACCATAGGATTTTGTACAAGAATGTAGGTGTGATCATTCTTTTTTCTCTCTTTTTTTTATTGTTGATCAGTTACAGTTGTCCCCATTTTCTCCCTACCACTCTCCCATGCTCTCCCACCCTGACCTCCCACATTCAATTCTTCACTTGTTGTCTTTGTCCATGGGTCCTTTGTACATGTTCCTTGACAACTCTTCCCCTTCTTTCACCTGTTATTCTCCTCCCTGCTCCCCTCTGGTTATTGTCAGTTTGTTCTTTATTTCAATGTCTCTGGTTATATTTTGCACACTTGTTTGTTTTGTTGATTGGGTTCTATTTCCATGCTGGCAAGAGGGTAGGAGTTCCTTCTTTCTTTCTGTTTTGAGTATTCCATTCTTTAAATTCTTTTAGTTTCGGGGAAGAACTAATCATAGTTCAGTACCTTATAAGGTAAGGCATTCTTCTATATGTTTATTTACCACTGGCTGTCCTTGAACAGGCAAGTCCTAGTTGAATGCCTGATGAAATTTCTATCAAAAACTCAGATAATATTTATTACCATTCTGATGTACTCTGTAAATTCTGTATATTGTAATTATTAGGAAGGGAAATCTGTATAACTGCTTACTCTATGTTCTGTTATGAGTAGCCTGTGGTTATTCCATTATTCATTATTGGAAAAGAAATTGCTCTGGGCTATATTATAAAATAGAACAAATAGGTGAATGGTAAATCTCATCTACTAGATGTCTGACTCTACTCATAGTTAGAAATTATTTTTAAAGCAAAATTTTTGTTTTCTTCCCTTCTTCCTATTACCCTTCCTCCCCTCCTTCCTTCCTTCTTTCTTTGTTCTTTTTAACACACAGGCAACTATTTTTTGTGAGTATATCATAAAACAGGAATCTTCATGCTTTTTCTGGTAAATAAGGTGGCAATGTGAATCCACAATTTTACAAGTTCAAAGGCTTGATGTAGTGGTATCTCTTCTAGGAATGCACCTGTATTAACTGCTTAGTGCTGCCTAAACAAAATACTGTAGACTAGGTAGCTTAAATGGTAGAAATGTATTTTTCTTACAGTTCTGGATCTTAGATATTGGCAGGTTTGGTTTCCTCTGTGGTCTCTCTTCTTTGATTGCAGATACCTGACTTCTCACTGTGTCCTTACATGACTTTTTCTCTGTATCCTTACATGCATCGTGGTGTCTCTTTTTTTGTGAGTCCAAATTTCCTCTTATAAAGACATCAATCAAATGGTTTAGGGCTCACCCTAAGGGCCTCATTTTAACTACCTGGCCTCTTTAAAGGCTCTATTTTCAATAAAGTCATATTCTGAGGCAAGTGATTTGAGCTTCAATGTAAAAATTTAAAGGAAAAGTAATTCAACCCATAATAGAGCTATAACAAAATATCACAAAAGTTGGGTGTATTTTATGTAAATAAAAGTTATTGCAGCATTATTACTATAGACTTGATTGTTTAAAAGCAGTTTAAATTTCATATCAAATTTGAAAGAAAGGAACAGCAAACTCTCATACATCCCCCTGCTCTCACATACACGTAGTCTCCCCCATTATCAGCGTCCCCCACCAGAGTGGTGCATTTGTCACAATTAAAGAACCTACACTGATACATCATAATCATGGAAAGTTCGTAGTTCATATTAAGTTTCACTTTTGATATTGTATAGTCTGTAGGTAGGAAAACATGTAATGCTACATATCCGTCATTATGGTATCATGCCCAGTATTTTCAATGCCTAAAAATTCTTTGTGCTCTGCTTATTTATTTCTAAGATCATTTGTGCTCTGCTTATTTATTTCTGAAGGTCGTTTTACTTTCTTCATAGTTTGCCTTTTCCAGAATGTCATATTGTTGGAATCATACAATATGTAGCCTATTCTGATTGGTGTATTTCACTTAGGAATGTGCATTTAAAGTTCTTCCATGTCCTTCATGGCTTCAGAGCTCGTTTCTTTTTAATGCTGAATAATATTTCTTTGTCTGGCTATAGTGGAGTTTATTTATCCCTTTGCCTACTGAAGGACATATTGGTTGCTTCCAAGTTTTTGCAATTATGAATGAAGCTGCTATAAATAATTGTATGCATATTTTTGGGTGAACATAAAATTTCAACTCCTTTAGGTAATACCAAGGGGCACAAATTGCTGAATTATATGTTAAAACGTAATTAGTTTTATTAGAAACTGCCAAGCTCTCTCCAAAGGGGCTATACTGTTATGTATTCCCACCAACAAAAAATGAGTTTCTATTACTCCACATGCTCACCAGCATTTGCTGTTACCAGTGTTTGATATTTTGGTCATTCCTACAGGTTGGTAGTGGTATCTCATTGCTGTTTTAATTTGCCTTTCCCCGATGACATAGGATGTGGAGCATCTTTTCATAAGCTTGTCTGCCATTTGAACATCTTCTTTGTTGAAGTGTCTGTTAAGGCCTCTGGACTATTTTCTTTTAAACTTGTGTGTTTCATTATTGTTGAATTTTAAAAGTTCTTTGCATATTTTGGATAATTAAACTTTATCAAATGTGTCCTTTGAAAATATTTTCTCCTAGTCTGTATCTGGTGTTCTCCTTTGTTTGACATTGTCTTTTAGAGAGCAGAAGTTAACAATTTTAATGAAGTCCTGCTTATCAATGATTTTTTGTATGGATTATGTCTTTAGACTGCATCTAAAACAATGTTGTCATATCCAAGATTATCTATTTTTCTCCTATTATCTTCTAGGAGTTTTATAGTTTTATGTTATATATTTAGATCTGTGGTCCATTTTGAGTAAATTTTTGTGAAGGGAATAATAGGTCTGTGTCTAGATTTTTTTTATGTATTTATTTTTGCCTGAGGATGTCCAGAAGTTCAGCACCATTTGTTGAAAAGACTGTCTTTGCCAAATTGTATTGACTCTGCTCCTTTGTTAAAGATCATTTGGCTGGGTTTGTAGGGATCTATTCTGGGCTTTCTGTTTTGTGCTGTTGGCCTATCCTTCTATTCTACAGCCAATACTGCACTGTCTTGATTACTAAGTGCGGAAGCATCAATCCTCCAACTTTGTTCTTATCCAACACAATACAGTCAACATTGTGTTGACTGTATTCTTTAAATGCCAAAGCTATGTTTTTAAGTCGTGGTCATTGTTTAAGTATGCTTTTTACAAAGGCCTTCATAACACACCTCTTTCAAGAGACAACAGTATCAGTTCACTGTTGAAGGTCCTAGAGGAAAACCACAAGAGAACGGGAAGGTCAGTTAAAAAGTGAGAGTGTCCTTATTTTCTGGCTGTTAGTGTGAATTCTATCATAGTCTCTTAGCTTGATCATGAGAAAAGAGAACAAGAACAGAGATGTGAGGCAGAGGGTAGGACAGGGCTTGTCAAATGTCTTAGTTCTTGGAAGCAGTAGTTTAAGAAAAAGTTATGCCTCAGAGAATTGTATCCTATGAATCTAGACTTATAAAAATTTAAATAAAATAAAATTTAGAAAATGTTATTTAGGCTAGAATCTTGCAAATCCTTTTTTACATAAATGTATCAGAACTATCTTAATTCTTTAAATTATAAATCAACATATATTTTGTGCATTGAAATTGCATAAATTTGTCACCAGTGGTGAAGAGAAGGGCAGGGCTTAGACCAACACACTTGCCTTCAATTTCTAGACTTTTCTCTCCATTTTTAAACTATAGTATCTGTCTTGCTATTGGTCTGGAGCAATGACAAAAGTAATGATTTCCTTCCTAGATCAACCACACAGTGCTTTGTGAGTCATACATATAATGGTCATAAAGTATGAAAGCATGGGTTATAGTCACCCCTCAGTATCCATGGGGGGTTGGTTCCAGTAACACCTGTAGATACCAAAATTCAAGGATGCTCAGTCTCTTACTTAAGATATCATAGTATTTGCATATGACATACACATATCTTCTTGTATAATTTGAATCATCTCTAGATTACTTGTAATATCTAATATAATATAAGTGCTATGTGAATAGATTTAATACCATATTGTTTAGGAAATAATGACAAGGAAAAAGAGTCTGTACATGTTCAGTACAGATGTAATCACCATAGACCTAACTACACAATACCTGTCTGCAACAGTGTAACATTTTAAAAATATACTTTGGTTCAAAGTATATTGAATTGAATATACTGTTGGTTGAATTCAACTGTTGGTTGAATCCATGGATGAGGAACCTCTGGATACCAACAGCCAACTGTATATTCTTTTATATTTTTACAAAGTTAAGAGTTTCCTGGACTGTAGTTTGTATAGTCACCCTTTTTTCCCTTAAGTTGATGGGCACATTGTCGGGGTATACTTATAAAAATAGAATGACCTTATGAACAAAGCTAAGAAAAATCAATACATTGCATCAGTGGGACAGGGACTTAAAAATCAAAGCTCTCTATTGAAAGATATAAGATTCCGTAAGTGCTTTAGAAATTTCTCTTAGTATAGTACTGCCTGATATTGCTATCGATTTTCTAAAAAAGAGCTTTAGAAACCCAAAGTCCTTGGAGTGTACTTCTCGAATTTTCCTAAGCTAATGAGATATTTCTTTTCATGCTTTTAAAACTGAACCTTAAAATTATAGCATGTTGACCTGCTCTGCTATATTTACAACCTTTGTGAAGGGGGCTTGACCCTCCTTGGCAAAAGCAAGAAACAGGAACATCACCTTGTGCCGCAGTCTGTGATGTTTGCTATGCCTATTCAACAATTTGCACAGGCCCCAAAATGGATCATTTCAATTGTGTTTCAGACTATGTTCCTTCCATATCCTAAGACTGATGGGAATAATATTTGGGCTAACAAGGACCACAAAATGGCTTGTTTTCTTTACATTGACTATGCTCAGTCCGTGGAAGTGTTGTCAGTGGAAATTAGGCTCTTCCACGCGATTCCAAGAACCCACACAAGTGCAATTGTGCTGTGACAGGATGGTTGATTCCGGTGAAAATAGGAGCTGCCCTTGGGTTTCCAATGCCCTGTCTCTGTCCATCCCACCATGGAAAAAGTCAACCGTGTTCTCAGCAAGGCCAAATAAATGCCAATGCCCAGAGTTTCTGCTTCATGTTAAAACTTAGTCCTTTGGATCCCACAGACGGCTCCTCCTGGATGGTTTCAGTCACCATCCAGTTGGCTTAGATTGTTCCTGGCTGTTTCAGAGACAGAATCCATGTGGCTGCTGGCCATGCGGCTTCTAAGGCCACATGGCTCTGGAGAGAGAGTGCATGGGCATGAGGGGTGAGCACAGGTTTAAGAGAGAAAGAGAACATACTTTTTTGTTCCCCCAGGATTATATTAGCTTGGGTTTGGGATGGATCAGGTGCTTTTTCAAAATGACTGATGAACTTCCCAAGTGTTTGTCGGCTTTTGATGGGTTTATACCCCCTAGTTAGACTGACAGGCCTCTATGGTCCAGCATCTCCTCCTGTGTGCTGTACCCCTCCCCCAAAATCCACTACTGTAAGTAGGAAAATTTTCAATCTTGACTTGCCTTTCTTGAAAATATTGAGTATGGATAGGTTAGTTTCACAGTTTTTGGTATGGCTCTTTGAAGCTATCCTATGGAATGTATAGTGTGACTCATTATACACACAGTACGGAACAATATCTCCTAATGGCAAAGTTTTGCCAGTCTGCAGTAAAAATCAGGAAAAAAATTGTAAGACAGTATCTGCTCCATATTTATTAACTCCCTTCCATGCTGCATCTTACATTTCTAAGCAGAATGCTTACTACACACTGTGAGGAGAAAATGCACATTTACTAAAGCATACAGAACAGTTCTAGTGAAGTCTAGTGACTTCATTTTCAGGGATTGTTTAGTGGAAAAATGAAACAACTTCCCTAAATCGTTGATTACAATAGCTTTTCATAACCAAGAGTATATGTGTTAACATAGGAGAAAATGTAGTAGCCAATTTCTAATGCCCTTGCTCATTATTTCTGAAACTTGCTATAATTTGTTTTCTACTAATATTTAACTTACCTCTTCTGGGATATGACAACATGAGGTTTTTGCATGTATAAAATAAATGTCTGTATCCCAGCCTATTTCCCCGAATTGTACAAAAGACATCAAATACTTCTTTGACCAAATAATCACAGAAATGAAAATCAAGAAGAGTAAGATTGCTTTTACTGTTTTTGACAGTTCACTAGCAAATTCACAAAAGGATGTAGGTCTGGTGACAAGTAATAGCTTTTATCTTTCTCATTACTTTCTTTATCCCCTTCATTTTATGTTTAACTGCAACTCCACTGAGTAATTTCCTTTGAAATAATGCATTTGACTCATAAACCTTAATCATATTAAAATTATGCTATAATTTAATTAAAACAATACGAAGATGGCTGCTTCTGAAAACACCTTCGTATAACGAAAAAAGTAGTAAGCGCTCTATTCTGTGGACCACTAACACATCTCAACAGAGGATTATTTAAAAGTATCAGTGATTGCTCAGCAAAAAATAGTTATTGACAGTTTAATAAAAATCCTTACAGATGCTCATAGAAGTTATTAAATCATTTATATGATGCAGTTTGGTTGCACTATGCTAATTTCATAAGACATCTGGATAACTAAAATAATATCTTTATATTTGACATTCTGGTATCTCCATGAATTATGAGGCTTACAGAAGTGACCCACTTAGAGTTCATATTATTAGGGCTAGTACATTTAAAAACATTTATTTCAGGATTCCTGGATGTTCTCCAACATCCTTCCCTAGGACTACTTCTCTACTATTGCTGCATGAACATTTCATTTACCTTCTTAAGGCCTTCCAGACCAGTACTCACAGGTTATTTCTTCCATAACTACTACTTACATTCAGTTCCCTACATGGAAAATATTTCCTTGTATGTCTTTATCCCCCATAAAAATAAGATAATTCCCTGCTTTTATTATTCATTCTTCATATTTATATTGTAAGCCCCTAACACAGTATATATTATATCCTTGTCAATCAGTAAATAGTTTTAAATGAATTCACCAGGGAATAAGAGTAATATAATAATTTTCTCATATGTTTTGTTGCATCACTGCTCTTGTTGAAGGAACATCTCTCAATAATTCATCACTGAAAATGTGCCCAAAGGCTTTTATACTATGGTAGATACTTATTAATGATATCACTGGTAGGACCAGCATATTTAGGTGTCATTGTGCTAAAGGCTGATGATTACTTAAAGAATTGTTAAAAATAGTGTTCTATCGCTAAAGAATACAAATGTAGATAAAAACTGTATTATTTTTAGCATGGGAAACTTATTCTGCAAAAAAGAAATGGATTCCATGGCACGTAATGCAGAAACTGAAACTGGTTGACAATGAAGTTTCTTTCAGACTATGAAATAAAATATGGAGGAATGTGTTTGCATCTTCTTAAACAAAGCAACATCCATGGGAAATAAGGCCATGGTCAAGCAATGTTTATTGCTGGTGTACAATATTTATATTTAGGAAGATGCAGTTGCCTGTGTAAGTGACATACTTATAACTCAGCAGCCCATATGAGAGTTTTGTAATGCTTCAAACAGGATAAGAAAAAACAAAAGTAACTTCACTGCAAGTATGTTCTGTGATCCATCTTATTTGTGAGATCATGACTTAGGAATTTGTTTAGATGTACTTCCCAGTAGGAACACACAAGTATATCCTTATTTTTAACTTAAGATGCTAGTCCTATGGGTTTTTTTTAATTTTATTTACTTATTTATCTTTAGAGGGGAAGGAGAGAGGGAGAGAAACATCAATGTATGGTTGCCTTTCGTGTGTCCCCTGCTGGGAGTTGGCCTGCAGGGAACAAGCGTTCCCTGCAACCCAGGCATGTGCCCTGACTGGGAATCAAACCACAATCCTCTGATTCACAGGCCTGTGCTCAATCCACTGAGCTACACCAGCCAGGGCAGCTAGTCCTATGGGTTTTAACAAAACTATCATTGTATGGATCTTCCATGGAGATTTGTGGATTGCGTATACCCTTTCAAAAGGATAAAGTAATAGTTCATAAAACTAGTGATAGATTTAGAGAAAGAAAAATATATTTTGTCGAGTTGTGTGTGGGAAGAACAATCATCTCAGGCACTTTTTAGACTGGCTATATCTAAGCTGTGATTCTGTAGTCCTGGAGAATGTCTGGGAACTCATGTGGCAAGGATGAAAGTCTCTAACTTTAAATTTGTGGTCCCCTTGCCAACATCCCTCATTGTTTAACCTCACCTTAGGTTGTGGCTCTGCTGTTTATTGTATTCCTCCTCATTTAAATGTTTTTGCTTTGTCTTATTCTTGTGGAAAGAATATGGGAAAGCAATTTGCATGTCTTTGCAAGTTATAACAAATTTAACATCTTTCCTTTTAGTATCTGTTGGGATTGCAGGCTATGTTTTTAGTGTTGATTCTTTCCCATCTGTTGTTGACAAATCACCATTTTATGAGCCTATGCTTTTCTTCCTTTAAGTAAAGTGGATGGTTATTCTTTTCATACATTATGATTATTGCATTTTTCACACTGAAGGCTTTTTCTTCTCTCTCCCTAGATGTTATTTTAATGAGACCCGTACTCGATTCTCTAAGCCCTTGTTATTTCCTTGATTTCTCCAAGTGAATGCAAATGCAATAAGAAACTGAAGAAAGAAAGGACTGTTGCCCTGGTGGAAGGTGATTTTATAGCTAAAGGCATTCTCTCAATGTGTCTCTGTGCATTCCTCTGCAGTCTTGGTATATGAACTTGCCCAACTTTACCACTTTTGGCAGGTTCCTTGTTAAGCTATTGAGAAGCTTGATTCACTTGCAAGAAATAGCTGCCAGCAGCGAATAATTCACTCTAGACTCAACATATCCAATTTCTGTTGTGAGGCATATCTTTAGATTTTCCTCTTACCCAGTTTCACTACTGTGAGCTCTCACCTGGGCTATTTCTTGGGGAAACAACTGATGGTAATTCAGTTCTTTTCTCTTATGTGTACGTGTGTGTGTGTGTGTGTGTGTGTGTGTGTAACTAAAATGACATTCATTTGTTTAGGTTTCATAAAACTCCTCTAAATTCTGAGGAAAACGATTTTTTTTGTTCCTAAGCTCCCCGCACTGTTAAAAATTAGAGGCTGTTAAAGAATATGTTAGCTAATTGCAGAGTATTGAGCTAACATGACTCCAGGGAATGACTGTGAATGCCTCTGAAAACGGAACTGTAAGACAGCACCGAGGCCAGTTGTCACTATTGGAACTCAAGAAAATAAATCATTTATTTTAAGGCCCAGTGTGTCAGATATACATATTTAGGAAACAATTTAACACAAACCTATGATGTCATTACAGTTTAAAAGTAAAAATAAATATTTTGAAAACTGATGTCCTTATTTAGAATTAGTGATTCCGTTATTGAAGCAAGCTATTGATTCAGATCAGTATTTAGTGACAAGGGGCTATGTGCTTACCAGTATTAAGAGTGATGAGGGACTCATGCGATTTATGAGGTAAAATTTTTACTTTCAGTGAATTTTACATAGTTGTAAACACTGGACACACATCTAAAAGAAAAAGGTGAAGAATAAGAGCTACCATTCTTTCTTACCCATACTAAGTAGGTGGCATGCTCTGTTCTTTTATAAATATTCATTCAATTGCCATACACACAGAAAATATAGTAGGCATGACCCACATTGTACAGGCATGCGTTTTTGAGGCAGAGTGATAAAGATAGCAGGTCTTCCAATAATATGGCTTTGTTATAACATTGATGAGGTACCTTAGGAACTTTTACTTATATCAATTAGTGTGTCGGGAAACTGGGTTTTGTTATATATGGTTTTGCAACAGTTCCAAGAACCCATTTACAGTCTTAAGCAAGGACTTACTGTAATTCACCCAAAGTTGCACAGCAGGTAGGTGTGCAGTTGACACTTTCAACCCCATTAGTACAGTTTCACAGTCAGTGCTCTTAACTGCTAGGCTATTCAGCACCTGAAAATTGTGAGAAAGCAAATAATGATGCACTAGCAGGAGCTAGCAGCAAATGAGAGAGCGAGGGTGGTTTTTGAAGTGAAGAAAACCTGAGTCAGAAGCCGGGCTCCCCTACTTTTCTGAGTATCTTATACCCTCTGCTCCTTCATTTCTGTATTATATTGTACAATTTAGAAATAGCATTTACTGAGCACTTACTATGTTCTACTCAGTATAATAATCATTAGATATGCTAACTAATTTCAAAATTTTCTAAGACATGAGATAAATGTATTGTTTTCTCCACTTCAGAGATGAGAGAATTGAAGTTTTGAGAATTGAAATATTTGCCTGAGGTCACATAACTAGTATGTTCCTAGGTAGCCTGACCCATTTCTTCTCCTAACCTATGCTGGCATGAGTCATGGATCAATAAAATGATTTGTAAATCTGATTATTATTTCCATGTTTATACTATGTAATATATACTTTATTATTATTATTATTTAATGTATAAATGTCCAGTATGCTCAGTGTAGCTTCCCCAGGAAAAGTAAGGCTTGAGTTAGTCACACATAGATAGATGACGGAGCTCATTTTGGGGTACACTTTTGGAGAATCAGAATATAAACTCAACCCAGTGGCACTCAAGTGTCCTTATAACTTCACGCTGAATCATTGCCTCTCGACTTTATGGGTTGAGATACTTTATGGGTGTAGGTCCCATAAAGTCATAATGATGGTTTTTATATGCATTTGTGAATACGACTGACTTAGAACTGAAAAAAATAAAAGCAAACAAACAAAAATTCAACTGAGATCCATTTTTTAAGTGTACCATATTATAATCTATTTTTCTCATGTTTTGTATTTTTTCTGGTTTCCTTTTCCTACATTCTTTTTGATTATGTGACTGTTTCTTAGTATTCCATTTGATCAATTAAATTCTATAAAAATGTATTTCTTTGTAAATTGTTAATCTGAGGTTACAATGTGCATATGTAACGTATACAGTTGACTTAAAGTTAGTATTTTATCACATCAAGTAAAATGTAGAAATCTTGCACTTGCAACCACACTGTTTCATTTCTCTCTTCCCTATTTATTACGGTTGCCATATGGTATTCCTACATTCACTGAAACCTCTTCAAAAAATGCTGTAAGTTTTGCTTTCAACCCTTTGAGATATTTTAGAGAACTTAAGAGAAAACTACTGTATTATGTGTGCAGGTAAATGTGCAGTGTGTGTGTATATATATATACACACACACTACACATTTACNATATATATATATATATATATATATATATTTATATAATTGTTGCTCTTTCTTCATTTTTGAAGTTCTACTTTTCCCTATATTAAAGCTTCCCGTCTTACCAAAGATCTACCTTTCAGAAAGGACCAGTGGCAACTTTCTTACTCTTCTTTCATATGAGGCTGTATTTATTTTATGTATTTATTTTATTTTATCCCTGAAGTATATTTTTACTAAATATTCATACTAGTTTGAAAGTCTTTTCCTTTCAGCACATTAAAATATATTCAGTTGCCTCTGGCCTCATTGGTATTTGATGAGAAACTTGCAGTTGTTTATATCATTGTTTCTCTGCATTTGATGTGGCTGGTTTCTTGTTTTTTGGGGATTTTTTTTCTGGTTGCTCTAAAGATGTATCTATTCCTGGTGTTCAGTGGTTTCATTATGATGCCTCTCAGTGGTATTCTTTGAATTTATCCTGTTCGGGGCTTGATGAAATGGTTTTGTTTTTGAAATATATGTCTTTCACTAAATTTCGGAAGTTTTTAGCCACTCTTTCTTAAATAATTTTAGTTTACTAATGTCTTTTTTTCTCTTTAGAAAAATCTAATAATATGAATGTTGTAAGTGTCTGATGGGCCTCCAAGTTCAGTTCAGTTAAAAAATACTGGCTATTCCTCAGAGTAAATAACTTATGTAGATTTACCTTTAAATTTATTGATTCTGTCCTCTGTAGACTTCATTCTGCCATTGAGCCCACTCACTGAGCCACTGAAGCCTCTCCCACCCCCAGCCCCACTGTTTGTTTTATTCTTAGCAATAAAACACTAGGTTGTTTTTTCTAGCTTTTTTCCTGAGAAATTCTGTCTTTGCATTTATTTCAGAATGTCTTCCCTTGCTTCATGAAACCTGCTTATGTATAATAACTGTTCTAAACTCCTTAATTCCAACAACTATAATTTCAGAATTGATATCTTTTCATTACATGAATTAAAGATCCAATCTCCTTTATTTCGATAAGCACCGTCAGTGATTTCAACAGTTTTTAAATGGCTTCTTATTTTCTCCCTTCTCTGCCATATAGTTACAAGTAAATATTACATGCTTGTGTAAGTTTTTACACATTGTATTATATTTTATTGGTTTATGTAAATCCTAAAATATGTTGCTCATGGTTTAAGAATAAACAGAACTGTGCAATTCTTTACATATATGTATTTATGTGTGTTTAACATTAGGCATATAGAATAAACATGATTATATAGAGATAAGCAGTTATATAATTCATTTAGCAGGGCAAATTTCTCCCCCTTTATAGTCATTCTTGACTCTTTGCCCCTTTTGTACTTCCATATAACTATTAAAATGAGCTTGTCTTTTTTTAATGAAAGAAGATCCTGTAGAATTTGACTCAATTTTTAAAGGACACTTGGTGTAGTTACATTTTTACAATTATATATTACTGAAAAAGAAAAAAGTTTTTCTCTTTCAAAAGTGTTTAAATAAGCATTTATAAGTTTCTTCACATAAATTTCTTTACATAGAGCTCGCATGTCTTGGCAGAATGTCATTTAGGTAAATATCTAGTAACGGTATGTTTTATGTCTTCTCAGTATCAATGGTTTCCATTACTTTCTTTTTTAAAAAATTATTTATTTATTTATCTTTAGAGGGAAAGGGAAAGAGAGAGGGAGAGAAATAACAATGTGTGGTTGCCTCTCGTGAGTCCCCTGCTGGGAACTGGCCTGAAACCCAGGCATGTGCCCTGACTGGGAACTGAACCGCGATACTCTGGTTCGCAGGCCCACGCTCAATCCACTGAGCTACACCAGCCAGGGCCTCAATTACTTTCTTAAAAGAAACCTCTCCAAAATTCTACAGTATGTCTTCATCTTTGAAAATATCACCAGAAAATGAACCTCTGTGTACCAAAATTTCAACTGAAAACCACTATCATGTCTGATTATTTGCATTGTGCTATTTAGGTTTGTAGGTTCATGCACAGCACCACACTTTATGCAGTCGTATGATAATTTGGTTTTCACTTAACGTGTTTGTTCTCAGACCCGTATGTGGTGCAGCAATCCATAGTTCATTCGTCCTCATTGTTGTATAACATTTTAACTTGGTCAACCTTTTTATTATTTGTTTTACAGAAATGTTTTTTTGATTTTAATATTTATATATATACTTTGTAAAAACAAAGGGGAGGTTTAAGAAAACTCAGAGACCTTGAATGTGAATATGAATTGCATGAATTTGAGTTATCAATCCCTGTTTGTAGGCTTTTACATGTGCCCTAGATATTTGTCAGGTATTTTAAAATATTATGCTAAGATTTATTGGATATACAACAGGCAAATTATACTTTGAATCATAGAATATTTCTTCCACCAGGAGTGATTTTAGAATCATATATTCAAGAGCCTCATTTAACAGTTGAGAAAATTCATGCTCATACAGATGAAGGTACTTGGTGGAGGTTAAACAGGTTGTCAGCAATTTTTGCAACTGAATAATTTAATTTTTTTTTTAATGTAATGGAGACTTACCACAAATCCATGCAAGTGGAATATAATTCTATAAGGAAAACCCAGTGGCTGTGTTAACAGAGGCAATCAATAGAAACATGGGTTTTATATATATATACACACACACACACATACATACACAATTTTCTATACTATAGCATACACTATGCATACAGAAGTCATTATGAAATTCAGGAAACAGTGTAGTATACAGAAATTCTTTTGAGGAAAACATAGATTTTAATCATGTATTTCCTACCTATCTTACAATATTTTACTTTGTGCCTTTGAAAAACCAGCAATTGATGTCGTTTATCTCTAAGCTCTCCCTTTTAGACATAAAATTAAATACTTAAATATAAATATGAAAATATATATGAGGTCTGTCCAGAATGTATCCATCCATGTAATATGAAAAATACAGACATTTATTGAAGAAGATATGAGATAAAAGAAACATTGTCCATAGAATAATGACACCTTAGTCCCCTTCAAAGTATGAGGTAACTTGCAACCTCTCACAGTTCTCCTAATGTTTCTTCTACTGTTCAAAACACTCTGTAAAATCCTCTGTTGGAATGGCCATCAGTCGCCCCATCCTATTTCCCTGAATCTCATTGATGGTCTGAAATCTCTTCCTTTCAAAGGTGATTTTAGTTTTGGAAAAAGTCAGAAGTTGCATGGTGCCAAATCTGGGCTGTAGGGGGCTCCAGTCACCTGGGTGATTTGATGTTTTGCCAAAAAACTGCACAAGATGTAATGCTTGAGTCGACACATTGTCCTGAGCCGGCACAGTGTTGTGATGAAAGTGCCAATCACCAGTTTCCCTTAGCTGTGGCCTTCTGAATCACCCAAATATGTTCCATGGAGGAATGTTCAAGCTTAACACAAAACCAATGCAGATTTGTTACTCTCCTCACTCAGTCATTTTGAATGTGGTGACCACATGGTACGCATGCTCACTCAATGGTGTCTACCACACCTCCTGACTAGTACAGCGAAGTTGTCATTGTTCATGCCGGCTCATTTCTGTTCACCCTTCTTGACTTCCAGGTACATCGATGTCATGCAAACTGTTCTTGTTATCTTAACAATGGCTGGACTTTTTCTGGACAGACCTTGTCATATACATATTATGTCATATTTTCAAAGATTAAAAGAATGAAGAGTATGTATTCACAAAGATTTGAGAAAATGTTAAATCCCCAAGGAGCTTTAAAGTAAAACAATATTTCTCTATGAAATTTGGCAATGTTCATCATTATTTTAGATGTGCACTTTGACACAAGAAATTCACTGCTACTGTATGTGTGCAAATGTGCAGATACCTACGTAGATGCATATTTATTGAAGTATTGGAAATAAAGTTCAAAACTAGAAAAATTATTTGTCTATGAACTATAAATTATATAAATTATACTATATCAATACAATAAAATAATATTTAATTTTTTAAATTAAAGTGATTTATATGTATTAATCAAGAAAAATGGATAGTTAAATGGAAACAGCAAGTTTCAGAACAGTATATAAATATTTGTTTCTTCTTTATGTGAAATGTGTATATATATATATATATATATATATATAGGCATGGAAAATTTTCCATGTGTATATATACATATATATAAAGGCCTGGAAAATTTTCCCAGGATGTAAATCAGTGTCTTTCTAGGGTGCCTGTCAGGGGCATGATCCTGGGAGGGTGAGCACTTTCATATTTGATTTTGTGTGTTTGAGTTTCCTGAGTTATTCATTTCAACAGAGGTTTATAATAGGGCAAGCCCCCAAATAATATCTTCATTTTGGGAGGAACATACTGAAAAATCACTGGGTTCTTTTAAGCTCAATATTTTCACCTTTTTAGTAGCAGAGTCCTGAGGAAGGGAGGGCCAGCGTTTCTGAATCATGTATCCATCCAGACCTGTGGTTATCCATGTCTGCATTATTCCCGTTAGGCTGCTTTAAGGAATGCAGTCTCTGATTTCTGTATTCCAAGCAATAATAATTTACTTAAATTGAACAAAAACACTTTTTTTTGATTAGTGGAAAAGCACAAAACTTATTGATATTCATATTAATCATGCTGATATTTTTCCAAATCTTCAATGGCCTATCATTGCCCATAATATTCTTTTAAAAAATACATTGCTTGCTCTCATTGACCATAGAGCTCTTAACCTGAGTATTATGTGGAAATGTGGGTGTTAATGAGATCAGCACCTTGGATGACAAATGCAAGGTATTGAAATTAGGATGGCTAGAAGACAGATAACAAGGAAGAAATGAAGAGGAAGAAAGTCTAATTTTCAGGATGATATCCAGGGACATAAATACAGAGGTGGGCAAAATTAGGTTTATAGTTGTAGTATGTGAATCACAGATATTATTCTTATATTACTATTTACTTATTGTTGTATTCTTTGCTTATTGTACAACTGTGAGCTGACTTTTGCCCATCTCTGAATCCACCAGAATAAAGCAAGGAAAATTTTCTTTGGTTGCACAACACAGCTGAAGTTGCTTCCTGACTGACTGGCAATCAGGCCCCATGAGGACTTCTACCTGATTAAACTTCAGTCAAGCTCCTTGAGCCCTCTTCTCAACCAGGCCTGACCTTAACCTGCTGAGCCCAGTTTTATGGAAGAAGAATCCTGCTAAACCAGTTGATCAGCAATCCCCCACCCTTGATTTCTAAGTTTTTGGCCTGCCTTTAGCAAGAATTCTTTTTTTTTACACATTTACTCTCTTTTATTAAAAAAATGTCAAGGATTTTTCATTGCTCATTTTCTTTTTTTTCGGGTGACATATGCATTTTATTTATCTTTTAATTTTTTTTCATTGTTCAGTTACAGTCATCCCCATTTCCCCTCATTGCTCTCCCCTGCTCTGCCTGCCCTCCTCTCCTATATTCAGTCCTCCCCGCTGGTTCTTTATACATGTTCCTTGACCCTTCCCCTTCTTTCTCTCATTACCCACCCCTCTGGTCACTGCTGACACATTTCAACTATGAAGTATAGATAGAGATAAATCTCAGGCCAGGTTAGTGCCCTGCACTCTCTTTCTTTCTATGACCCACTTCATCTCAGGTGCCAAGAGCTAAGTTACTCACATTTCTGGTTCATGACAGCCTGTTGACATGGTTCTATGCACAGCTCCTCGTTTATTTCATTCTATTCTATTCTATTTTTCTTTTTTTACATTTATTTAATTATTTTTCAAGTACAGTTTTCTGTCTATTACTCCCATCCTATCCCACCCTCCCATGCTCCCCCTCCCTCCCATTTCCATCCTTCTTAGTTGTTGTCCATGTATCCTTTATATTTTTTCCTCTAAATCCCTCCCCTATTTCCCCTGAAATTCCCTCCCCTCTCCCCTCTGGTCACTGTCCCCTTGGTCTTTGGTTATATTTTGCTTGCTTGTTTGTTTTGTTGTTTAGCTTCCTGTTAAAGGTGAGATCATATTGTATTTGTCCTTCAACAACTGGCTTCTTTCACTCAGCATAATGCTTTCCAGTTCCATCCATGCTGTTGCAAAAGGTAGGAGCTCCTTCTTTCTTTCTGTGGCATAGAATTCCATTGTGTATATGTACCATAGTTTTTTGATCCATTCACTTACTGATGGGCACCTAGGTTGCTTCCAACTCTTGGCTATTGTAAATTGTGCTGCTATGAACATTGGGGTGCATATGTTCTTTGGGATTAGTGTTTTAGGGTTCTTAGGATATAATCCCAGCAGTGGAATTGCTGGGTCAAAAGGCAGGTCCAATTTTAGTTTTCTGAGAAAGTTCCATGCTGTTTTTTATAATGGTTGTACCAGTCTGCAATCCTACCAACAGTGGACTAGAGTCCCCTTTTCTCCACACCCTCTCCAACATTTGTTGTTTATTGCTTTGTTTATGATAGCCATTCTCACTGGTGTAAAGTGGTATCTCATTGTGACTTTAATTTGCATCTGTCTGATAGCTAGCAATATTGAGCATCTTTTCATGTGTCTCTGGATCCTCTGTATGTCCTCCTTGGAGAAGTGTTTGTTCAAATCCTTTCCCCATTTTTTAATTGAGTTAGTTGTCTTCTTAGAGTGAAGTCATGTGAGTTCTTTGTATATTTTGGAGATTAAACCTTTGTCTGAGGTATCATTGGCAAATATGTTTTCCCATACAGTTGGTTGTCTTTTTATTTTAATGCTGTTTTCTTTAGCCACACAGAATCTTTTTATTTTGATGAGATCCCATTTGTTTATTCTTTTCTTTATATTCCTTGCTCTAGGGGACATATCAGTCAAAATGTTGCTGCGTGAAATACCTGATATTTTCCTGCCAATGTTCTCCTCTAGGACTTTAATGGTGTCCCAGCTTATATTTAAGTCTTTTATCCACCTTGAATTTATTTTGGTGTATGGTATAAGTTGGTGCTCAAGTTTCATTTTTTTGCATGTAGTCTTTTTTTGCATGTAAGTTGCAGTTCTCCCAACACCATTTGTTGAAGAGACTATCTTTACCCCATTTTATGTTACTGCCCCCTTTGTCAAATATTAATTGACTGTAGAGAGTTGGGTTTATTTCTGAGCTCTCTGTTCTGTTCCATTGGTCTATGTGCCTATTTGTATGCCAGTACCAGGCTGTTTTGATTACAGTGGCCTTGTAATACAGTTTGATATCAGGTATTGTGATCCCTCCTACTTTGCTTCTTCTTTCTCAACATTGCAGCTGCTATTTGGGGTTGTTTATGGTTCCATATAAATTTTTGAAGTGTTTGTTCTATTAAGCCAGTTTAGAAAGCAACCCTCTACTCTCGATATCTGATCAAATCCCCTTAGTTATTTTCTAACCGTCAACACCCTTACCCTGGTCCTTGACTATGAATCCCCAGTTGTCTTTGCTATATTCAGAGTTGAGCTCAGTTCTATACTGAACTTTCTTTCCCCTTCTGCAGTAACTCAAGTAAAATACATTTTGTTATTTTTAATAATTGCCTGGTATAAAATTTTTCTTTTATATTATGCTTCCAAACCCATATATGATAATTTTACTAAACAACCAACTTATGCTTCTCTTCATACATTTTTACTGTCATTTTTATCTTGTCATTTCTCATAGTTCTTCCTAGATACATTGTTCATAATCTAAACATAATCCCTCATAAATTCATCCAACAGAATTTTAGCAAGTCCTCCAGTTCACACCACTCTGTTCCCTCACATTGTCCACATAACTTTGCATTGTTATTCTGACTGAATCAATAAACTTAATACAGTTGAATCTTCTTGAACAATGTCGGGGCTAGGGGGTGCCAACCCACTTTGCAGTAAAAAATTCTACATATAACTTTGGATTCTCCAGAAACTTCTAATAGCCTACTGTTCACCAATAGCAATAACAATTGATTAACACATGTTTTGTATGTTACATGTATTATGTACTATATTCTTACCATAAAGTAAACTACAAAAAGGAAAATGTTATTAAGAAAATTATAAGGAACCCTGATGGGTATGGTTCAGAGGGTTGACTGTCATCCTGCCAACTGAAAGGTTGCCAGTTTGATTCCTCATTAGAGCTCATGCCAGGGTTGCAGGCCAGGTCACTGGTTGAGGGCATGCAAGAAGCAATTGATAGATGTTTGTCTTGCACATTGATATTTCTCTCCTCTTTATCCCTCCCTTCTCCTCTCTCTAAAAGTACATAAATTAAATATTTAAAAAAGAGAAAATCATAAGAAATTGAAAACACATTTACAATACTATTGAAGAAATCCATATGTAAGTGGACCCACACAGTTCACATCATGTTGTTCAAGGGTCTAGTGTAGTTCCCTCTTCATGCTAGCCGTGCACATGAGTACATTTGACAATAGCCTGCATCTCCTCCACTTGCAGAATTCCCCTGGGCTCCACTTTGTACCCTTCGCTTTGATTTTCTTTGTTGGTCTAGATTATAGTATTTTTAAACATTTTCTATCACACAGAGAAGTCACTTCAAAGACATATTTAACTTACTTGTACAACAAATAAGGTTACACATTATTAGCCATAAAGAGAAAAAAAGGAAAATTAAAGATGAAAAATGTGTTAAATAGTGTGGATAATTCCACTCACTATTCTACATAAAGCATTTATGCCCTAGAATGTAACTTTAGTTTTTAAATTCAGCATAAATTCTAAGAACAAGCTGTCTAGTTTGTGTGCTGACATGTGAAGAAAAAGTCAACTGCAGTTGCTGGGTTGGGGGAAAACAACATGGGCTGTGTTTGACTTGTTGAGAGATAGTACAGAATACTCATCTTCAGATAGTAATTTTCTAAAATATTTTTAAGAATAATTTTGACATATGCAAAAATTATCTTGTCAAAGTAAATTTAGAACTTGTCCCCACAGAAGATAGGATGTTATCACTAAATTATCTCCCCACCCAGTCCTTCTCCTAATGTCACATAAATTGAGAGTCCGCTCTCATTCATATCATCCCTTGACTTTTTACCAAGGCTTCATCACAGATTGGTCAAAAATAACATTTTCACATTAATAAAAAATAGACCTAAACACTGAAGGCAGACATAAATAAGCAGACTAACTCCCAGGGGTGGGCTCTGGACACCAAAAACGCTGTGGAGCAGGTATCTTTGCTCTCCTTTTAAGGACCCCAGGAATATGTCACTCACCATGCAAACCCCACCCCAATCAAACATCATGAAAAGTAAATAGTTTGTATTAGATAAAAATAAAAGATTAAAATAATGAAATATGATTGAGTAAAACATTTATTAAGGCCCATGAAAATCAGATTTTTATATGTACAGGTTTATTAGCTGGTGTCCAGTAGCAATATTATCATCAGTAACAGTAGTAGTAATGAAAAAATTGCAGATTTTTAAAACACTGGCTGTCTAGGCAGATCAATTTTGCATTTCATATAGCCCTCATAAAACCTCTAGAGATTATATACACACACACACACACATTTTTATACATATACATATATATTTTTATATGTATCTATCTTTTACTTTTCTGTGAGGGAAATGAGAATCAAGAAGTGATGAGAATAATGCTTCAGTCCATGTTTTCTAAATTTAGACCAATGAGCTTTCCAAGGGATCTCTGCAGATGAATTCAGAAGGCTGTTATCCAGGCCTTCCCTCACGATTGAAAAATAAATAGGTCGAAGGTTAAATACTCTCTTTAGAAATCATAGGTTGAGTTGACCTTCAGTTTTTAATCTTCTTATCATTCAAGAACAAACACAATCCTGGGCTCCATAAATCATGGCAAAAGTTTCTGCTTTAGCATCCAGTCTCATGAGGACCATAGTCTGATTGTGCTGCTATTGGCTAGGAACTTGCTTCACAATTGGTTCAGGTCCTGGAGACCAAAACAGGCCTATCATTTTGCTTACAGACACTGACAATAATGTGGAGAACCAGGCTACCACATCTGATGTTTAGACATTGGCACCTGCCCATATTATGCATACACATGTCCTGCTACTCACTGCTTCTGGTAATAGAGATGTCCTGGGGCAGTCACTTTCCTGGTCCTGGTCCGGGTTCTGATTTATTCCAATTCATACTTCCACTGTGGAAACTCACAGATGCTTAACAGGTAAGCCTGTGGCTTATGAAAAAACACACTTGGATTATCTATTTACCCACTACTGCTATATAACATAAAAACTGGATATACATAATTCAAATTTTTGTGTCTGCAAAA